>NC_135214.1:22809787-23167287 GCF_052324685.1 Brachyhypopomus gauderio
GGTTACGTTTATTCAAACCTAATAAACAAATAAAGGGTGATGAATTGTTCCCCCGGTTAGCTGGCGGGAGGCAGGAATGTCGGCGCGGTTATAAGATCAGACATGTTGTGCAAGTCTATGATCACGTTTGCTCCAACCACCAAGTGCATGTGTGGTGCGTTATGACAGATGTTTTGACAAGACTAAATCAAGGTCAGAGCAGAGGAAGAGTGTGGTTGAGACATCGTTGACCTTCCGTCACTGGGAGTGCAGTAGAGCATATAGACACACCACACACACCCCCATACCCAAAACAGATGAAATACCTACACCCAATGAACCTAATTAAACAATGAATAAATGAGGCGTTGCCATGGCACTGTGTCCTGGTGTGTTTGTCTTGGCTCAGAGTGGCCGGATGGTCCAGGAAGGAGGACACTGGGTCGTTGTCATGGAAACCCTGCCAACATTCCACCGCACGCTGACCGAACTCCAAGACTTCGTAATCGGACCGAAGGCGGACGAACCTTCTGTCCCCATATCACTGCTCCTAATAACCCTTCTCCCTCTGAACAGACACGCGCGCACACACACACACTCACACACACACAACGTTCACACGTACACAGTTGGGTTGTAGATATCAGGATGATTCATTTGAGGTAGGACTGTCTTCCATCTTAGGATAAGATGTTGTGATTTATGAGGAGTTACACACACACACACACACACACACACACACACACACAGAGAGAGAGAGAGAGAGGAAAAAGTATAATCAGACAAATGATACACTGTGACCCTGGTGGGTGGATACAAAGCTACAAACATTCACCATGGAATAAACATAATCATGGCCCCGCCCACTTCTGTGAAATGACAGCATAATGTGTAATCCATCCAGACCCCTCCCCCCCCCCCCCCCCCCACCAGCCACACACATGGAACCCAACCAACCAGCTGTGCACATCAGCCCTTTTTGATTCATAATCATGGGTAGATTTGTTCACGTTGAGATCCTGTTGTAAAGGTCATCCTGACGAGCTCATGAACTGCAGTATTTCAGTACTTTTATATAGACGTTTCCATTTTTCACGATGTCTGGCCATTTCTCTACATCGTAGCGCTGTAAGACTTGAGTTGGGCCTCATGTTCACACAGTTATACACTCATCCTTCAAAGGCAAACGCATGGGCTTGTGTGCACATCGACATTGTCACCGCCATAAGCGTGCACGCAGGGACATGCGAATATTTAATCTGGACATACATCAACTCACATGAACACAAATCTCACACCCACCATATACACCGTACACACAGGATCAGCTGAAATTTCACTTCCTCTCTTTTTAACCAGTTAACCAGTTCCCAGTTTCACTTTGTCAAGCTATCCCCAACATACTTCCCTTACTTTCTCCTCTCCTCTCCTCCTCTCCTCTCCTCCCCTCTCCTCTCCTCTTCCTCCCCTCTCCTCTCTTCTCCTCTCCTCTCTCCTCTCCTCCCTCCCCTCTCCTCTCTTCTCCTCTCCTCTCTCCTCTCCTCTCCTCCTCTCTCCTCTCCTCTCCTCTCCTCCTCTCTCCTCCCCCCTCTCCTCTCCTCTCCTCTCCTCCCCCTCTCCTCTCCCTCCCCCTCTCCTCCTCTCTCCTCCTCTCTCCTCCTCTCCTCTCCTCTCCTCTCCTCTCTCCTCCTCTCTCCTCCTCTCTCCTCCTCTCTCCTCCTCTCCTCTCCTCCTCTCTCCTCCTCTCCTCTCCTCTCCTCTCCTCTCCTCTCTCCTCCTCTCTCCTCCTCTCCTCTCCTCCCCTCCCCTCTCCTCTCCTCTCCTCTCCTCTCCTCCCCTCTCCTCCTCTCCTCCACTCTCCTCTCCTCTCCTCCTCTCTCCTCCTCTCCTCTCCTCCTCTCTCCTCCTCTCCTCTCCTCCTCTCTCCTCCCCTCTCCTCTCCTCCCCTCTCCTCTCCTCCCCTCTCCTCTCCTCTCCTCCTCTCTCCTCTCCTCTCCTCTCTCCTCCTCTCTCCTCCCCTCTCCCCCATAACTAAATCCTGTTTAAAAATGTCCAGGGTTCTCCTTGGCTCCCAGCGTTTCCACGGTGATCGAAACCGATTCATCTGTGCGAGAGTGCACGTGGGGAAAACGGCGACATCGCCATCGCCTGTCCATCACTCTCCTGTCCTGCTGGAGGGAGGGAGGGAGGGATGAAGAGACACGAAAGGAGGAGAAGAAAGCAGGAACAATTGGATGTGGTAGTGAAGGAGACCCTAAGTAGCTTACATGCAGCGTCACGTCAGCTGTTGTGGGTTTTCCGGTCTGACGGCAAACACACACACACACACACACACACACACACACAAGTGTAAGTCAAAGCTCAAGATGATGCAGAATAAAAGGAATTTGTGCCCACTTTTTTTCCAAGAAGGAAGATTAGCAGGAGCGTCATGTCTGATAAAAGCATTCCTGTTGTCCTTAGTGTGTCTGTCAGGTTCTCTCCCTCATTATTCTCATCTCCTCGTCTTCCTCTCCCCACACCCCCCTCTCACACTCCTCTCCCCCACTGTCATTAGTTGCTATGGAGACACCTCAGTGGCATTATTGCGGGTAGATGGGGGTGGGGTGACGTGGAGGGGGGGGCACACTGCTGAAAGCCTGTACGGGGGGAGCAAGTTTTGGGGGCGGGACCAAGCGATTGTGTGTTAGGGGGAGGGGGAGGAGAGGGCGGAGGGAAGAGGGGAGGACAGGAATAGTGTCAGCATGCAGAAGGGGGAGAGAGAGAGGGAGGGAGAGAGAGAGGGGGGAGAGAGAGGAGGGGAGTGATGACCAGTGAGAGTGAAGAGTCAGCAAGTGGTTGCTAGAGACTGTGCATCAGTGTGTGTGTGTGTGTGTGTGTGTTGGAGAGATAGTGTGTTTGTGTGAAAGAGCGTCAAGCCACTCGACTGGCTCTGCTTTTGGTCATTACTTCACGGATCCATTTTATGGACTGAACCCGGGTTGAGTGTGTGTGTGTGTGTGTGTGTGAGGGAGAGCGGGAGCACGTGGGGGTTTGCTACAGAGCAAGAGCAGAGAAAAGAAGTATAAAAGAAACAGTTACAGATGGCACAGAGAGCTTAGCTGGTGAGTACCTGCCACCATACTTTTATTTTATGGTGATCGTTGGCATGGAAGTGTGTGTGAGCAGTTGTTTGTGTTAATGTGCGTGTGACTACCAGTTTCTGCATGTGGTCAAATGCTGTGTGTTCCTGAGTGTGTGGCAGCAACAGGCTTGCACGTATGTAAAATAAGAAAAAGATCCCCTGTCTCTGTATTCAACTGATGGGTGTGCATGTGTGCATTTGCGTGTATGCGTGCATGTGTGTGTGTGTGTGTGTTTGCAATCGTAGTAGCAGTAGTAATAGTAATAGTAGTAGCAGTAATAGTAGTAGCAGTAGTAGTAATAGTAGTAGCAGGAGTAGTACTAGCAGTAGCAGTAATAGTTGTAGTAGCAGGAGCAGTTTTAATAGTAGTAGTGGTGGTGGTAGTAGTAATAGTAGCAGTAGTATCAGAATGAGTTGTTTAATAAAGATGATGGAACTCTGACATCCAGAAAGGAGCTGATTTATTCTGTAGTGATGTTAGAAGGGTGTTGGATTTATTATTTATTCATTTATTTACTTGCACGTTTTATTTTTCTGATCCATGATTATACATTGGCTTCCAATGTGGTACTGTTGATTTCTTCTTTTGCAAACTAGAGCAGTTCTAGTTTATTTTAAACTGGAGCACTATTTGGGAACAGAGGATACCTGTGCTTGGGTGTGGAGAACTGACTGGACAGGAAAAGGTCAACTCCTCATCTCGTATCGCTTTCTTAGAAAAGGGGGCATATATGTAGGTGTTGGGGATGTCACGATACCAGAAATGTATTAGTCGTTACCAATACCAGTAAAATTCCACGATATGATTTTTGATACTAATTTCAATACCAGGGGCGAGGCTAGGGTATTTTTAGTGGTGCTAGAGCACCACCGTGAAGTTGCTCAGCACCCCCTGGCTCAACACATTTTAAAAATATTATATTATGCAAAAACCTTGCTCTGCACCTGCGCAATACTTTGGTATTGTGCCTCTGTGAGCACTGGGGGCTGGGCACCCCTAAAGACCAGATCCTAAAATCGCCCCTGTTCAATACTATGATATAACAAAGGCTTTAAAGTTTTTTGTCAGCAAAAAAGTGCTTTGGTTGCTAGACGCAGCAAATACTCTGGTGCTAAGTAGAAATTATTGTATTATTATTTTAATTCACAAAATAGAGTTGCTGTACATAATCTGATATTAATAGACTAATAATATTATGAGCAGGGATGCAGAGTAAACTCGGTTCATGTAGCTTTTTAAATAACATTTTAAAACTACATCGCTGGTTATTAGCAGTTATTAGCAAGTTATTAGCAAGTTAGCCGTGTGTGAACATTGCGTGCATAACGAGCAGTCACAGGTCACAAACAATAACGGCGACGTTTCAGGTTATGAACATTTTGACAAAACCCTCTCACTTTAACTGCTTATACAGCTCTGGAGGTCTGTCTTTGAGGTACATAAGCTAGCTAAATTTGTGGCGTTTCTTTCTTTTAGTGACATGTTTTCCAGACACAGTTTGCAAAATGGATTTGCGTTGTTGGTTGTCGGACTCAAACGCAGGATACTTCCATACGAAACTTTTGGCATTTTTAAAACTAATCACAGTGGAACTGTTGCGTTTGTTTGTTGGTGTTTTGGTGTTCTTGTGTTATTAGCGTGTAGGCTAATTATATGTGGTACAGGGTTGCCAACTCTCACGCATTGAGCGTGAGACACACGCATTTGACCGTTTTCACACGCTCTCACGCCACACTTCCGATATCTCACGCCGGAAAAAAAATATCCAGTTTATTTACCTCAGATCCACATATATGATTCAATACGTTACTAGTTCGCTAGCTCTGGCGTCATCCACCGGCTATATAACACTGAATCTGTGTCCATTTTACGTTCCCCCCCCCCCTCTCAACAACTTTCGTTCGCCCACCCCCCCCCCCCCCCCCCGCTCAACAAAATACACTCGCCACCGGCTCCAGGTTAAAATCTCACTCCAAGCGAACGTCAAAAGTTGGCAACCCTGTGTGGTATGGGAGACCCTTCGGGTACCACAGGAAACTAAGAACATTTTCAGAATGTTGGTGCCGACATGTTAAATTATACTTGAAAATGCTTGAAATTGTAACTATTTCGTTTCACAACAAATAGCTGTCTGACTGAACAGTTCGCCTTTATTACATCATAGCTAGGTTTATACTTGACGCCTCGCGACTGTCGCGAGAGTCCGCGAGTCAAAAATTACGTAATCGCCGTGGCTCCGCCCATGCGCGCTGTGTCGCGTCGCGAGGTCGTGCACCTCTTGATTTTTTATAATTTATGGCCTGTTTGGGCTATTGCGTGCGTTGACTGCTTTTCACCAGAACACTTAGAGACATTTTTATTTCCACTTCACTTGGTACTTTTAAGACAAAGTAAATAAAATAAACCGATCTGTTTTAGTTTTTTTTTTTTTTGGAACTAAAGAACCGTGTGGTGAGGTTAGAAGGTTGTTAATAAACACTGTGAAGGACTCTGAGAAGGTCTAAAGAACCGTGTGGTGGGGTTGGAAGGTTGTTAATAAAGGTTACCGCAGAGCCTGTGAGAAGTTCTTGCCTTAAGGTCGGTTGTCATGGTAACAACAGTCCTTTTCCTATTTGGTCTGAACATTCTCTCAAATACCAAAACCTGTCATGGCTGTGTGTGCTTGCGTGTGTGTGTGTGTGTGTGTGTGTGTGTGTGTGTGTGTGTGTGTGTGTGTGTGTGTGTGTGTGTGTGTGTGTGTGTGAGGGAGAGAGAGAGAGAATGTGTGTCAGAGAAAGGCAGAGAGAGAGAGACAGAGTTTGGATCAGTCAGTCAGAAAGCTTGTGAGACTTCAGAAACCTAGTGGACAAGCTCCACACACACACACACACACACACACACACACAGGTATTAGGATGGATTACAGCATCTGTCCTGTAGTAAAGCGATGAACTGTAATAAAGGAGAACTTCAAAGTGAAACTTCATTTACAGCGCGTGCTGGAGCGTGTGTGTTTATCATTGTAGTGTGCGCTCCTGCAGAGAGCCCTTAGCTTTTTTTTTTAGCAGTTATTTCACACACACGGACAAGAAACCCTTAAAGCCTTTGGTCTGTTACACAGACACATTCCTAAGCACTCTTGCCCACAGCATCTCTTCTCTTAGGAGGGCTTTTAAGTATCTCTAATGCTGAAATCCATACTTACTGTTTCAGATCCCCATTACTCCCAAGCCCTGAAGTGAAACAGGTGTGTGTGCGTGTGTAGCTTGCTCGATTAGGTTTCTTTGGGGGAGTGTATTCGTAGATCATTACCCTGATGTGTTAAGATATCGGCTGCTGTAGATAAAGCCTGATCTCCTGACCCTGTGTGACACTCTGCTCAACCGCTGGACTGAGGAGAACAGGCAGCCATTTAAGGTCCATACAGAAACCCAAAGCCATAAAACACTGATATGAGCTCAATTCAAAGAACATTTGTGTTTGTCTCTCTAGTACTCTAGTCTAAATGCTCAGTTTAGAGACGTGTGCGTACCTGAGTGTTCGTACGCGGGTACGTGTGTCTGTGTATTTTAGCCTACATGTTTTGCTCTATATGCCAGAAATAAACTTAAGTTGGCATGTCTAAACTTATTTACAGATGTTTTAAATAATTCTTTGTTTCACACATATTTCAATTACATTTGTAACCCAAATCATATATATTTTGTATATTTATGTATAGCCATTGCGATTGTTTGATGTAATGTGACTGCAGCATGACTGAAGCAGTGTATTTCAGCAGGCCTAGCATACTGGCATACCAGCATAATTATTTATCATTGCCTGGCCCTGCCTGCTTTTTCCAGACTTACTCATGATCAAACTGCCCTTTCTGCTCTGAATCATGCAGCATAGGGGGAATTTCTCTGGGCAGAGTCAACGTTCCAAATGGACATTTGTGGAGCCGGAGCAGATGTGAGGCGGACATTTTGTGTTGTGGTCCTGATGACTTTTGGTGTCTTAATTACTGTGACCTGAATTTAATCCTTAAGGGCAGTTAAGACCAGAAGAAAAGATTAACCATCTCACGTGTGTGTGTGGGTGTGAGAGAGTGTGTGTAGGTGTGAGAGAGTGTTTGTTGGTGTGTGAGAGTGTGTGTAGGTGTGTTTGTAGGTGTGTGTGTAGGTGACTGTGTGTGAGAGTGAGTGAGTGTGTGTAGTGTGTATGTAGGTGTGTGTGTGTGTAGGTGTGTGTGTGTGTAAGTGTGTAGGTGTATGTGTGTGTGAGTGTAGGTGTGTGTGTGTGTGTGTGTGTGTGTGAGAGAGAGAGAGTGAGTGTTCTGTACAAGTGTTCTGTTCACTTAGTTTGGATCCCTGTAGACAAGTAAGACTTTCATCACTGAGGCGTACTCAGGACACACCTCAGGACATGTGCTCGCTTACACACCTGCACACACACACAGACACAAACGCGTACACACTCACACTGCGTCAAAAAGGGTCAGAGGACACACTTTTTTGGGCAAGACCGTTAGGAAGCGACGGTACAACCCTCGTCTCCTCTCTGCTGACCCGTTTCCGATTTCAAATGTCCAGAGACATTCTAGGTCAGGTGTGTGAGTGTGGGTGTGTGTAAATGGCCATGTCTGTCAGCTGATGTGTTTTCGATGCCAGCAGGATACACCGAGTCTTTTGCGAGTCCTTGTCCAAATGCACAGGCATGAACACACACACACACACACACACACACACACACACACACATGTTGGTATATGTTGCCCGGAGATACTTGTCACTGGCTGTGCTGAGGTAATTATGGGATGGCGTATTGTGCGTCCCACTGACTGCTTCTTCTCCACCATCTCTCCTCCCTGTGGAGATAATGGTCTGCAGCCACTCCTCCTTCCCCTCGTTACCTCGTCTTTTACCAGTCTTGCTTATTTCGCTCCTCTCCCTCACAACTCTTGTTGTTTCTCTTTGTGACGTTAGCGACTACGTTAGTCCGCGTTTCGAAGAGCACGCACACGCACGCGCGTCCCGTGCCCCTGCACACTCGCGTGCACACTTGCACACACTAAACGGATCAGTGCAAAAACCTGCCCAGGCCACTTTGCAGGCGATAATTAAAGGTGCTTCCTGCATTTTGCAGTTAAGTGGGTTACGTAGTAGGTCTGTGCATGTCTACGTGTGTTTCCATGCCCGAGTTGCTGTCTGGGTGTGTTTGTGTCGGGAGTAATCACCTTGCAGACTCTTTTTACCCTCAGTTTGCACTAAGGCGTGCCGGTGTGCTCAAAAGCAAACCCTAATGACGATGACGATGGCTGAGGTGTTTCAGCGGCGTCTTGTGAGCGACGCATGAATGTATGCAGAAGTGGGTTCTTCCTGTTTGGTTCCTCCAGCTACGTCAATGCGAGAGTTCAGATGTCGTGCACTCTCGAGCCGTGCCTGCATTCCTCCGAGATAAGCCAATAAGAAGCAAACCCGCACCGAAGCACCAAACCTTTGTGTGCGGAGTCGATGGAGTCGGCGCTGTGTGGAAGGCAGCGTCCCATTGACGGCTCACTGCGAAACACTGCAACGGGTTCACGCTAAGCAAGTAACACCAAGGGCGTGACTTTAAAACCAAGTGCCGCATGGTTGTTTACGTTGCCACAGTGACGATGTCACAATCAGATTCAGTTCACCGCTTTATTCCTGCCTGAAGGTGAGTACACACAGTTCAGTGGATGTGGGACTTGGTCTTCAGAGTTGCTTGTTTGCACCTATCTGTTTCTCTTACCATCACACGTGCACACACTGAACTGGTTATTTATGGACCGGCATATATAGACTATTGAAGGGAGGGGAAGAGACCACATGTGCCTCTGGCCTACATAAGGTAGCGCTCTGTGTGTGTGTGTGTGTGTGTGTGTGTGGGGCATCTTCTCCTCGAAAAACACGCCGACAAACTTGCACGTCAAACGTTCATCACCATCTCCCTGGCTTTGGCTCTCGGGCTGTTGGTTTCTAATTTCTCACTGTGCGTCTGCGGTAGCTGCTGCTTCACGCGACCTGGTTTTCAAAATGGAATTAATCGCTTGTAGGTCTCCTCTCCCACCAGACCTACACGAGCTGATGCTTGTGGGATCATGATCAACGTGGCTGGTGCCTGCGCGCGTGTGCCTGCGCGCGTGTGTCTGCGTCCACGCACGCATGCGCACGCGAGACGAGATCGAGGTCAGAATGCTCGTTTTGGAGAAGTTTTTGTGTCAGAGGAGGACAAAGATGAGAACGTTCTCTTCCTTCATCTGTTATTCGCTCCATAAATTCCTCTCAGGTTGTCTTCTGTCAGTCTGTAATTCATTCATCCATCCACTCTCACTCTCATTCTCTCACACTCTCACTCTCTCACTCTCTCACTCTCACTCTCATTCTCACACTCTCACTCTCTCACTCTCTCATTCTCTCACACTCTCACTCTCTCACTCTCACTCTCATTCTCTCACACTCTCACTCTCTCACTCTCTCACTCTCATTCTCTCACACTCTCACTCTCTCACTCTCTCTAATTGATTTGTCTACCTTGTGGTGTCAGAATGAGGCCACCCCAAGAATGGAGCAACAGAGTCGTGTTTTTTTACCACTTAACTGCTTATGCTAGGAAGACCTAAACCCCAATCCCCCCCCTCCACACACAAATGCATAAAACCCCCTCAACACCACCACCAGTTTCACTGCAGTGAGGTAGGTAGTCACCAGGACTGCTTTTCGGTATGAACTGAATGAATGACAAGACAAATAAAATAGCTGCAGGCTTGGTTCCACTATTCACATCCGAGACACGCCGTCGGAATGCTGTAAGGTAAGTCAGGTGCTTTGTTTTCCATTTTGAAAGGTGTAACTCTGCGTGACACCTGGAACATTTTGATCGTTCCACGGACTCCACAAACATACCTTTACAGTTAAACACTCCATACTGTTAATCCCAAACAGATCACACTGGTACTACTTTAATTCACCCAGAAATCTACTCAGGACACTCTTGTATTTCAACACAGTATATGCTTTTTATTTGAGATTAGCAAATAGATCAGACGCATGGCATTTAGGACACCATTAAGTGTCCTCATGACATCTAGCACTTTGAGGTTTTCGGCATTTTTGGGGTTTTTATGGTGTTTATTGCTAATCAGCTAGATAGATTGTACAAATATTCAGAAACCCTTTAGTTTACTAATGTTTCCCTTCAAATGGGAAATGAATAAATGGTAATATGTGGAACAGAAGTTGAGGGAGTGGATGTCTGGATGGGGGCTGGGGGGTCTGGTCGAAATTAATGCCCCTGTTGGTCATGTATTGTCAGGCTAATACCAGGCTGTTTTGGGCCCTACCTACTGCAAGTAAAGTCACAAATCTACCAGTACCTGAACAAATTTTCCTAACCGTTGTGTCGGCTGGACCGTAGACTTCCCAGCTTTGGGGTTATCGTGTTTCTCACTTTTTCACGTTTCCCTAACCTAAACACGGCTAATCGGCTAACACCTCACGAGCAATACCAGTTGAGTTGGAACAAAAACAAAAAACGTTGTTGGAGCGTGTAACCTCGGTTACTAGGCAACTACTGTGGTTGGTCGGAGAGTGGCATGGCGACCGAATTTGAAGAGGTGGAGCACCTGTTCCCCTAGCAAATCTCAGAGTCATGGTGCCCGCCTGTGCCCGTCATGTGACTTCTTACCAAATCACGTGACTGTCACCAAATCAAGCAGACGTGCTCAGCTTACGTACATGGTAAAACCGTACCAGGTCCAGACGTGTTTGCTAAACTCAGACAGATGACAGATGGGTTTACTGATGCGAATCAAAACTCCCTTCAGATCTTTAGGTTGTAGACCCTGATGAGCTCATGTGCCTTTGGACCAATTTGAGCACAAGATAACATGTAAAACAGTAATAATCAATTTGCTTCTTAAAGAAGGGCTTGAGCTCAGTGTTATGCCTTTCTAATTAACTTATAATGGATTTAGAGCTCTTCGGATTATCATTGATTTCCTGTTTTCCTTGCTGGTGGCTGTTCTGATCCTTTTAAGTGCTGTTTTCAGTACTTGTTTCCGTTTACTTTGCTGTCACTCGGACACAAGCTCACATCTGTGTGTAGAGCAGGTTTGGCAGGTGCTGTTCCCAAGTGTTTAACAGCAGGTGCAGTCTCACAACACAGGTGTTTTTACACTTACCTGGCAACCGGTGTATTGGGGGAGGAGGGAGGTGGTGTTTCTGTGTCTGTCTACGTGTGTGTGTGTGTGTGTGTGTGCGTGTGTGCGTATTAAATGTGTATCTGCGTGTGCATACGTGCCTGTGTGTGTGTGTGTGTGTGTGTGTGTGTGTGTGTGTGTGTGTGTGTGTGTGACCACACGCGTGCGTGAAACAGCAGGTTGAAGTAGGAGGGGCCTGGAAGAGCGGAGCTTGTCCTTGCTCAGACACAAGCGCACACGGACGGGGTTTGGAGGGAGTGTTTAGAAGGGTGAAATTGAACTGGTCTGGAAATAGAGAAGATTACACATAGAAGGAAACGATCGAAGACAATGCAGCACTTAATGGTGAGAAACAGCTCTTTCACTCTACGACTCACTGTCCTTCAGACAGCCTGGTCACCTAGTTTAGGTTTAATAGCTGGACTCTTATTGATCACAGGGCTACTGTATTTATTCATTAGCAAATGTCATTAGATTGATCATATGCTTATTTGCTCATACCTAAAAAGACTGTATAATACTGTATATGGACACTGTATATGGACAACTAGTCTTGCAAATAGTTTTCTTTATATTTTGATGATTAGCTTTGAATTTTATATTGTGAAAAGGGTAATATTGTATAGCCCAGTCCAGCATTTAACACTATATGATAAGGTTAATTGACAGAGTCAGATGATTTTAAATAGTAATTCTGAAGTGTCCGTTTCAGATAGAAGCTTAGTTTATTTTTTTATTGACTCAGAAGGTTTCATTTTCCAAATAAATTAACACTAGCATTTAATAACTACAGAGAAAATACTTACTAAAGTATTAGACTTTATAGTAGAAGTTTGTTGAATAGTAACACAGACAGTAACAGTGGGGTAACAGATGCTGTGTTTACATTGTATTGCCCAAGGAATGCCTGATTATGATGAACAGGGTGAGTTGTTTTGTACCTTTTAAAAACGCAACACTGTTAACTCACTCTATGGAGAACAGGTTTTGTTCTAGATGAAACCCAAAGATGTAAAATTGCTTTCATTTTTAAGGTCTTTCTCATTTGAATTACGATGAATTTGCCCTGTGGCAGATCCGATCTAGGATCCTTCACGTTTTCCCATGGGATTTGTGCTTGCTTTCGGAATGACACTCTGGAAAATTGGAGAATTTTCCACTGCTGCCACCATGGAAGGACTGGTGGGAATTCTGGGGCAATTTTAGAGTGTCACTGGGGCGGGAAGCGAAACGGGATTCATGAAGCGGAAAAGAGGAAAGCTGGTGCAACACTGGCCTAGAGCACCGTGCCACCCCAGGATGTCTGGACCGTCATGCTGAGGGTGTGGGTGAGGGTGTGGGTGAGGGTTTGGGTGTGGTTGAGGGTGAGGGTGTGGGTATGGAGGTGTGTGAGGGTGAGGGTGTGGGTTTGGGTGAGGGAGTAGGTGTGGGTTTACACGTGGGTGAGGGTGCGGGTGTGGACGGGGGGGGGGGGTGGGGGTGGATGTGTCCCATTTGCTTCCTAAAGGCTTAAAACTGGCTGTGTGTTTTGCAGCATCGTCGAACAGAACACTTCTCCCTTCCGTAATGCATAAAACACATTTTAACTTCACAAAGATAAATACTGTAGGTAAGAAGGCTTTAAACAGACAGAACACACACTCACTCACACACTCTCTCTCCTGCAAATACAAGAGAACCCTCACTATCCACTTTCTTTAAAAAAATACTTTGCACTTACAGCCACTGGCCGATCGGGTACGCTGTTCTGAGTGTGTACTTTATCTGGGGCCTCGCACACTTTCTCTGGCATCGTCTGCTCTGTTAACCAAACACTGGTCACCACTGGTCAGTTTCAGACAGCAGAAACACTGCTGGCTGACTGTGATTAGAGTGACACAGGGGTCCTGTGATTGGAATGGAGATGGAGTTCTGCAGAAGACCAGCCGTGTCTGGCAGCGGAAAGATCTGTAGCCTCCACATGAAAGGAGTTTCCGATCCGATAATGGTTCTGACAGAGAGGGCAGAGAGTGTGGAGGGTTTGAAAGGACCAGTTTAGGATGATTTGGCTACTGAGACACTCGGCCTGCCGGTTCATTGTAAACGTCCTTGTTTCTGCACCTTTGGAAGCCTGATATTGATCGGCCGATCAATAGGTGCCGTCGCTAGCACTGCCAGAGAGGTATTTCTGGTGAATAGGTGTCTTGCTGAAGGTCGAGCCTCTCCTCAAGTTTCAAATATTTGAACAAGAGGGGGAGCGAGTCTGTGTGTGTGTGTGTGTGTGTGTGTGTGTGTGTGGGTTCTGCGTTCTCATTATGTTTCTTTCTTTCTTTTTTATCGTGTGTTTCTAGACCTCTCCCCCTCAGTCCTACAGTATTCCTATAGATCTGTGGACTTGGTGCTGAAAAGAAAAACCCCGCCTCCTCCCAGACCATGCCACACCCACACTCTTGGGAAGTCCAACCCCCAGCCCTCTCCCAGGAAGCCAACCTCACAGAAACCTCAAGGTAACGAACGCATTCCTCAGTCATCCTGCTCACCCCACACAACATTCATTATTCGTTCAGAGCTGTGAAATGACACATCTGCCTTCATTTGTATGCAGTCCAAGATCAATTTATTGGTTTATGAAGTCATTAAGCATGTCATTGTTGAAGTAAAAAAATATTTACTGGGTTATTTGTATCACATCCACAGTGACTCCTGTCACACTGTCAAAATCTCTTCAGCTGCAGTGTGTAACATCCTCTACAGAGAGTGTATCGGAGTGGTAGAAGCAAGCTGACTGTCTGAAGCCAAGCATGCTTTTCCTGTCAGAAAAACAAAGCATGTTCGGTCTTAGGCAGACAGCGTAAGCCGTGCATGAGGAAAGAATACCAGGGCATTCAGACCATAATACCTGGAAACTCACAAAGTGCACCATTTAAAGAGAAGTTAAAGCACCTGAACGCGGTGCCATGTTGTCGCCCGGGGCACAGCAGACGCCCTCAGCTACACGAGGAAGTGCCGGGCGACGGACTCTGCACTGAGCCGTCATCACGCCTTGACCAAAGGTTGTTATCTTTTTTTTTTTTTTTTTGCTGTTGTTGCTTCTTTTCCTTTCAATTTTATGGGTCATAACTGTATTCAATCGTGATTATACGATTGTATTTAAAAGGTGAAGCAGGATCCTGAGCCTCGTTTTGAAGCCAGAGCAGACTTTAATCCCAAAATGGCTCTTTAAAAAGCTCCTCCACGAGTTCTTTCCCTATAATATAATAAAGTATGATATGCACATTTAAGCAAAAGTCCTCCAAGTCAATGAACTCATCTTTTCTCGGCATAACCCGACGTTCTGTAAGAGCGCTGGGTTCACTAAACCGAACATTTCTCTGTGATATTTCTGACGCAGAACACGATGTTCCATACGGTATTCTCGGTTTGTGCGTGTATCAGTAAAGGCGAGGCTCGTTGTGCGTGTCGGCCCGTGCGGTTCTCGTGCTTTGACGATGCTTTTGATATATTTGTTCTGACTTTTGGAGGATATTGAAATAAAAAAGCATATGTGCCAAGTGCAAAATGTCAGATGACATTGATATAAAAATAGTCTGGTAGTCGACACTCTGCAAGAAGCATCAAAAACATTTTCAAATAGCTATATTTGCTCTAATTATACAGTTGTATATGTTATGAACACAGGAACAACCCAAAGTGCGATATGCGAAGAATCTTGTTTCCTGAAACACTTCTCTGTCTTATGAATAATTAACACACAGGTTTACATACAACATCCACTGGCAGTGAGCAGAAATTGAGCGAGAATGGTTGCTTGTCCCGCCCCACAGCTGTTCTGTCACTCCGTTTAGAGAAGGACTGGGTAAGAGGAAGGAAGTGGTCACTTTGCAGCACGGGGACGTGGTCCTCATCTGTCTTCTGGTACCAGAGCTCCACCTGGACACCTCTGCTTCAGACCAGCACCCACACATGCACCTGGACCGGCTACTGGAAAATATCAGACCTGCACAAATTTGATGAGATTTGCACGTTTGGGCTTCATGCACAGACCGCATTGTAGATGAAGTGTCTCTACTCTTTTGTCTGTGTGTGTGTGACAGTACAGTTGTGCAACAGCAGATGAATGGTTTTCAACTTCCTGATCACAAAGCCGGAAATCAGCCAGAGTCTCGGTCGAGCGTGCACCCGTCACTTTTCTATTCCGCACTCTCATCTGCCTCTCGTCCCGTGCGTTCGTCCCGCGTGTCCATCCGGCCTCGTTCCGCAGCGTTTCTGGTCGCGTGCCCGCGCGCCTGTCCCGGGCGACATGGAGACCGCGTCCCCTGAGAACATGCGGAGGAACGTGAGGAATGCCGTCACCGTCGCCGTGGTGCCAGGACTCCTCTGACGCCCTCTCTGTCTCTTCCTCTTTTCCCCTGGCTGGGTGCGTTGCCCAGTGCCCCCTAAGCCTCCGCACCTGCAGGCTCTGGGCCAGGACAAGCGGCCAGCGCCGATCCCGCCGGTGCCCCGCCGCCCTCTCCCCACCCCGCCGCCCAAACCCAGAGCGCTCGCCCCGCATACGCACTCGCACCCGACCCAGAGCGTGGGCAACCTCATCGAGAAGTTCGAGAACGCCAGGTAAGCACAAATTGTTCTTGTGTGTGTGTGTGTGTGTGTGTGTGTTTTTGTTTGTTTGTTTTTGTGTGTGTGTGTGTTTTATTGCGTGTGTGTGTACGCGTGTGTATGTGTATACAAGCAAGGGGGGGGGGGGGGGGGGGGGGGTTCTCGAGTCTTGAGGTGGCCACTGCCTGCCTTGCTCATTAAGGATCTGGACACAAACATTTGTTAAGCTGCTTTGTGACTGGTGTTGTGGAAAGTACAATATAAATACTAGTGCTGTCAATTCCAGGTGCCGCGATTAAGTCTTCACCAGGATTTTGCTCAGGCTTCCTGGATTGTGTTGATTCCACTAATTTTACCTGGATTGCTAATTAGAAAATCTAGCAAGCTTGAGCAAAATCCTGGTGAGGACTTAATCGCGGCACCTGGAATTGACAGCACTAATAAATACACATTGATATGTGTGTGCATATGTGATGTATGTCTGTGCATATATGATGTGTGTTGATTACAATCTGTGGATTCTTATTATTTAATCTTGAATGTGATTTGATTATTGTGTGTGTGTGTGTGTGTGTGTTTTCATTGTGGATAATTTTTATTTGTATGCAGATGTTCCTTGTCTTGTAGAAGATGGTAAACCTTGTAGGTTTCTGAGTTATTAATGTGTCATGATATACAGACCAACAACTGACATTATAAAGACATTATATATATTTAAGGATACTGTGTCATGTTTGGATTGGAAAACAACATTCACAGGATGTGCAAAGAGGAAAATGTAGAAGCTACAGATGGCCATTTTGGCTTCATGATTTTATGTTGTAAAGCCTCTAAAGGCTCTAAAACTACAGTACATCCTTGTTCGTTGTCAGTTGATTGGTTTGTTTATGTCCATGTGCTGGTTTGTTTATGTTTATGTATTGGTTGCCTCTCAGGGTCCCGATTCTGGGAGTCCACCCTAGGAATCCCCTCTGGCCCAGCAGGAGCATGGAGGCTCCGCCCCCCGAGCCAGAGCCAGCTCGGCTCAGCGATCCAGGGCATTCTGGGAAGTCCTACCCCACGGACGATCTTGCGCTCCATCCCTCTGACAGGTCAGGGGTCGTGGATTTACCCTCACTTGACTGTTTGCGAATAAACTGCACAAAGGACAGGGACAGCCAGGACAAACTGGACCGGCATAGCAGGGACTCGGACAGCAACCAGAGCGGCCTGGACCACAACCCCAGCAACACGGAGTCGGATGCCGGCAGCTTGGTGGGCGGGGCTTCCGAAGGCAGTGGGAAGGCGCCCAATCGAGACAGCGGGATCGATAGCCCCTCCTGCGGAGGCGACGTGGAAGCGTTCTCCAACGAGGTCCCCATCGAGGAAGAGGAGAGGCACGACAGTGTCGCCACGGAGACGGAGAGCGCGTCCTGCGTCACCTCCGGCAATAAGCGGGACTCGACGCAGGACGAGGACAGCGACCTGGACGATGGGAGCAGCGAGGAGCCAGACTGTCTGGAAGGCAAGGTAGGACCACAGACGGCCCGTGTCCGGTGGCTCACAGGCGCCTTTTGAAAGCAGCACTTCATACTAAGGGCTCGAGATCTGCTCAAAAGATGTTCCCTTCAGGTTCCTGTAATAGGAATAAATGGTACAGGAGTTCTTGCTCGTGTGAGTCAGGTTGTATTTACAGGAGTATGGGTCAGGGTGCGTCATGACGAACACTGTCCCATGTGTAACATCTGCACCTCATGTCAACTTCCTGTTTATCCTATCCTGCTTCCTCCTGAAATTATGCAGGTGTGGTTTTGACAATGCTTTAGTAGCCCCCAGACATCGAGACATAACCTCTTCCCCACATCACTCCGTAGCTTTTGGAAGTCTGAGTTGGTGTGGTATAGTGTTTGTTAATGAAGGTGTGTCACTGTTGTCTCAGGTGTTTGTATGTGTGTGTATGTCTGCCAATTGCACTACGCTACTCTGCAGTGTCTGTGAAAAGCTACTGTCACATGGCACCTACTGGGGTGTGTACATGTATGCGTTTGTGTCTGTGTATGCGTTTGTCTGGCAAAAGACACACAACTATCTGCTGCTAATTCAAAATTGCTAAACACTGCATATTCCATGACACAGCAAATGGGAGAAGTAACACAGGTTCGTTATTCAGGAATAATATGCATTTATATTTATATTTCTAATGGACGAAGCCTGAACCTCTTTCCTGTCTACTTTAAATAATATCATATTACGTGTCACCAGTGACTTTAGAGGTGTGGACTTTAGAGGGTATTGGAGGGGGAGGGTGTATTGGGAAATTAGCTCTGAATGAAAACTTCATACTGGACATAGCATCACTGCTTTGGTCTCTTACAGGTTATTACCAGTGCGCTGATGGTTGGCCATGACGTCTTCTCGCTTTGAGTCGTGAGAAGTGGCAAGCAGAGAAACTCATATCAGTTTCTAGACTGTTGTCTTGCTGTCACTCTCTCTCTCTCTCTCTCTCTCTATTCCCTCTTTTCCATCCGTCTGTCTGTCTATCTGCGTTTAGTACATGTCTAGTTAGCGGTCCCTTTATCTACATGTCTGCCAGCTCTTATATATACACTTTGCCTGAAGCATTATGAAAATACAAAACAAAGAACTGTTAGTAACCGGAGGGAGAGACAGGCTTGGTGCTGTTTGACAGGTAATGAATTTCCTCAGCTGGCATTTAAGGCACCAGAGCTGTGCTCAGATTCAGCCCAGAATCATTCCTGTGCACTGATCCTGGGTCAGTTTCCCCTGATCAGAAAGAGTTGCACTTGAGATGAATTCGATTAATGGAGGTCTATTAGACCGCCAGGGATACTGCCATCTTTTTATGGGGTTGAGGGATTGACTAGAGGAATTTGATCCACACTGTGCAATGTGTACTGTGCACACTTGATCCAAACACACACGTGTGCACTCACAGTAGAGACATTGGTTTGCTGTTCCAAGTAAAAGCAGATAAGATCTTCGTGTAAAATACCTACTATATATTATATTTAATGGAGAGAGACTTGCTCAGAAAGGAGAGTGAAAGTGAGAGGGGAGACACAGACTCTGACACTCTGGGTGTGTTAATGGTTTTACTAAGCCCAGGTGTGTCAGGGAGCTTAACTACTTTCTTGGTGATCCTGTCTGCAGAAAACACCCTCAGCATAAACACAGACACACACACACGGCACACACCCGAATGACTGGATACATACCAGTTATTAGTGTGGGTGACAACAGCTGTACGCTGGCATGTGTCCTTGTGCACCTCCCCCCTTCACACACACACACACACACACACACACACACACACACCTTTTCCGTAGTATTTTCCAGTTAATTGCTGGCGTACGCCCGTTTGAAATTGCTAGCAACACCTCTCCTGTTTCCTGATGTCCTGCCCTGTGACTACCTATGACTGTGACTGACTACAGTTGATCTGAGGAAGTGTGCGAACAAGTCCATTTGTGTGTGTGTCTATCTGTCCACATGTCCATCCGTAAGTGTGTGAGAGAGAGAGGGAGAGAGAGAGAGAGAGAGAGAGAGAGAGAGAGAGAGAGAGAGAGACCCAGCTGACATGTTGATGGTTTTTTAATGACTCTACTGTCATACAGGATGTGGGCAGGAGTTCTGTGTGTTACACAAGGATGGGGGGGGGGGGGGCGCGGATGGGGGGGGGGGGGGGGGGGCAGAAGAAAGAACAGCAGCTGCCACACAGTCAAACAGCCACACACAACATTCCTCACTGTGTCTGGAGGGTCAGGCGGGTTGCCATGTTGTGTAGACATATCTGCCCATGCTGTCTCATCCATGACTCCTCCCATTTCCTGGTGTGTGTGTGTGTGTGTGTGTGTGTGTCCTTCACCATCACAGCTTTAAGGTCACTGATATTTCTTCTTGCAGTGCTGGGGTGAACAGATGTCTATTTTATGCACCAATCTGTGCACACCGTTTAACAAGTAGACTAAGCGGTATTGAGTGCATTATTCACCAAGAACAATAACGCTGCTGTCTTCCTGTGCCAGTGTGATAATGCATTAATGTGCGAGCAGTGCACATAAGCCCCTATTTGACACTGATAAATTAATGCTTACATATTCATATTATAAGGTGTTAGCTATAAATGATCAGTAAAATTGTTTGGATAAAAAACAGGCATGTTATGCTTTTCAACACTGATGTTAGCTTAGAGTTCTTCCTCATTGTGTCAGTTACTGTTTAATTTAAAGTAACTGAATAAAGTGGTTTACATAAAGTGTTAAGTGAAATACTTTGTGGGGGGAAAATTGTTTTAGTTTGTAGTGCGTTGTAGTTTTGTAGAGATTTGATTTTCACTTGTTCTTGTTTGAGAATTTTCAGATTCCTATCAACAGTTCTGAACATTCAAGCATTAACGCACGTGACCTGTATCGCCCCCAAACAGCGAAATGAACATTCTCCTCATCTCTCTGTCTCAGGGCCTGCAGTCTGAGTCCCAGAAGCTGTTTAACATTGCTAAGGAACTTCTCCACACAGAAGAAGCTTATGTCAAACGACTCAACCTCTTGGACCAGGTAACACACACGCACACAATATGTATTTGTTTTTGTCTACAAAAAAGATAACCAGCAATTTTGCAGCTCTTTAGCATCAGAAAGGTTAGATATATCAAATAGGAGCAGCTATGGTGGACACACAAATATATGTAAACAGCAGATAAATGACAGCTCGGCCTGTTCCACACACACAACTTCCCTTTTCACTCTGAAAACTTCTGCTTAAATTGGTGTCTAAACTTTTACGTATTCACACTTCTTTAAAACAAGTTATATGTGCTGAAATGATAAGAAATTAGATTAGTTTAGATTAGATTCCTTTTATTGTCATTGGACAGGGTACCATGAAATTAAATTGCAATGCCAACAGTGATTATACATAATGCACAGCAAGAGAAATACAAAAAATGAAATAACAAACCTTTGATAATATATAGAAATGAAGAGAACCACAAAAAAAACCTAAAGACAAATTTTATTAATCAGTGGCATAAATACCTACTCAAATACTCTAATGCTGGGATAACCTTCCCCTGCAAGACACAAGGTTTCTAAAAGGAAATTTAAACAGCCATCTGTTAACATGTTGTTCACAAGTTTGATGCAGGTGAAGGTATCCTTGCCTTATTCAGACTCGGGCCTTTCTTCTGGGCCTTTGCAATAAGACTCGTACGAACTGTTAAACTCGCACACTGCAGTGTCGTGAGCGATTGGGGAAAATGTGAGCGCCTGCACCATAGAGGACAGGATGCAACAAACCCTTAAGGTCCTTCGAACCACGCTAAACGGCCACCGGGAGTCATCACTTCATGCCTGCCTGTCATTCTTCATATGGAGGAAAAGGAATCTCGCACACTACGAAGAAAATGTGCTTGCACCTTGAGGACATGCCCATCGTTGCTTCATTCAATCCAATTTGATTTATGTCAAACTTTTTACAGTACCCTTTGTCATCAAGGAACTTTGCATGCACCAGGTATAGGGCCCTAATAGTTGGAGGAACCCTTGGGAGACCCAGTCTCAAAAGGACGGCAGTCCTCTATCGGTGATGGATAAGCTTTATTATCCAGCGTGCTCAGGCCTTCTTGGTCCTGTGGATGTCCACTTGGTTGGCTGGACTGAGAGCGTTTAAAAAGACGTTAGCTTCACTCTGGCAGCTGTCTCCTTCATGGCTTCAATCTCATCGTCTGTATTCCTTCATTTCCTCTGCTGAAAAATTATCAGCGGCAGAGATTCACACTGAAAACTGAGAGCTGGTCAACCATAGGAAACATTTGAGATTTTCTGAGCTAGGACGGGGTGAATCGGTGAACGTGGTATGGACTGTATTGCTAAAGAACTGATGCATGCATGCATCAAAGTTGGTGTGTTGAGGTGTGGGTGGGTCACTGTGGCGATGGGTGGGTGGGTGTTTGTCTTATTAGTAACATTATTAACAGATTTAAAATGCAGGCTTAAATTAGATTATTTGTCTGTATATGATTGTGGTTTTGTGAATCTACAACTAATATTGTTGTATATCTCTGTCTCTGTCTCTGTCTCTCTCTCTCTCTGTCCCTCCCTCCCTCCTGATAGGTGTTCTGTACAAAGTTGACGGAGGCGGGTATTAATCAAGATGTGATCACGGGAATCTTCTCCAACATCTCATCTATCTATTGTTTCCATCACCAGTTTCTGCTACCAGAACTACAGATGCGTATAACACAAGAGTGGTGAGCACACACTTTTTCTTTTTCTTTCTTTCTTTCTTTCTTTCTTTCTTTCTTTCTTTCTTTCTCTCTCTCTCCCCCCCCCATGCAATTGCAAATGCATCAGAAAATGAAAACCCCTTCTAGATTTTCGAAGGTTAGGCACTGCCACAAATTCTGTTTACGAATTCGATCTTTGCGGCTACCTTCTTTTTTTTTACTTTGTAATTGCTCTTAATAGCTTGTGAGTGTGTGATATTCAAGATTGTCAGATGTTATCAGTTCACCCAAGGGGATTTCATAGCCACCTTAATTACAGTATGACTATTATGCTGTCAAACTCTGTGTGGGGGGTAGAGCCTGTTTCATGTGTGCTGTAACATCCTGTAGTGATGGAGGACATGTTCTTTTTCTTCTGTACGATAAGACAGCCGTGGTCAGCAGAATGAGGTTTGAGTATGACCAGCATATCCTGACGGGGGGAGGGGGGGTCACGATGGGGGGTGAGGATGGATGTATTGTATTACGGATGCTGGACAAGGCAGATTTCAGTTGAAATGAAAGGTGGCTCTCTCTTTCTCTCTTATTTTTTTGTATTTTCATGTATGCCAACGTAATTGTGTATATGTGCCTTAAAGGAACACAAATCCACGAATAGGGGACATCTTACAGAAGCTGGCTCCATTTATGAAGATGTACGGAGAGTACGTGAAAAACTTTGACCGGGCCATGGACCTGGTGAACACATGGACCCAGAGATCGACCCAGTTCAAAAGTGTGGTGCAGAACATCCAGGTCAGAGTTTCTCCAAGCTGGAGTAGCCTGGCCATTTTACTTGGCCATTATACCAGAGGATCTTCAACTCAAAAGCCCTTATTTTTAGGCTTCACGCTAATATAGAGACACGTTGAAGTGGAATAGGTGCATATGATTTTGGTAACCGTGTCGGTATGAGAAAAAAGGTTTGCGCCATTTTTTATTTGAAGTAATGTGCCTATGGTTAACATATTCTACATATTTAATGTTTACAAGTTCTTCTTGTGCTAGGGGAGATGTTCTAGAGAGGTTAGCTGGTATCTGTGCCCTTGGCCTTGTTGGGCAGCTCATTTGTGTTCAATAAGTCTAGGCGTGTGTAGTTACTGTCTAATGCATGGAGTCTGCACAAATATGGATTGGCAATACTGCTAGACACATCAGATGATTGACAGTTTGCTCAGGTTTGCTGCTTTGGCAGGAGGATAATCGTGTGTGTGTGTGTGTGTGTGTGTATGTATATATATATATATATATGTGTGTGTGTGTGTGTGTGTGTGTGTGTGTGTGGGCCCACAGAAGCAGGAAGTGTGTGGTAACTTGACGCTGCAGCATCACATGCTGGAGCCGGTCCAGCGCATCCCCCGCTACGAGCTCCTCCTCAAAGACTACCTGAAGAAGCTGCCCAATGAGGCGCCGGATAGGAAGGACGCAGAGAGTAAGTCAGCCAATCGTACGCCTGCTTTCATTTTGCTATTGGTCATCCAGCCCACTTCCTGTCATGTCCGTCTGTGGTTTGTGTGCGTGTTTGGGAAACCCCAAGTTAAACCCATGAAACACCCCACATCTTCCTCTTTGGGGTGCTCATCGTCATCTTCCTCTTTGGGGTGCTCATCCTCATCTTCTCACTTTGGTTTAACATCTTTGTTATAAAGGTGTGTCCTTTACCTTAATGTGTGCACTGGTAACTATAGCATACGTGTAAACACAGAGTATAGTGTATGTGTAGTTTACCCAGGCTTCAGTGTTCAGAAATCTGCTGCCAAAATCTGCTGGATGTCAAATGACCCAGTAAGGGTTCAACAGTAAAGGTTCAACAGTAAGGGTTCAACAGTAAAGGTTCAACAGTAAGGGTTCAACAGTAAGGGTTCAACAGTAAAGGTTCAACAGTAAAGGTTCAACAGTAAGGGTTAAACTGTAAGGGTTCAACAGTAAAGGTTCAACAGTAAAGGTTCAACAGTAAAGGTTCAACAGTAAGGGTTCAACAGTAAGGGTTCAACAGTAAGGGTTCAACAGTAAAGGGTCAACAGTAAGGGTTCAACAGTAAAGGGTCAACAGTAAGGGTTCAACAGTAAAGGTTCAACAGTAAAGGTTCAACAGTAAGGGTTCAACAGTAAAGGTTCAACAGTAAGGGTTCAACAGTAAGGGTTCAACAGTAAGGGTTCAACAGTAAAGGTTCAACAGTAAAGGTTCAACAGTAAGGGTTAAACTGTAAGGGTTCAACAGTAAAGGTTCAACAGTAAAGGTTCAACAGTAAAGGTTCAACAGTAAGGGTTCAACAGTAAGGGTTCAACAGTAAAGGTTCAACAGTAAGGGTTCAACAGTAAGGGTTCAACTGTAAGGGTTTGCTAGAATGATCTTTTAGCCATAAAAGGTCGTTCCCTTCAGACTATTTTTCACTGTGTTTATGTCTGCGTGTCTGTGTCTGCCATCAAGACTTGCAGGTGGCTTAAAAGCTGTTCACCCCCTTCATCTGTTCTTTAACCTTACTCACCCCCATGCAGAATGCGTGTCAGTCTGCATGTCTTTTCAGTGTGTGTGTGTGTGTGTGTGTGTGTGTGCGTGCGCAGAAACATTGTGATTATATTACACACTCAAAATCTTTTTTTTTTTTGTTAATGCTAGTTATTTGAAAACAGCAATAAACCATTCAGACACCATAATCCTATTTTCTGCCTTAATGAATGATGAATGAATGAATGTTCCATTTATATAGCGCCTTTCCAGATTCCCAAGGCGCTTTACAATTTAACACAGGTACAAGTCACAGACAATCACACACACACCGGCGAGAAGCGGCAGCCAATTGTGCACAGCGTACTCTCTACCGGGATCCACAGCCCCCTGGGGGACTGAATGGGGTGCAGGAAGGGGAGAGAGGACAGACTCTAGTGACAGAGCACCATCCACCACTGGGCACACAAGCACACACACGCACGCACACAGACACAGACACTACTTTTTATTGAACATAGAGACACAGACACACACTCAGGGAGAATTTTTTTTTGTTGACTGCCAATTTACCTAACCTCCATGTTTTTGGACTGTGGGAGGAAACCGGAGATCCCGGAGGAAACCCACGCAACACAGGGAGAACATGGAAACTCCACTCAGATAGGGACTAGAACCCAAGTCCCCAGTGCTGAGAGGCAAACGTGCTAACCACCAAGCCACCGTGTTCTGTACTTAAGCATATCGGTGTGTGTGTGTGTGTGTGTGTGTGCGTGTGCGTGTGCGTGTGCGTGTGCGTGTGCGTGTGCGTGTGCGTGTGCGTGTGCGTGTGTGCGTGTGTGACTTTCTCTGCATCTCCCTCAGAGGCTCTGGATCTGATCTCCACTGCAGCTAACCATTCTAATGCAGCCATCAGAAAGATGGTAAGTGTAGCTCCTCCCCTCCCCCAAAGGCGTCATGTGCGACTGTCAGACAGGATGCATTGTTTCCACTTCCTGTCTGTGTTGATAGATATTCTCTTGGGTAAATGTCGTCGCTATCACTCTTTCACTTCTTCTGCATCTTCCACGTTAATGTTTCTATTTGCGCAAGATCACAGTTTTATTATTTGACAATTTCATATCAAGTTCCCGAGTACTGCACAATTTTCAGAGAAACGCATGTACGTATAAGGTGTATACAGTCAGAACCACTGTCCAATAGAAACGGCTTGACTGGGGAATATGTAAATAAATATATAACTGTGTGTGTGTGTGTGTGTAGGAGAAGATGCACAAGCTTTTGGAGGTTTATGAGAGATTGGATGGTGAGGAAGACATTGTTAATCCAGCTAATGAACTCATTAAAGAGGGCCACATAAAGAAGATGTCTGCTAAAAATGGCTCTGCCCAGGACAGATATCTCTACCTGGTGAGTCCATGCCTCCATGAATATGAATCCCCGAGTCATATCTTGTGATGGTGATCCCTATGAATCAGAATCATGATCCGTGTTCCCGTGTGTGTGTGTGTGTGTGTCCTGTCCGCAGTTCAACACCATGTTGCTGTACTGTGTGCCCAAGCTGAGACTGATGGGGCAGAAACTCAGTGTGAGAGAGAGAATCGACATCGCGGGCATGGAGGTGTGTGTGTGTGTGTGTGTGTGTGCGTGTGTGTGTGTGTTGGGGGTGAGAGAGGGTAAACTAATCTCTTGAACAAATGAACAACTCGTCTTTTTTCAGGTCCAGGAGAATGTTAAGCTGAACCTGCCTTTCACTTTCACTATCACTGGAAAGCAACGCTCTCTTGAACTGCAAGCCAGGTGTGTGTTTGTGTTAGTGTGTGTGTGTGTGTGTGTGTGTGTGTGTGTGTGTGTGTGTCTTGGGGTGTGTTGGGTCGGCTATGAGCATAAGCATCTATTAAAAAAAAGGCTAAAACAGAACTTGATTAAAGGCAGTGACTTCATTTTTATATCAAGTATGGAGCTTTTGTTTGTCCTTGTGTTTTGTGGTGTTACTGTAGTTGTTCTGGTTGTAAACAGATTCTGTACTTAGTGTGTTGATGTAAAGAATGTGATGATGATGAAGGATGACCTCTGTCTTTGATCTCTAATAGAACTGCTGAAGAAAAAGAGGACTGGATACAGGTGAGACACTTGGGAGAGAAGGAGGGAGGTAGTTGGCTGGTACTGTGTGAGCGGTTTTGGAAAACCACTATATGAAATATGTTTTGGAATGCATGGGGCCAGAAACAGCAGGTAGGAGAGGACTTTGTTGTTGGGACAGAATTCACAGGACAGTAACACAGACACACGCAAGAAGACATTTTGTCTTGCATGAAACACACAAAAACACTGATGCTTTATGTTGTGGTGTTGTGCGTGAGGCAGTTTGGGCACACTGTACTAAACAAAGTAGCTTTGTCCTTTGGCCCAATTAAAACTCTAGTTGCATCCCCCCTGTCTCTACCTCCCCCCCATCCCCCCCTCCTCTCTCTCCTCCCCCCCCCCCCTCTCTCTCCCTCCAGGTGATCACAGCCACCATAGAAAAGCATAAACAGAAAAGCGAGACGTTTAATAAAGCCTTCAACACCTCCATATCCCGTGATGAGGAACACACACCTGACTCACCGGTACGACTGTTCGCCGCCTTCTCTTCCACACTTAACCTGGATAAGTAAACACAGCTCAGTCTGTGTTTGTGTGTACCGCAAATGTCTTTGATTTTATAGACATTTCTACGTCTGTATTTCAGTTGTATGCATCATTCTCTCTGTTTATGTAATGTGTAGTGAGTTATGTAATCAATTATTGTCATCCACTGATAATGGAAAAAGGACTTTGGTAAAACACACACAGTCTCATGCACAAATACATGCAACCACGTGTGTGTGTGTCTGTGTGTGTGTGTGTGTGTGTGTGTGTGTGTGTGTGTGTGTGTGTATGCATGCTGCACATGTACAAAGAACCACAAAGAAGCACACATTTGCACACGTGCATGCCTGGACGTTTAGATACACACACACACACACGCGCGCACACACACACACACACACACACACACACACACACTGATACTGATGTAACCCTGAAGTAACCATAGGTGAAAGTAACAAACTCAGAAATGTGGGTTGTTCATTTGTCTATATTGGGATCCAACACGGTTCTCTTCACACAGGGACCATGGACTAACATGTCCGTAGACTCAGATGGAGGTGTGCAGGAAAGGGTGAGTAGAGCCCCTGCACTTCACACACCTTCAAACATCTAATGGAGGTCTTGCATGTGTATTTGCTATTATAGGACTGCATTATAATAAACATTCACGTATAGGAAACATTCACGTTACTGACACTGTAGGTCACATGGTGTGTCAACAACATTAGTTGTAATACAACAACATATCAATATTCACTGTGATACAAAACAACAGTGAACTCCATAAAAAGGGGATAATAGTGATAACAGTGGAATAGGTGTTTGAACCGTGTGTGTGTGTGTGTGTGTGTGTGTGTGTGTGTGTGTGTGTGTGTGTGTGTGTGTTAGAGGAGTTCAAAGAAGAGAGAGAAAGAGAAGGAGACTTGTAAGGGCTGTAATGACACCTTCCACTTCACCAAGAGGAAGCATCACTGCAAGACCTGCGGAGCGGTCAGTGTGTGTGTGTGTGTGCGTGTGTGTGCGTGTTTGGGGACACGTAGTCCAGCTGCTATGCTGGAGTAAGGCTGTATGTAGACTACGTGAGTTGTATGTAGATATCCTGAGCTGCTAAGTGAAAACCCACCCTGGACGTCAAGTCCAGTTAAGATGCTGTGATAGTTTAAAGTCCTAAATTCCCAAAGCAAGCAGGTAGTTCAAGTCATTTTGGAACGCTTGTGTTTCATCTCGTTTTTTTGTCTCTGCTGCCCTCTGTAGGTTGTCTGTGGTAAATGCTCCAAGGTGTCGGAGATCAAGAACACGCGCTTGTGTCGGCTGTGTTACGAGGCCTTGCAAGGACCTGAAGGGCCTGTAGATGGCACTGCTGAGCCTAAGAAAAAGGCAGAGGTGAGCCCCTAACCTACTTACAGCCTTAAAGTACTCATTTGGCAAACATGTGTCACGAAAGCTGTCAGTATCTGTTATATCTAATAGTTAATCATATCTAAAAACAGGATTATTGTCAAATTATAAATCAACAGTATGTGCGCATGTACTTGTTGCTAACACACATTTCACCAACAATGTTTTAAACCACAAGGTCTGTTTGTGGTGCACCTTGTGTTTCCTGTGTTACTGTAGCCGAAAGCGCAGCATGAGTAGACAATAAACAACTAAAAACACACACACACCAGCAGCACAACAACCAAATAACCCATAAACACAAACACATACCAAATTTGGCATGACTTCATACATGCACATATATAACAAATACCTTTTCTGCAGTGTACTCAATCACTACGTGAGTTATAATATGCACAGAACACAAAGCTCTCAGACCTTGTAGTGCAACGTCTTCGTCTGCAAAGGGGTGTCAAAACTTTGTGAGGAGTCCTCACGGTATTTCGGGTCCTGTGCATTAACCTTTCAAGTGTGCATGACTGATGCTGTGTTTCTAACCTCACGTGTGTGTGTGTGTGTGTGTGTGTGTGTGTGTGTGTTTGTGTGTGTGTGTGTGTGTGTGTGTGTGTGTGTGTGTGTGTGTGTGTGTGTGTGTGTGTGTGTGTGTGTGTGTGTGTGTGTGTGTGATGCAGAAGCAGCTGTCTACGACGCGCGACAGCTGGGTATTGTGCAGCCAACTCCTGTTTCAGGAAAAAGGAAAGACCTGGATCAAGACCTGGGCAGCCATAACCAAAGCAGAACCACTAGTACTTTACCTCCACTCCAGTAGCCAGGTGGGTATACAGGTGTGTGTGTGTGTGTGTGTGTGTGTGTGTATACAGTATGTATGTATGAGTGTAGTGGGTAACACATTGCCTCTTCTGTGGGGCACTGGGGTACCCTCCCCTGTTGGGGTAAGCACACTAGTCCATACCCTTAAGAGTCCAACACTACATTCACATCTGTAACATGGTTGAAATTGTACACTGAAATTGTTACTCTGTGCGCATCTGCGAGATGCATTTACGCTTACGTGTGCATGGTGAGTAGAGTCTGACATTTTCCTGAATCTGTCCTGACTCTCTCTTCAGTCTGTCGTGACTCTCTCCTCAGTCTGTCCTGAATCTGTCCTGACTCTCTCCTCAGTCTGTCCTGACTCTCTCCTCAGTCTGTCCTGACTCTCTCCTCAGTCTGTCCTGACTCTCTCCTCAGTCTGTCCTGAATCTGTCCTGACTCTCTCCTCAGTCTGTCCTGAATCTGTCCTGACTCTTTTTAAATAACATTAAAAACAAGGTTAAAGTTAAAATTCCATCCATACTGTAGTTTCAGTAGATTAAGATTATAGATGCAACGACATAGTGTTTTAGTGTTTCTCTAGCTTTAGGACAGTTTTGCATAACTGTAAAACTCAAGATGCATGCATGTACACACACAACCATGATGAAGTATATTTTATAGAACAGTAAATATATTTGTAAATTAATCTGTATATCTGCATAATCTAGTAGCCTGATTAGAACTCAGACAGTAATAACATAGGCTTGTGCAAACTGAACTGCAACAATTCACAAGAAATCATTTGTGGTATTACTTTATGTGTCCAAGATCTTCTTAAAAGTATAATCAGATTCAGGCTCTCTATAAATCTGATATCATGATGATCAGTTTAATCTTGCTGACTGCAGTCAGGTTGGGTGTATATGGAGTGGCGTGGTTCCAAGACCACGGCTGCTGGGTGGTTGGTTTTGCGTCTGATCATTGGTTGCGTTTATCAACAGGACGCACGGGCAGTGCGGACGATCCCTCTGCCTGGTTACGAGGTCAGCGCGTCGTTGTCACCTTCGGAGAAATCCGAGGGCAAACACGTGTTCAAGCTCAGTCACTCCCAGCATGCACTGCTGTTCAGCGCTCAGGATTCCGAATTAATGGCCAAGTGGATTGAGCTTCTTTCCCTTGCTACAAAAGGAGAAGCCTCAGACACATCAGTCAACCTAACGGAGCACCAGAAGAGCCAATGAGGCGAGCTGTGACATTACATTGGACCCGCCCCTCCTGCCCTTGGACCCGCCCCTCCCTCGCCCTTGGACCCGCCCACCGCCCTGCCCTTGGACCCGCCCCTCCCCCGCCCTCGGACCCATGTCTTTTGCATAGAATGTGTTACTTGAATTCACATTATCGTCAGCACTTTTTCCTTTAAAAAAGAAAGTTTTAGTTCCTCCTTCGCCCGTCTAACTTGCCCCTTTCACAGGATCACACACACACACACACACACAGTTCGAACACCTCTTATCCCTCTTATCCCGAACACTGTTATCCCTCAATGCACTATTACCCCCTTTTCGAGAAGTTCACAGTTCTTTTGTATTACAGTGAATGTTGTTCATTTCTATGAAGGACTATAGGATGGATGTTTTGTGATATTTTTAACGACTGTCTGTAAATGGTGTTATTATTTCGGAAGCATTAAGTCATCTTTCAGTTGTCTTGAAATTCTGGCCCGAACGTGAATATTCTCTTGAGCGTGTACTTTTTATTTTGGTGCCTTTCATGGCCGATTGCCATCATGTTCCCTGCCTGGCCTGCGACGTGCTCCTGAAGCCACTCGTACATGTCAGACTTGAGAAATTCAGAGAGAAGAGAAAGCTCCATTTTAACAGAAGAACATGGCAGGCTGTGTCTGTTCAGATCCTGGGCTCCTCGTCCCGGTACTTTCTCTCCTTCCCATGTGTTCTTTGTCGTGTGTTCCAGTGTAACCACAACCGTGTATCTGTTAGCCTTATTCCTCCAGGTAAAGACCCAGTACTGTACTGGACGTCCTGTCTACTCTGACCATCAAATCCATCTCAAGGACCCTTCTGAGATCTTGATGAGCTTAGGTCTCTGTGTTCAGAATATTTCCTGTTTAGATGTCATGCTTTTAAATATTCAGCAAGCTATTCTTTAAGAACCAGTATTACTCTTTTAGGGGATTACTCTCTTTTTACCAGAAATGTTCGCAAAAGGAAATGTCTCTAGAATATCACTTAATAAAAGAACATCTGGGCTCCACGGTTCACATGGAGATTTTAGTTTATGTATTTATTTATTTATTTCCCTGTTTAATGTGTCATCTGTTTTCATTTTGTTGTCATCTGAGATTGGCCTATTTTTGGCAACAGAAGATAACAGAAAATGACAACATGGAGCCTGTTTTAGTGTTTTTCTTCTTTGTAAATTGTCGGAGGACGAAATGGCTTAGTGTTGCCACTCAATGTTTCTAGTGGTTCCGTTGATATCTACACAAAGGGAAATCGGTTGGAAGTTTTGGTTTTGACTTTTGTATTCTTCAAGTGGGTTGCCTGAGCTTATCATTATATACTCCGATATTAAATCAAGCGTGTGTGTGTTTTGTTTTTCCTCGGTACTGTGGTGAAATGTGGTTAGACTTACAATGGCAGAGTGAGCTACACACAGGTGCCAAAAAAGAACGGAAATCATGACATTTCGGGAAATGTCGGCAGAAATGAAACTAACATGCAGACAAGCGTGGCATATCCATCTGGGTTAAGCGTCAACATGTGTTTGTCAGTGTGGCAAAAGTTCTATATGAAATTGTTAGTTTGACTGCTACGTTTTAGATTTGTGTACCTGTTCGTTGTTGCCAAGAACTAGATTTGCTCTGCATACTTCACTGAAAGCCTTTGAAATGCAACGCATGTGTGTTTATATATCAGTGACTAAAGATTGTGACATTTCTCATTTTAGAATATTCATATTACTATACCAGGAGTGGCCAACCTGCGGCTCTTTGCCTGGTTTCATGCGTCTCCCCAGCCGGTCCATTCTCACCTGCACTAACGGTGTGTGGCGTGGCCCGGTTACCTCATCAGCTCTGAGGGCGACACACTGCTACACCTTCATGGAGTGCGGTTTGTTTACAAGCCGCTTACACTTTAAAAACCGGTGTAGTGGAAAACACGCATTTGACTGTCTTCACACGAGTTACTAATTTGCCAACTACTGGCGATCGATCGATCAAACACTTATTTTTTGTCCATTACACCCCCCCCCTCAACAATTTACATGTCCCTGTATGATGTGGCTCTTTACCGTAACACAGTAAAAAAACAGTGGCTCTTGGTCTCTGGCGGGTTGGCCACCCCTGTACTATACTTTATCACGTAATTATTTTAATTCAGCTTAGCAAGTAGTTAAACAAAATAGTGAGCAGACATTTAGAACAGGTGGAGTACACACTAACACAGGTGGAGTACACACTAACACAGGTGGAGTACACACTAAAACACACTAAGGGGTGAATGTCTAGTGCTGTTAGTAGTAGGTCTTTCTTTTAACAGGAAATGGGTAGAGTTCTTGTCACACATGATTTTTTGAGATTGTCTGTCTTTCCTGCATCTCTAGCATGAGGGCTGCTGACGTACCTTAAACTAGTACAATATCTGCATCAGTCTGTGTGTGTCTGTGTGTGTGTGTGTTTGTGATTGGGGGGTGGTATTATGACCATTCTTTCATGTCATAAGTAAATGTATCCATTTGGCATTGAAGGATAAACTGTATGTTCACATCAACAAATATCAGCCTCTGATAATGGGTCACTTCTGACTGTAATTTGTGTATCTCGATAATTAATCTTTTGTTTTAGCATGAACTTCAAGTACCAAAGGCATGGGTCGGAGTGCTCATGGGTGTGTACAAATACTTTGGGGGCCACTGTGTTTTATCACGTGTACAATGAAAGTTAATGGTGTGGACCAGATGCTGCTTGTCCCTGTATGCTCAACGCTGCTGTTTTTAGCCATATGATGGAGCATCTCCCTACAGCATGGGCACTGGGTCAAAGATAGACAAGGAGAGGAGAACCCCCCCCCCCCCTCTCTCTCCTAATTTTCAGAACATGCTTTTTAACTGTGCATAGCAATGCAATTACAATATGGATGCATCCAGCTGCAGTTGTTTGCATATCTAATATGTAGGTAAATCCAGGTTTGGGGCACCTATGCAAGCCTGCAGTGCATTGTGGACATTCACACTACAGACGACCTCAATCCTGCCCGTCCAAAGGAGCTGTTGCTGTGGCAACAGTACCAGAAAGGACAGCATCCATTTGGAAAAATGGACCATGTGTTCTCTTATGCAGTGCAGTGTAAACAATAACAGCTATGCAGTCTAAAGCTGTTACTAATGAGTATGTGAAGTTTTCTTTCCTCCTCAGTATGGACCGAAACAGTCAACACTACACAGAGCACTGACGTGAATATATGCAGTTTAGTGGTTTAGGAAGCTATGACCACCAGTGTCTGCAAGTTCCTTTCTGAGTCCTTTCTGAGCAGTGTCATACCACAACAGTACATACACAACCCATTCTTAATTTCTTTGGAAATCTCAAAAGTTCTCTCAAAAAATTCTCAAAAGTTTGCGTATAAATAATTTTACTCAAGGGTGTTGAGTCCATATTGTATTTCAACATTAATTTTAGTACAGATAAATATTTTCTTAGTACTGCATCATTATGTTGCTTGACAATAATGGATATGCATGCCATCTGAACAGGTGCGAATATCATTACTTTGTCCTGATGGTACAAGATTTAAAGCAGGACTTACCTTTCTTCAGATGAATGAGAGCTTTTTCGCTAGTCGCTGGAAAAGCTAGCACAGACTTTTACATTTTGCTTTGTCTCCTGGTCCTTGTCCAGTTTATGTGTGTTTGCTTGGAGAAGAAGTCTTATATCATTCTGGTAGGCTCAAGGTCTGATTTCCCCAACAAGTGGAAGTACATTGGTAGTTTGACTGATGAAAATGTCAAGGAAGATTTATTGCTTCCCCACCACAGAGTTGTGGGCTGCCATCAGATCATTGCAAACCAGGCGGCCCTGCCCTGCCTCGAGACGCGTCTGTTACTCCCATATCCTAATAGATTTATCTAATCGAGGTGTGTGTGTGTGTGTGTGTGTGTGTGTGTGTGCGCGCGCGCTCTCTCGCTCGCTCATAACCATGTTGCATGTATGCATGAGTGGTCATTGCCAAAGTATTGTGGTTTTCTCTCTGATGTATTGAATATTGAATCAGTTTTTTTGTGCAGTATTAATTCACGGACTATTTTTGTTGTGTATGATGGTAGAACGTATGAGAATCGAAGTTTAGGGTTTGGATTTGACCATGACCCATGTCACTTTAGTTCAGTTCCATTAAATTCAAGATGTTTCATACTTAAGGTACAGTGTGTAGCGTTACGAACATGCGCTTGTTTCTTGCTAGTTGGACAGTATACCTCTCACGATTACATAGTGACAGACTGAATATTTAGTCCCAGATGAAGCACAAGCTTTTCCTTCGTATACCTTGTTTTAAATTAGAGTTTATTTCCCCACCATCATGTTCGTAGCTGTGTATGAGTGAGAGCAAACATTTCAACACCGTGGCCTTTAAAAGAACAAACTGCAGCACGTCCCTTGTGCTCCACTCTGGTGAAGTTTACACCTGTCAGAAATGAAACAGAAACACTAACATATCAAATGTCCACTTAAACTTCATTTATATGCGGATGTAAGTCTCCAAATCGGCATGCACGTCGCTATTGAGAGTCACGTTGCTATTTCTGTCATTTTAAACGTTTGTTTTGCACCATTTTTATAACTGCGAATCTGCTTTGCTGCGGTGTTCAGCTTTGACTATTTATGTAAAAAAAAAGATTACTGCATCAGTTTGCCGTGTTGTCATTTATTCACGGTTGCGACAAAACACAACAACGGCAGATTGCTACACGTTTGAAAACGCAACTCCCAAAGACTGTGCGCCACTTCCTGACAGAGAGCCGGTGTGTGCAACCGACGTGTCTCGTGTCAGTAAACCAGACTCATCCCCGCTGCGCGTGGACTCGTCCGGGACGTCGTGTCCTCGTGCCTTTGCGATACTGACACTCCTATCACCCGGCGTACCAAGATCAGCACAGATCGCTGCTCCACGCGGACACGGAGACGACTGTTTTAGCGTTAGTAGACGCGTCGCTTTCCGCGAGCGCAGTTCTCCGCGTCCCCGGGCTCCACGCGCAAGTTGGTAACGCGCGCGCACAGGTGCGGGCGGGCTGCTCATTGATGGACTCGTTCAACGCGTCCGTGCTCGACGAATCCAAGTCGCAACTCGCTGTGGAAGGGCGATCTAAAGGTAACTAAAAACAAATAAACAACAACAACAACACATTTAGATTAGTATTGCACGTGATGGCAAGTTATACTATATCATTATTCATACTATATGTATTTATCGACTATTTATTGTCTGGAATTTTACTGCATGTGCACACAGAACTTGGAACACGTCTATACTGTCCAGTCGGTCGTTTGTGCACATTTTCCACATAACAGAACCTACAAAGTAACCTAGTGAAATAAGACTACAGCGATAGCATTGGGACGTTTTTATGTCTGGTTTCAGCATTTTATAAATTAAGCACAACGAAAGTAAGAGGTAAGCTATATGCAATAGCGCAACCTATTCTGAAAATTACAAGGGGCTGTGTTTTAAATAAAATGACAATTTACAATGAAATTAAAAATAGATTACGGAAACAGGAAAGAAGAAGTCTGGCAGTCCGCAAATAACGGCAGCAGTGACTCTGTTCTGTTGGGTTTTGCTCTTTTAACGGAAACGTGAGCAACTGTTGTCTAATGTTCGCTCTTATTGAATCTTTTTAATTAAATATTTTAATTTAAATATAACACCAGAACTCTGTTTTCACGGATAGGGCCGTTTTCGTTTACAAGTCATTTAGAGTGCAGTGTGAGGACGTTATAAGACAAGATATAGGCGTGCTTAATCCAGAAACAGCTCTCCTCAGGGTGGTGATAAGGCATGGGGCCCTCTGGGTGTGGATTTATGACTCAGGGGATTACTAAGAATGTGACGCCCCTGATCAAAAGGGAAATACATATAAAGTCTTTAGAAGTGCATTTTCACAACAGGACTCACGCATTGCTTAACTGTCAGCACAGCTGCTTTCGATTCACAATGCCTCGAAATGAGTTGGACTTTCAATCACTGTCCTTTCAGAAAGCCGAGGATGCCTTGTGTTTGCTTTCAACGTCCTGATCTTGCGTTGTCTGTAATCGTCCTGATGGTGTCAGGAGAACGTTCTAGACTTTAAGTCATTCTGCATGCAGTTAATGTGTTTCAGGCAACTCCAAGGGTGCTGTGGATCGATCGTGTTACGTTCATTTTGGCTTTGGCATTCCAACGCTGTGTGTGATGTCCGCTGAGGATTCTCTCTGTCTCTATTCCAGAGCTGTGTGTGTGATATCTGCTGTGGATTCTCTCTGTCTCTATTCCAGAGCTGTGTGTGTGTGATATCTGCTGTGGATTCTCTCTGTCTCTATTCCAGAGCTGTGTGAGTGTGATGTCCACTAAGGATGCTCTCTGTCTCTATTCCAGAGCTGTGTGAGTGTGATGTCCACTAAGGATGCTCTCTGTCTCTATTCCAGAGCTGTGTGAGTGTGATATCTGCTGTGGATTCTCTCTGTCTCTATTCCAGAGCTGTGTGAGTGTGATATCTGCTGTGGATTCTCTCTGTCTCTATTCCAGAGCTGTGTGAGTGTGATGTCCACTAAGGATGCTCTCTGTCTCTATTCCAGAGCTGTGTGAGTGTGATGTCCTCTAAGGATGCTCTCTGTCTCTATTCCAGAGCTGTGTGAGTGTGATATCTGCTGTGGATTCTCTCTGTCTCTATTCCAGAGCTGTGTGAGTGTGATATCTGCTGTGGATTCTCTCTGTCTCTATTCCAGAGCTGTGTGAGTGTGATATCTGCTGTGGATTCTCTCTGTCTCTATTCCAGAGCTGTGTGAGTGTGATGTCCACTAAGGATGCTCTCTGTCTCTATTCCAGAGCTGTGTGAGTGTGATGTCCACTAAGGATTCTCTCTGTCTCCATTCCAATATTGTGTGTGTGATATCTGCTGTGGATGCTCTCTGTCTCTATTCCAGAGCTGTGTGTGTGATATCTGCTGTGGATGCTCTATGTCTCTATTCCAGAGCTGTGTGAGTGTGATGTCCACTAAGGATGCTCTCTGTCTCTATTCCAGAGCTGTGTGTGTGTGATATCTGTTGTGGATTCTCTCTGTCTCTATTCCAGAGCTGTGTGAGTGTGATGTCCTCTAAGGATTCGCTCTGTCTCTATTCCAGAGCTGTGTGAGTGTGATGTCCTCTAAGGATTCGCTATGTCTCTATTCCAGAGCTGTGTGAGTGTGATATCTGCTGTGGATTCTCTCTGTCTCTATTCCAGAGCTGTGTGAGTGTGATGTCCTCTAAGGATGCTCTATGTCTCTATTCCAGAGCTGTGTGAGTGTGATGTCCTCTAAGGATGCTCTCTTTGCCTTCAGGTCAATGCACTGCCATGCTGTCACCCCCAGTGGGTACGCTTAAGTTAGTGGCAGGCAATGGCACAAGCGTCGGCACGGTGATGACCTTACAGTGCCCCTACACGCATCGCCCTGTCAACGGTGGCCGGGTCATATGCATGGAGGACAACGACAGAACACAGTGGAGCGGAGGAGTGCCTGAGTGTAAACGTAAGCCCAACACACACACACACACACACACACACACACACACACACACACACACACACACACACACACACACACACACACACACACACACACACACACACACACACATCCATCCTACACATGGCCCTAGGACAGACAATTGAGAATGCCCATGGACAGATCACTCAGTGTAGAAGACCTGTCACGTTCCAAAATGTCAGAAATTACATCATTAGCATCCTCTGGCAGATGGCAGCGTGACTGAAAAAAGTGTGTGTGTGTGTGTGTGTGTGTGTGTGTGTGCGCATCTGTGCGCAAATAGCAGAGGGAGGAGAGGAGGGAGAGAGCCTTGCGAGAAGGTGTGAGTGTAAAAATAGGGCCCCATCCTCTAAAGCATTCTCCCCTCGTTCTGTGTGATACAGAGAGCACACACAGTAAGGTAAACCGCTCACAGAATCTTAAGCAGGAAAAGGGGTAGAACTGCAGTGTCATCAGAATATTTCCAGCCTTCATTCATTTCCTCCGACACGTTCTGTATAACTCACCATAATTTGATGCTCTAAAATGCTTTAGGTCATATTTCTCACGTTGAGCTCTGCTGCCCTATTGTACGTCTCCCCCCCTAATAAATGGTCTTCTACTGCTTCTCTGTCCTGAAGCACACCAGCACATTTTGCTCATATCTGTTTAAAAAAAAAAACACACACAAAAAAAAACTGGTAACCTTGTGCTGTGTGTGCAGTATTTTTAATGTCATTATTTTGACAGTCTATTTAAATCTCTTTTGTATTATTTTCCTCCAGTCACCTAAAAAAGATTTCATTTGTTTTCCGATCATGCGTCTTAGCAAGTGTTCACAGTGAGGTGGCCAGTGAAACAGAGGAACTGAACCGGAGTTAAAAAAACACATGTGGAAAACAAAAGATGTTTTAGTAGTAACCAAACACAGCCGGTTTGGTGCCTCGAGTATGTTCACTATTACTGATGTAATAAAAATGCAGTAACACCTTAACAACTTAAATACATAAATGTAATGGCATTCTCACCTAAAGATCTGTTTCTTATTAAATAAGACTATTTTGTATAATATCAGAAGGAACAAATTATTTTTTAATTAGCAAAAAACATAAGAATGAATCCTTTATGCTCTATTGGAGAATCTATTGCAACTTCAATTGTGGTCTTCAGTGCAACAGAGCGTTTGTCATACCTTAGATACACATTGGATATTATGGATACCTTGAATTGCATACCTTGGTGTTTTTGCATAGAGCAAATGTATCAGAATTGCAAATATCTCCTGCTCCATTTAATCACTCTGAAATGTTCTCTATTTATTTATTTATTTACATTTCCTGTATTCTCATTTCCCTTCTGATTTTCTCTCATTTCCTCTCTTCCCCTCTTCTCTCCCCTCCTCTCCTCTCCTCCATCTTTTAGCACTTTCGCGGCACGAGAGCCCGGGCTTCCGTTTGGCCGTGCTTGCTTCCACTGTCAGCTTAGCCATCATCATTTTCATGAGCGTGATCTTCATCACCTCATGCCTGCTGAAACACGTAAAGAGAGAGGAAATGAAACGGCGGGAAAGGTGAGAAGAGAGAAGTGAGAGAGAGGAGTGGGGAGAAGGGGGGGGGGTCAGCAAAGGGTGAAGGAGACAGGTGGAGAGGAATTAGATGTTCTACATAAGCTGGAGAGAAAGGTAGGAGATAGTTAAAAATGGAAAAGGAGGAAAGAAAGGGCTCGGAGATTAGAGTGCAATTGATTAGTGTGTGTGTGTGTGTTTGTAGAGAGAGGAAGCGGGAAACTGCTGAACTCTGGGCCCAGATGGACCACCAGAACGTAGAGGAGCAGAGCGTAGCCTTCCATGGCCGTAAGGGCAGAAACAACAACAACAACAACAACAGCAGTGGTGGTGGCAGCGCAGAGCAACACACCCAGCGTCCTGTAGCTCCGCCTGCAGCCAGCACCCAACAACCAGGCAGCCATCTGCCCACCGCATGCAGGTATAATACCTAACATCAACTCAGCGTCAGCATTCACACACACACACACACACACCCACACACACACACACACACACACACACACACCAGAGATGGGGACTGGAGTTTGGGACATGGATGCGGTCCTTCAAGCTCGTGGAAGTCACACAAAATATTAAATGTGGCTCTAATAGCACCACAATGTCATTCACCAGTGTTATGAAGCATATATTTGTATATGAAGTGAATAATTTGTTTGATTTTCACCTTACTTTCTGTGGGCGACAAAACTTTTGTCTTGCCAAAATATGACCTTTCTGTGTTCACTAAATGATCAATATTTCTGCAGTAAAGCTAATTTATTTTCGTAAATTAAATCTCATTTGGGAGGTTTTCAGCTTTCTTATGAGTCATTTCTAAAACCAATCGATGAATTTAAAGTCAGGTTATAAGCTTTTGTTTCCACAACATGGTTAAGCAACAGAACTTATGTCAGGGACTGTAGAGACATGGCCCTTATTCAGATAGAGACATCGCTAGTGAAATAACTAGACCAAAGCAGTATGACACAGTGTTACAAGTGTGTGAGTGTATTTGTCTGTTCTCTAGATGTCCACAGGAATGTTTGAGGACTTGTCACCCATCTGAACGTCCGGCTGGACCAGTGCCCAGTGCTGCCTCACATGTAGACACACAGACTTCCTGTGCCCTACTATTACCTGATACACATTTACAAACATTTCCCTGCAATGGATGTGATCATACCTTGGAACAGCGACCACGGAACCGACCCTTACCAGTAGCACAAAGCCCTCACCTTTGGGTTATATCTGTATGAAGAGTCCAGATACACTCTACAACAATGAATAAGGCTTTTGGACAAAAACACTTATGGAAGTGATCCATTAGTGCTAAATAAGAAAGCAGTGCCACCAACAGTAAAAGGGTGTCATTGTGACCAACACGTTTCTTGCCAAGAGCAACATGAAACTTTCTTTCAGGGTTACACTCAACTGAGAATATCTCTTTCACCTGTGCCTTACAAATTATTATTATTATTATTATTATTTTGTATTATGGACTGTGATAGTTAGAAATCTGGGTGGAGGATTTACCGGCCTGTATTTTAAACTGATGTTAGATGTGATGTAATGTTTCATCATTGATTCTGTCACTTGGCACAATAACAGTAGTTACTGTTATTTCTTGAAAGCCATTCAGTGACAGTTGAAGAAGCATGTTAGCATGTTAGATCGTGTCACACCACTTTTAAGATCAAAGCTGCTAATCAAATTTGCCTTCCACAACAATTATATATAACTTGGTGGACTTATATATATATATATATATATATATATATATATATATATATATATATATATATATATATATATATATATCTCAAGTAGGCCTAGTTAAATTACAATAGATTAAAAAATATATATTTTTTTGTCTTACATATCAGTCTAAATGTCTAAACAGTTTGTATATGTATAGGTTTGAAGGTAACCTCAACCCCCCCAACTATAGCCTAACGTATCCACATTAGCGTTTTTGTGGATGTACTGTATCTGATTGTGTAACCATGAAGAAATGACACAAACTGTAATAAATGATAAGCTACATGAACTGGATTTGTAATCTGTCACTTCCTCCTGATTAAATGAGTCTGAAAGCAGAAACAGAAGTACTCTGTTTATCCCAGCATGCTAGTAGCTGTGAACTGCTGCCCTCTGGAGTTCAGGTGTGGATTCACAAACGTAACCAACAGTTACAAGAAATTACAAAAAGTGTTGAACAACATAAAATCTTGAGAAAAATCCGAACTGGTTTGTATATCAGGAAGAACCACAGGATAGAGGAATATATAAAACTTCATGTTAATCTTTCTGCCATTGTAGAGCTCCTGACTCCTCCCTCGGGTGTGTGTGTGTCCACGTGTAACTGTGTTTATGTCGCTGAGTCGGCGTGTATGAGTCTTCGTCTTTGTTTTTCTTAGCATCCGTCCTTGTCTTTTTAAAGTAATATGACGCACTTGTGACTCACTTGTCCCCATCGTTCTTGTATTTGTCAGTTGTTGTGCAAGTCCCGTGTTGTGTGGTGTTAATTGTTTAGTGTTAAATAAAATCTGCGAATTAAAACGACGGTTTCGATTCGGCATCCTGTCTCATTCCCTCGCTTTACACTACACTAAAGTTACACTGCTAACGTTACGGTTAATATCCTAGGCCTGTATTTGCATATTCAACTGTCGTTCTTTTAACACGTGCCTGCGGTCAAAAGAAAAATCGAGGTTGGGTGTTACTACATGTACGCGCCATTACAGTTCTAGCCATGTTTACACTATATATTTTGCCACGGGAAATAATGTTATGCCAAAGTTATTTTTGAATGACCCACATGCATGATACAGTAGTCATTGTTTATAATGCGACCGCTAAACCACATGGGTCAGTGTAAAAAAATGTTTAGGAATCCAGCAACTGCTCTTGGTGGCCTGATGGGGTTTTGATATTCTCCAGTCCCGTTCCCTGGGTCATAACACCTCCTGGGAGTCAGTTTTCACTGATACAGGGATTTGTATGTTAATTTCACAAACAATTGTGATAATGTAACAAGGTAGCAAACACAACTGTCCCAGAATACTCTCTTATTTACGTGACTGAATGACACATAGACCGAATGACACGCGAGGCTGTGCTGTTTCACCGCCCTGTTTACTTCCAGGTATCTTTAAGTCAACAATAACCGCAGTCGTAATCAGGTTTGAGGTGCTCTGTTTGCACCTTTTCATTTACACACCACACAACATGTCCACAATTGTATTTGTCAATGTCCAGACAATGTCCAAAACCTTCTCTTCTGCTTTCTTGTAATCAGTTAGACCAGTGGCGTGCACAGACATTTTGGGGGGCAAGTGCTCGGGGGGGGGGGGGGGGGGGGGGGGGGTGAAGGGCACTTTTTAGCGCACGTGGAACACTTCATTATAAAAAAAATTACAAGCACATGTTGAATGAAATTTGACTTTTATTTGTCACATTCTCTAAACGTGAGTTTTCAATGGAGAAAAAGCCACGCATCCAACTGATATAATTCATATCCAATATACAGTCATGTCCTTCAGGTAACTTCTGTTTACCCTCCACTGTCTGCAGGCCTTGTTGCATATATTTTGCAATTAGTAAATCAATATAGGCCTACAATTAAGACAGTAAAAGACCGTAAAGTAGGAGAAGGAGTTATAGGCTACTGAGTGTTGTCATTACATGAATGCAGATGGGCATTTTTCACAGGTAATGGGGAACTTCCCGTTTCTTCTTTCACAAATGAATGTAATTTATGTTGCCTAACAAAACCTATACAACAGAAGACGTTCAGCTTAACACATAGATTTGCAAACTTTACCTTAATTATTTGTATGTGGTCGTCCTCACGTTATCTATCATTGATTTGGGCTAGTGCGACTAGTTTATCAGGTGACCAGTCGGCTAAAAATGCTTAGTAGTTTAGTGCTGTATGAGACATTTTACAACACAAGAAAATGATTTCACGTTGGGCTTAGAGGGCAAACGGTACGATTTGACTTGATGTGTATGTGACCTGGCTGGTGGGGACGGGAGAAGAAGTCTATCTGTGACCGTGTGTGCTGTGCTGAAGACGCTTCCTTCCACTCGCTGAACTGAACTGCTGCTGCAGCGCATCTGGTGTTAAAGGAAGAGAGATGTCGGGTGTGTGCGAGGTGGTGGCTCATTTCAGGGCATTGTTTTTAATCGCTCAGGTTTTCAAAAGATCATTTCAAACTGACCTCAGTAAAATTATTGAGTATTATTGGGTCTACCCTAAAAACCGCTCTGCAGATTAGTATTTTCAGAATGTTTTCAGTTTTCTTATTCATGCTAAACAACCCAAGCAGACTACGGTTACCCATCACTTGTCATGCATACACTTACATACACACATACATACCCCCAGGGCCGGAGTGGGACACTTTTTTCAGCCCGGGAGTTTCATGCCCAAATCCGGCCCAAAATTATTTTTCCATCCCAATCGGCCCAAACTAGAAACTGACATGAGCCGGCCCATCGGGAATCCTCCCGAATCTCCCGATTAGCCACTCCGGCTCTGCATACCCCTACATTAACCATTGTTCTCAACCCAGCGCTATTGCAGCACCTGAGCTGCCATAGACCAGCTGTTGTGTCTTTATGGTTCATCTTCACCTAATCTAAATAAGTTGATGTTATCATTTGTGTGCATTATGAGAATCATGTCAAACATTCTTTGAGTGTTCAGCCTGTTAATTCTTCTTTTATTATTTTCGAGTTTCAAAAAAGTACACATTTCTGCACCTATAGCCTATATTTGTACTATCATTTAAATTACGCAACAGTCCATACCAAGTAAATACTCTTTGCAACTTGCTGAGATTTCAAGGTTTGTTTTATTTCCAGATACAATTACCTGTTAAATGTTCTCAGTAAGGGTTTCACTCTAGATTGCCAGATTTAAAATTTTGGATTAAAACACATTTTATGCATTGTGTGTGTGTGTGTGTGTGTGTGTGTGTGTGTGTGTGTGTGCATGCACACATGTGTGCATATGTATGGAAAAAAAATGGAAAGCTATCATAATCTTTCAACACTTGTGCGAACCTGCATTCTCACTCTTACAGAATTTATTTGTCTGGAAATATAAAGGTAAATCTCTTGATATGGTTGTAAAATTCTTTTTTATTGCACCAAGAGGGGAGGGGGGCTGTAAACCAATTTCGTTGCGCAAATGTACAAGTACAATGTGTAATGACAATAAAGGTTCATTTCATTTTCATTTCATTTCATTTCAGCAGATCTGTACTTGAACACAAAAACAAACCAACAAACAAAAAATGGTCAAAATGGAGGCATTTCTCCTGATAGGTACAATGTGTTTAACAGAATATATTTTAGGACCTCAAGCAACTGCTTTGTAATTGCTTTGGAACATGCGTGCAATTGAGAAGTAACAGTTCAAGGCAGTGAGCTGTACCAGTTCACCAGTGAACTCTAGATGGCGCTCTTTCTCCACATAACTTTTACTCTCGAAGAGTGCCCAGATAGCTGAGAATGCTCAGACTGCTAGTTAAGCTATTTAACGAAATAGGTTTTCACTTGCCAGTAAATGTGACAAAAACACAAATGCACACATACACACACAGATTCACAAATATGCAACATGTTCATGTAAACTAAACTTGCCCCACACTTCCATCATGTGAATCTCGTGTCCTAAATCAGCAAGCACAGTAAATTGGACTGATTTATAAACTCAGGTATTAAACTGATTTTCATCTCATGTGATTTGACTGTGGTTTTGAATCTTAGTTCTCAGATGGATCTCAAACCAACAAAAGATATAAATGTGTGCTTGTGTTATGTTTAAGTAATTTTTAAAATAAATGTGACTGCTTCTGACATCTTGCACACTACATTGTGGCAAGGAAAACGTTATCTAAACCAGAACAACAAAAATAGTTACACTTGGTACATTTACACTGTATTACGCTGACCAGATGTAGTGGCATATATTTTCCTAAAGGTTTATTGCAAATCTCCCCAAATGTGATTAATTTGCTGCCAGAATGTATCCAAGCCAATGCACTGAGACTGTGAGTCTGCTTCTGTGCATAATGTGACATTTTTTACTGTGTGTGTGGTGTATACCTCTAAATCATGATGCACAAATTACTCGTTCTGGTTAGGGCGTTGAACCCCAAATGCTGTGATGAAGACATTGATTACCACAATGATGAAAATGCAGGCTGTGACAAAATTCTCCATGAAATTTAGCCGGTGATGTCTCCCTTCATCATTCAGATTCCATTTCACTGTAGCAAATATTGAAAACACAATATACATTTTAAGGCAGCACTAGTATAAATAAACAAAATGAAAGCCATATGTTCATTAGCTATTCAAGGACCAATTTGGTTCTAAGATAAGCCTAAACTGAAACTAAGATTAAGATTTTTCCTGAGATTCCCTATAAAAAAACAATGTAAACAAAAGGGTCAGAAAGATTTCAGGATTTCAATTCCAGATATTTGAAAACCCCTCTACTAAAATAGGAGGTTAAATTCTCAGATATTCTTTTTAACACTGCTTATGAAAATGCATGATTAGATGTAGCTCAGAGGTGTTGTATATGCTTAAAATGTAGGTCCTATATTCAATTTAGATCAAATGTAAACAAAGGGTTTGAGTTACTCCAAAGAACTATAAATGTGGTATCATTACTTCAGATACGATCACATTGGGACATGAATTTGCCAAAATCAGTTCAGTAGAGCAGTAACAAGAATAAATCACAAGCCAAACACTCACAATAAAAAATAATTCAAGGCTGTGTTGTTAAGACGTAGAGCACATGTGTTACATGAATGACTTCCTAGGTTAACGGTTCAGCATCTCAATGACTGAAACTAATTGTTATGGATTGGTCAAAATTTGAGCCTGGTCCTTCACATTAGCTAGCACTCCATAATCCAAAGTGCTCTTTCCTGTGTCAATCTACACTGATTGGCCACTTACTAGGTACACCTTGCTAGTACCGGGTTGGACCCCATTTTGCCTTCAGAACTGCCTTAATCCTTCATGGAGTAGATTCAACAAGGTACAGGCAACATTCCTCAGAGAGCCATGAAGCATAGCATGTTTACTGAATGCCATTGTTTAACTCTCAGGCACTCTTGCTTACTGTTAGGTCCCAACAACCAAAAAGTGCACTTTCCTGGGTCAGTCCCAAAACTGCAACTTTCTTCCAGTCACCAAGACATGGGTTGCTTCTTCTGTTCTCTTTTTGGTAGCTGCCTATGCAATGCTTTTTTGGTTACAGCCTATGGACAGTGTAGAATTGGTATCAATTCACGGGTCAGAACAGTGTTGTGATTTTGAGCATGTTCCAGCCATTTCCACACACTTCCGCTGTCGGAGTTACCACATGCCCTCATAGGTTTGTGTGTGGTTCAAATTTAAGCACTCACTCTTTTCTATGGCATGGTGGCCAAGTGGTAAGGCGTCGGTCTCGTAAACCGAAGATCACGGGTTAGATCCCCGTTCGTGCCTTTAAGGAAAGTGGACCGAACGGTCTATAATGTCCATTCACTACCAAAATATCTGCTTCCAATTTTGTCCTTGTACAAGAGACCTCTGTATGTTATCAAGCACTCGTCTGACTCTCAAAGAAGCAGCTGAAATGTCCTGGCGGAAAGGTGCTTACCTTTTAAATGGCAGACAACGGGAACATCTACCTCCATTTCTAATGTGACCTCTACCTTTGTTTTGAGTATTTCAATGATCTTTACTGAGTTTACCATCAGGTTTCCATGTGATAGAGTCTGCAGGAGCGAAAACTGGGCTTTGCTAGGTAAGAATTTCTCCATTGCTTCCAGGTAGTTTGCAGATTAAGAGGCTGTATGTCAAAGTCTATGTTATAGGGCCAAGGATTCCTGATGGTGTGGCAGGCCTTCTCACCCCTTCAGGGAGTAGTGATACATTAGGCAACTGTAGACTAGTTGATAAACCTTTGGAATCATTCTCTTTGGCTCTACAACCAATTAGTTCCACACGTCAAGGGGATGTAGCTCAGTGGAAGAGCGCATGCTTTGCATGTTTGAGGTCTAGGGTTCAATCCCCTGCATCTCCATGAGCATTATCTATAGATATGGTTGGCTATATTTTAACCTTTCGGGTTGAGCTGACATTCAGACGCTGTGCATTTCTCTCACTCTTTTTGTGCCTTAATAGTGTTGCTTGCAGCTTCTCTTATTGATAGACGATGCTCAGTTTCCGTTCGGTTATACATAGGTCACAATGGTGTCGTGATTTTGAGCATGTTCCAGCCATTTCCTCACATTTCCGCTGTTGGAGTTACCACATGTCCTCATAAGTTTGTGTGTGGTTCAAATTTAAGGACTCTCTCTTTTCTATGGCATGGTGGCCATGTGGTAAGGCGTCGGTCTCGTAAACCGAAGATCACGGGTTCGATCCCCGTTCGTGCCTTTAAGGAAAGTGCACCGAACGGTCTATAATGTCCATTCACTACTAAAATATTTGCTTCCAATTTTGTCCTTGTACAAGAGACCTCTGTATGTGATCAAGCACTCGTCTGACTCTCAAAGAAGCAGCTGAAATGGCCTGGCGGAAAGGTGCTTACCTTTTAAATGGCAGACAACGGGAACATCTACATCCATTTCTAAAGTGACCTCTACCTTTGTTTTGAGTATTTCAATGATCTTTACTGAGTTTACCATCAGGTTTCCATGTGATAGAGTCTGCAGGAGCGAAAACTGGGCTTTGCTAGGTAAGAATTTCTCCATTGCTTCCAGGTAGGTTGCAGATTAAGAGGCTGTATGTCAAAGTCTATGTTATAGGGCCAAGTATTCCTGATGGTGTGGCAGGCCTTCTCACCCCTTCAGGGATTAGTGATACATTAGGCAACTGTAGACTAGTTGATAAACCTTTGGAATCATTCTCTTTGGCTCTACAACCAATTCATTCCACATGTCAAGGGGATGTAGCTCAGTGGAAGAGCGCATGCTTTGCATGTATGAGGTCCAGGGTTCAATCCCCTGCATCTCCATGAGCATTATCTATAGATATGGTTGGCTATATTTTAACCTTTCGGGTTGAGCTGACATTCAGACGCTGTGCTTTTCTCTCACTCTTTTTGTGCCTTAATAGTGTTGCTTGCAGCTTCTCTTATTGATAGACGATGCTCAGTTTCCGTTCGGTTATACATAGGTCACAATGGTGTCGTGATTTTGAGCATGTTCCTGCCATTTCCTCACATTTCCGCTGTCGGAGTTACCACATGTCCTCATAAGTTTGTGTGTGGTTCAAATTTAAGGACTCTCTCTTTTCTATGGCATGGTGGCCAAGTGGTAAGGCGTCGGTCTCGTAAACCGAAGATCACGGGTTCGATCCCCGTTCGTGCCTTTAAGGAAAGTGGACCGAACGGTCTATAGTGTCCATTCACTACTAAAATATCTGCTTCCAATTTTGTCCTTGTACAAGAGACCTCTGTATGTGATCAAGCACTCGTCTGACTCTCAAAGAAGCAGCTGAAATGGCCTGGCGGAAAGGTGCTTACCTTTTAAATGGCAGACAACGGGAACATCTACATCCATTTCTAATGTGACCTCTACCTTTGTTTTGAGTATTTCAATGATCTTTACTGAGTTTACCATCAGGTTTCCATGTGATAGAGTCTGCAGGAGTGAAAACTGGGCTTTGCTAGGTAAGAATTTCTCCATTGCTTCCAGGTAGGTTGCAGATTAAGAGGCTGTATGTCAAAGTCTATGTTATAGGGCCAAGTATTCCTGATGGTGTGGCAGGCCTTCTCACCCCTTCAGGGAGTAGTGATACATTAGGCAACTGTAGACTAGTTGATAAACCTTTGGAATCATTCTCTTTGGCTCTACAACCAATTAGTTCCACATGTCAAGGGGATGTAGCTCAGTGGAAGAGCGCATGCTTTGCATGTATGAGGTCCATGGTTCAATCCCCTGCATCTCCATGAGCATTGTCTATAGATATTGTTGGCTATATTTTAACCTTTCGGGTTGAGCTGACATTCAGACGCTGTGCATTTCTCTTACCCTTTTCGTGCCTTAATAGTGTTGCTTGCAGCTTCTCTTATTGATAGACGATGCTCAGTTTCCGTTCGGTTATACATCGGTCACAATGGTGTCGTGTTTTTGAGCATGTTCACTGCTGCTTTTAACACATGCCTTCGTAACCGAAGATCACCGGTTAGCCATTGGACCATTAAAGTGCTTTGTCAGTTTTCAATTCTGTTTTTGTTCCTTGCAAACTTGACATTCTGGCATGGCTGCTGCTGAAGTATAACTTGCTTCATGGGTTCGTCCTTTTACTGCTTCTGGTGGCCGTATTTGCTGTGCTAGACTCTTTCAGAATTCTGAAGACAACCTTACAAGTGGGGATGTAGCTCAGAGGTAGAGCGCATGCTTTGCCTGTGTGAGGAACTGTCTTCGACCCCCAGCATCTCAATGAAGCATAGCTTGTTTCCTGAATGCCATTGTTTAACACTCAGGTACTCTTGCTTCCTGTTAGGCCCCAACAACCAAAAAGTGCTCTTTCCTGGGTGAGTCCCAAACGGCTGTGACTCAACTGTGCAACTTTCTTCCAGTCACCAAGATATGGGTTGCTTCTTCTGTTCTCCTTTTGGTAGCTGCCTATGCAATGCTATTTTGGTTACAGCCTATGGACAGTGTAGAATCGGTAGAATTGGTATCAATTCACGGGTCAGAACAGTGTTGTGATTTTGAGCATGTTCCAGCCATTTCCACACACTTCCGCTGTCGGAGTTACCACATGCCCTCATAGGTTTGTGTGTGGTTCAAATTTAAGCACTCTCTCTTTTCTGTGGCATGGTGGCCAAGTGGTAAGGCGTTGGTCTCGTAAACCGAAGATCACGGGTTCGATCCTCGTTCGTGCCTTTAAGGAAAGTGGACCGAAGGGTCTATAATGTCCATTCACTACCAAAATATCTGCTTCCAATTTTGTCCTTGTACAAGAGACCTCTGTATGTGATCAAGCACTCGTCTGACTCTCAAAGAAGCAGCTGAAATGGCCTGGTGGAAAGGTGCTTACCTTTTAAATGGCAGACAACGGGAACATCTACATCCATTTCTAATGTGACCTCTACCTTTGTTTTGAGTATTTCAATGATCTTTACTGAGTTTACCATCAGGTTTCCATGTGATAGAGTCTGCAGGAGCGAAAACTGGGCTTTGCTAGGTAAGAATTTCTCCATTGCTTCCAGGTAGTTTGCAGATTAAGAGGCTGTATGTCAAAGTCTATGTTATAGGGCCAAGGATTCCTGATGGTGTGGCAGGCCTTCTCACCCCTTCAGGGAGTAGTGATACATTAGGCAACTGTAGACTAGTTGATAAATCTTTGGAATCATTCTCTTTGGCTCTACAACCAATTAGTTCCACACGTCAAGGGGATGTAGCTCAGTGGAAGAGCGCATGCTTTGCATGTATGAGGTCCAGGGTTCAATCCCCTGCATCTCCATGAGCATTATCTATAGATATGGTTGGCTATATTTTAACCTTTCGGGTTGAGCTGACATTCAGACGCTCTGCATTTCTCTCACTCTTTTTGTGCCTTAATAGTGTTGCTTGCAGCTTCTCTTATTGATAGACGATGCTCAGTTTCCGTTCGGTTATACATAGGTCACAATGGTGTCGTGATTTTGAGCATGTTCCTGCCATTTCCTCACATTTCCGCTGTCGGAGTTACCACATGTCCTCATAAGTTTGTGTGTGGTTCAAATTTAAGGACTCTCTCTTTTCTATGGCATGGTGGCCAAGTGGTATGGCGTCGGTCTCGTAAACCGAAGATCACGGGTTCGATCCCTGTTCGTGCCTTTAAGGAAAGTGGACCGAACGGTCTATAGTGTCCATTCACTACTAAAATATCTGCTTCCAATTTTGTCCTTGTACAAGAGACCTCTGTATGTGATCAAGCACTCGTCTGACTCTCAAAGAAGCAGCTGAAATGGCCTGGCGGAAAGGTGCTTACCTTTTAAATGGCAGACAACGGGAACATCTACATCCATTTCTAATGTGACCTCTACCTTTGTTTTGAGTATTTCAATGATCTTTACTGAGTTTACCATCAGGTTTCCATGTGATAGAGTCTGCAGGAGTGAAAACTGGGCTTTGCTAGGTAAGAATTTCTCCATTGCTTCCAGGTAGTTTGCAGATTAAGAGGCTGTATGTCAAAGTCTATGTTATAGGGCCAAGTATTCCTGATGGTGTGGCAGGCCTTCTCACCCCTTCAGGGATTAGTGATACATTAGGCAACTGTAGACTAGTTGATAAACCTTTGGAATCATTCTCTTTGGCTCTACAACCAATTCATTCCACATGTCAAGGGGATGTAGCTCAGTGGAAGAGCGCATGCTTTGCATGTATGAGGTCCAGGGTTCAATCCCCTGCATCTCCATGAGCATTATCTATAGATATGGTTGGCTATATTTTAACCTTTCGGGTTGAGCTGACATTCAGACGCTGTGCATTTCTCTCACTCTTTTTGTGCCTTAATAGTGTTGCTTGCAGCTTCTCTTATTGATAGACGATGCTCAGTTTCCGTTCGGTTATACATAGGTCACAATGGTGTCGTGATTTTGAGCATGTTCCTGCCATTTCCTCACATTTCCGCTGTCGGAGTTACCACATGTCCTCATAAGTTTGTGTGTGGTTCAAATTTAAGGACTCTCTCTTTTCTATGGCATGGTAGCCATGTGGTAAGGCGTAGGTCTCGTAAACCGAAGATCACGGGTTCGATCCCCGTTCGTGCCTTTAAGGAAAGCGGACCGAACGGTCTATAATGTCCATTCACTACTAAAATATCTGCTTCCAATTTTGTCCTTGTACAAGAGACCTCTGTATGTGATCAAGCACTCGTCTGACTCTCAAAGAAGCAGCTGAAATGGCCTGGCGGAAAGGTGCTTACCTTTTAAATGGCAGACAACGGGAACATCTACATCCATTTCTAAAGTGACCTCTACCTTTGTTTTGAGTATTTCAATGATCTTTACTGAGTTTACCATCAGGTTTCCATGTGATAGAGTCTGCAGGAGCGAAAACTGGGCTTTGCTAGGTAAGAATTTCTCCATTGCTTCCAGGTAGGTTGCAGATTAAGAGGCTGTATGTCAAAGTCTATGTTATAGGGCCAAGTATTCCTGATGGTGTGGCAGGCCTTCTCACCCCTTCAGGGATTAGTGATACATTAGGCAACTGTAGACTAGTTGATAAACCTTTGGAATCATTCTCTTTGGCTCTACAACCAATTCATTCCACATGTCAAGGGGATGTAGCTCAGTGGAAGAGCGCATGCTTTGCATATATGAGGTCCAGGGTTCAATCCCCTGCATCTCCATGAGCATTATCTATAGATATGGTTGGCTATATTTTAACCTTTCGGGTTGAGCTGACATTCAGACGCTGTGCATTTCTCTCACTCTTTTTGTGCCTTAATAGTGTTGCTTGCAGCTTCTCTTATTGATAGACGATGCTCAGTTTCCGTTCGGTTATACATCGGTCACAATGGTGTCGTGTTTTTGAGCATGTTCACTGCTGCTTTTAACACATGCCTTCCTAACCGAAGACCACCGGTTAGCCATTGGACCATTAAAGTGCTTTGTCAGTTTTCAATTCTGTTTTTGTTCCTTGCAAACTTGACATTCTGGCATGGCTGCTGCTGAAGTATAACTTGCTTCATGGGTTTGTCCTGTTACTGCTTCTGGTGGCCGTATTTGCTGTGCTAGACTCTTTCAGAATTCTGAAGACAACCTTACAAGTGGGGATGTAGCTCAGTGTTAGAGCGCATGCTTCGCCTGTGTGAGGAACTGGCTTCGACCCCCAGCATCTCAATGAAGCATAGCTTGTTTCCTGAATGCCATTGTTTAACACTCAGGTACTCTTGCTTCCTGTTAGGCCCCAACAACCAAAAAGTGCTCTTTCCTGGGTGAGTCCCAAACGGCTGTGACTCAACAGTGCAACTTTCTTCCAGTCACCAAGACATGGGTTGCTTCTTCTGTTCTCCTTTTGGTAGCTGCCTATGCAATGCTATTTTGGTTACAGCCTATGGACAGTGTAGAATCGGTAGAATTGGTATCAATTCACGGGTCAGAACAGTGTTGTGATTTTGAGCATGTTCCAGCCATTTCCACACACTTCCGCTGTCGGAGTTACCACATGCCCTCATAGGTTTGTGTGTGGTTCAAATTTAAGCACTCACTCTTTTCTATGGCATGGTGGCCAAGTGGTAAGGCGTCGGTCTCGTAAACCGAAGATCACGGGTTAGATCCCCGTTCGTGCCTTTAAGGAAAGTGGACCGAACGGTCTATAATGTCCATTCACTACCAAAATATCTGCTTCCAATTTTGTCCTTGTACAAGAGACCTCTGTATGTTATCAAGCACTCGTCTGACTCTCAAAGAAGCAGCTGAAATGTCCTGGCGGAAAGGTGCTTACCTTTTAAATGGCAGACAACGGGAACATCTACCTCCATTTCTAATGTGACCTCTACCTTTGTTTTGAGTATTTCAATGATCTTTACTGAGTTTACCATCAGGTTTCCATGTGATAGAGTCTGCAGGAGCGAAAACTGGGCTTTGCTAGGTAAGAATTTCTCCATTGCTTCCAGGTAGTTTGCAGATTAAGAGGCTGTATGTCAAAGTCTATGTTATAGGGCCAAGGATTCCTGATGGTGTGGCAGGCCTTCTCACCCCTTCAGGGAGTAGTGATACATTAGGCAACTGTAGACTAGTTGATAAACCTTTGGAATCATTCTCTTTGGCTCTACAACCAATTAGTTCCACACGTCAAGGGGATGTAGCTCAGTGGAAGAGCGCATGCTTTGCATGTATGAGGTCCAGGGTTCAATCCCCTGCATCTCCATGAGCATTATCTATAGATATGGTTGGCTATATTTTAACCTTTCGGGTTGAGCTGACATTCAGACGCTGTGCATTTCTCTCACTCTTTTTGTGCCTTAATAGTGTTGCTTGCAGCTTCTCTTATTGATAGACGATGCTCAGTTTCCGTTCGGTTATACATAGGTCACAATGGTGTCGTGATTTTGAGCATGTTCCAGCCATTTCCTCACATTTCCGCTGTCGGAGTTACCACATGTCCTCATAAGTTTGTGTGTGGTTCAAATTTAAGGACTCTCTCTTTTCTATGGCATGGTGGCCATGTGGTAAGGCGTCGGTCTCGTAAACCGAAGATCACGGGTTCGATCCCCGTTCGTGCCTTTAAGGAAAGTGCACCGAACGGTCTATAATGTCCATTCACTACTAAAATATTTGCTTCCAATTTTGTCCTTGTACAAGAGACCTCTGTATGTGATCAAGCACTCGTCTGACTCTCAAAGAAGCAGCTGAAATGGCCTGGCGGAAAGGTGCTTACCTTTTAAATGGCAGACAACGGGAACATCTACATCCATTTCTAAAGTGACCTCTACCTTTGTTTTGAGTATTTCAATGATCTTTACTGAGTTTACCATCAGGTTTCCATGTGATAGAGTCTGCAGGAGCGAAAACTGGGCTTTGCTAGGTAAGAATTTCTCCATTGCTTCCAGGTAGGTTGCAGATTAAGAGGCTGTATGTCAAAGTCTATGTTATAGGGCCAAGTATTCCTGATGGTGTGGCAGGCCTTCTCACCCCTTCAGGGATTAGTGATACATTAGGCAACTGTAGACTAGTTGATAAACCTTTGGAATCATTCTCTTTGGCTCTACAACCAATTCATTCCACATGTCAAGGGGATGTAGCTCAGTGGAAGAGCGCATGCTTTGCATGTATGAGGTCCAGGGTTCAATCCCCTGCATCTCCATGAGCATTATCTATAGATATGGTTGGCTATATTTTAACCTTTCGGGTTGAGCTGACATTCAGACGCTGTGCATTTCTCTCACTCTTTTTGTGCCTTAATAGTGTTGCTTGCAGCTTCTCTTATTGATAGACGATGCTCAGTTTCCGTTCGGTTATACATCGGTCACAATGGTGTCGTGTTTTTGAGCATGTTCACTGCTGCTTTTAACACATGCCTTCCTAACCGAAGACCACCGGTTAGCCATTGGACCATTAAAGTGCTTTGTCAGTTTTCAATTCTGTTTTTGTTCCTTGCAAACTTGACATTCTGGCATGGCTGCTGCTGAAGTATAACTTGCTTCATGGGTTTGTCCTGTTACTGCTTCTGGTGGCCGTATTTGCTGTGCTAGACTCTTTCAGAATTCTGAAGACAACCTTACAAGTGGGGATGTAGCTCAGTGTTAGAGCGCATGCTTCGCCTGTGTGAGGAACTGGCTTCGACCCCCAGCATCTCAATGAAGCATAGCTTGTTTCCTGAATGCCATTGTTTAACACTCAGGTACTCTTGCTTCCTGTTAGGCCCCAACAACCAAAAAGTGCTCTTTCCTGGGTGAGTCCCAAACGGCTGTGACTCAACAGTGCAACTTTCTTCCAGTCACCAAGACATGGGTTGCTTCTTCTGTTCTCCTTTTGGTAGCTGCCTATGCAATGCTATTTTGGTTACAGCCTATGGACAGTGTAGAATCGGTAGAATTGGTATCAATTCACGGGTCAGAACAGTGTTGTGATTTTGAGCATGTTCCAGCCATTTCCACACACTTCCGCTGTCGGAGTTACCACATGCCCTCATAGGTTTGTGTGTGGTTCAAATTTAAGCACTCACTCTTTTCTATGGCATGGTGGCCAAGTGGTAAGTCGTCGGTCTCGTAAACCGAAGATCACGGGTTCGATCCCCGTTCGTGCCTTTAAGGAAAGTGGACCGAACGGTCTATAATGTCCATTCACTACTAAAATATCTGCTTCCAATTTTGTCCTTGTACAAGAGACCTCTGTATGTTATCAAGCACTCGTCTGACTCTCAAAGAAGCAGCTGAAATGGCCTGGCGGAAAGTTGCTTACCTTTTAAATGGCAGACAACGGGAACATCTACATCCATTTCTAAAGTGACCTCTACCTTTGTTTTGAGTATTTCAATGATCTTTACTGAGTTTACCATCAGGTTTCCATGTGATAGAGTCTGCAGGAGCGAAAACTGGGCTTTGCTAGGTAAGAATTTCTCCATTGCTTCCAGGTAGGTTGCAGATTAAGAGGCTGTATGTCAAAGTCTATGTTATAGGGCCAAGTATTCCTGATGGTGTGGCAGGCCTTCTCACCCCTTCAGGGATTAGTGATACATTAGGCAACTGTAGACTAGTTGATAAACCTTTGGAATCATTCTCTTTGGCTCTACAACCAATTCATTCCACATGTCAAGGGGATGTAGCTCAGTGGAAGAGCGCATGCTTTGCATGTATGAGGTCCAGGGTTCAATCCCCTGCATCTCCATGAGCATTATCTATAGATATGGTTGGCTATATTTTAACCTTTCGGGTTGAGCTGACATTCAGACGCTGTGCATTTCTCTCACTCTTTTTGTGCCTTAATAGTGTTGCTTGCAGCTTCTCTTATTGATAGACGATGCTCAGTTTCCGTTCGGTTATACATAGGTCACAATGGTGTCGTGATTTTGAGCATGTTCCTGCCATTTCCTCACATTTCCGCTGTCGGAGTTACCACATGTCCTCATAAGTTTGTGTGTGGTTCAAATTTAAGGACTATCTCTTTTCTATGGCATGGTGGCCAAGTGGTAAGGCGTCGGTCTCGTAAACCGAAGATCACGGGTTCGATCCCCGTTCGTGCCTTTAAGGAAAGTGGACCGAACGGTCTATAGTGTCCATTCACTACTAAAATATCTGCTTCCAATTTTGTCCTTGTACAAGAGACCTCTGTATGTGATCAAGCACTCGTCTGACTCTCAAAGAAGCAGCTGAAATGGCCTGGCGGAAAGGTGCTTACCTTTTAAATGGCAGACAACGGGAACATCTACATCCATTTCTAATGTGACCTCTACCTTTGTTTTGAGTATTTCAATGATCTTTACTGAGTTTACCATCAGGTTTCCATGTGATAGAGTCTGCAGGAGTGAAAACTGGGCTTTGCTAGGTAAGAATTTCTCCATTGCTTCCAGGTAGGTTGCATATTAAGAGGCTGTATGTCAAAGTCTATGTTATAGGGCCAAGTATTCCTGATGGTGTGGCAGGCCTTCTCACCCCTTCAGGGAGTAGTGATACATTAGGCAACTGTAGACTAGTTGATAAACCTTTGGAATCATTCTCTTTGGCTCTACAACCAATTAGTTCCACATGTCAAGGGGATGTAGCTCAGTGGAAGAGCGCATGCTTTGCATGTATGAGGTCCAGGGTTCAATCCCCTGCATCTCCATGAGCATTGTCTATAGATATTGTTGGCTATATTTTAACCTTTCGGGTTGAGCTGACATTCAGACGCTGTGCATTTCTCTTACCCTTTTCGTGCCTTAATAGTGTTGCTTGCAGCTTCTCTTATTGATAGACGATGCTCAGTTTCCGTTCGGTTATACATCGGTCACAATGGTGTCGTGTTTTTGAGCATGTTCACTGCTGCTTTTAACACATGCCTTCGTAACCGAAGATCACCGGTTAGCCATTGGACCATTAAAGTGCTTTGTCAGTTTTCAATTCTGTTTTTGTTCCTTGCAAACTTGACATTCTGGCATGGCTGCTGCTGAAGTATAACTTGCTTCATGGGTTCGTCCTTTTACTGCTTCTGGTGGCCGTATTTGCTGTGCTAGACTCTTTCAGAATTCTGAAGACAACCTTACAAGTGGGGATGTAGCTCAGAGGTAGAGCGCATGCTTTGCCTGTGTGAGGAACTGTCTTCGACCCCCAGCATCTCAATGAAGCATAGCTTGTTTCCTGAATGCCATTGTTTAACACTCAGGTACTCTTGCTTCCTGTTAGGCCCCAACAACCAAAAAGTGCTCTTTCCTGGGTGAGTCCCAAACGGCTGTGACTCAACTGTGCAACTTTCTTCCAGTCACCAAGATATGGGTTGCTTCTTCTGTTCTCCTTTTGGTAGCTGCCTATGCAATGCTATTTTGGTTACAGCCTATGGACAGTGTAGAATCGGTAGAATTGGTATCAATTCACAGGTCAGAACAGTGTTGTGATTTTGAGCATGTTCCAGCCATTTCCACACACTTCCGCTGTCGGAGTTACCACATGCCCTCATAGGTTTGTGTGTGGTTCAAATTTAAGCACTCACTCTTTTCTATGGCATGGTGGCCAAGTGGTAAGTCGTCGGTCTCGTAAACCGAAGATCACGGGTTCGATCCCCTTTCGTGCCTTTAAGGAAAGTGGACCGAACGGTCTATAATGTCCATTCACTACTAAAATATCTGCTTCCAATTTTGTCCTTGTACAAGAGACCTCTGTATGTTATCAAGCACTCGTCTGACTCTCAAAGAAGCAGCTGAAATGGCCTGGCGGAAAGGTGCTTACCTTTTAAATGGCAGACAACGGGAACATCTACATCCATTTCTAAAGTGACCTCTACCTTTGTTTTGAGTATTTCAATGATCTTTACTGAGTTTACCATCAGGTTTCCATGTGATAGAGTCTGCAGGAGCGAAAACTGGGCTTTGCTAGGTAAGAATTTCTCCATTGCTTCCAGGTAGGTTGCAGATTAAGAGGCTGTATGTCAAAGTCTATGTTATAGGGCCAAGTATTCCTGATGGTGTGGCAGGCCTTCTCACCCCTTCAGGGATTAGTGATACATTAGGCAACTGTAGACTAGTTGATAAACCTTTGGAATCATTCTCTTTGGCTCTACAACCAATTCATTCCACATGTCAAGGGGATGTAGCTCAGTGGAAGAGCGCATGCTTTGCATGTATGAGGTCCAGGGTTCAATCCCCTGCATCTCCATGAGCATTATCTATAGATATGGTTGGCTATATTTTAACCTTTCGGGTTGAGCTGACATTCAGACGCTGTGCATTTCTCTCACTCTTTTTGTGCCTTAATAGTGTTGCTTGCAGCTTCTCTTATTGATAGACGATGCTCAGTTTCCGTTCGGTTATACATAGGTCACAATGGTGTCGTGATTTTGAGCATGTTCCTGCCATTTCCTCACACTTCCGCTGTCGGAGTTACCACATGTCCTCATAAGTTTGTGTGTGGTTCAAATTTAAGGACTCTCTCTTTTCTATGGCATGGTGGCCAAGTGGTAAGGCGTCGGTCTCGTAAACCGAAGATCACGGGTTCGATCCCCGTTCGTGCCTTTAAGGAAAGTGGACCGAACGGTCTATAGTGTCCATTCACTACTAAAATATCTGCTTCCAATTTTGTCCTTGTACAAGAGACCTCTGTATGTGATCAAGCACTCGTCTGACTCTCAAAGAAGCAGCTGAAATGGCCTGGCGGAAAGGTGCTTACCTTTTAAATGGCAGACAACGGGAACATCTACATCCATTTCTAATGTGACCTCTACCTTTGTTTTGAGTATTTCAATGATCTTTACTGAGTTTACCATCAGGTTTCCATGTGATAGAGTCTGCAGGAGCGAAAACTGGGCTTTGCTAGGTAAGAATTTCTCCATTGCTTCCAGGTAGGTTGCAGATTAAGAGGCTGTATGTCAAAGTCTATGTTATAGGGCCAAGTATTCCTGATGGTGTGGCAGGCCTTCTCACCCCTTCAGGGATTAGTGATACATTAGGCAACTGTAGACTAGTTGATAAACCTTTGGAATCATTCTCTTTGGCTCTACAACCAATTCATTCCACATGTCAAGGGGATGTAGCTCAGTGGAAGAGCGCATGCTTTGCATGTATGAGGTCCAGGGTTCAATCCCCTGCATCTCCATGAGCATTATCTATAGATATGGTTGGCTATATTTTAACCTTTCGGGTTGAGCTGACATTCAGACGCTGTGCATTTCTCTCACTCTTTTTGTGCCTTAATAGTGTTGCTTGCAGCTTCTCTTATTGATAGACGATGCTCAGTTTCCGTTCGGTTATACATCGGTCACAATGGTGTCGTGTTTTTGAGCATGTTCACTGCTGCTTTTAACACATGCCTTCCTAACCGAAGACCACCGGTTAGCCATTGGACCATTAAAGTGCTTTGTCAGTTTTCAATTCTGTTTTTGTTCCTTGCAAACTTGACATTCTGGCATGGCTGCTGCTGAAGTATAACTTGCTTCATGGGTTTGTCCTGTTACTGCTTCTGGTGGCCGTATTTGCTGTGCTAGACTCTTTCAGAATTCTGAAGACAACCTTACAAGTGGGGATGTAGCTCAGTGTTAGAGCGCATGCTTCGCCTGTGTGAGGAACTGGCTTCGACCCCCAGCATCTCAATGAAGCATAGCTTGTTTCCTGAATGCCATTGTTTAACACTCAGGTACTCTTGCTTCCTGTTAGGCCCCAACAACCAAAAAGTGCTCTTTCCTGGGTGAGTCCCAAACGGCTGTGACTCAACAGTGCAACTTTCTTCCAGTCACCAAGACATGGGTTGCTTCTTCTGTTCTCCTTTTGGTAGCTGCCTATGCAATGCTATTTTGGTTACAGCCTATGGACAGTGTAGAATCGGTAGAATTGGTATCAATTCACGGGTCAGAACAGTGTTGTGATTTTGAGCATGTTCCAGCCATTTCCACACACTTCCGCTGTCGGAGTTACCACATGCCCTCATAGGTTTGTGTGTGGTTCAAATTTAAGCACTCACTCTTTTCTATGGCATGGTGGCCAAGTGGTAAGGCGTCGGTCTCGTAAACCGAAGATCACGGGTTAGATCCCCGTTCGTGCCTTTAAGGAAAGTGGACCGAACGGTCTATAATGTCCATTCACTACCAAAATATCTGCTTCCAATTTTGTCCTTGTACAAGAGACCTCTGTATGTTATCAAGCACTCGTCTGACTCTCAAAGAAGCAGCTGAAATGTCCTGGCGGAAAGGTGCTTACCTTTTAAATGGCAGACAACGGGAACATCTACCTCCATTTCTAATGTGACCTCTACCTTTGTTTTGAGTATTTCAATGATCTTTACTGAGTTTACCATCAGGTTTCCATGTGATAGAGTCTGCAGGAGCGAAAACTGGGCTTTGCTAGGTAAGAATTTCTCCATTGCTTCCAGGTAGTTTGCAGATTAAGAGGCTGTATGTCAAAGTCTATGTTATAGGGCCAAGGATTCCTGATGGTGTGGCAGGCCTTCTCACCCCTTCAGGGAGTAGTGATACATTAGGCAACTGTAGACTAGTTGATAAACCTTTGGAATCATTCTCTTTGGCTCTACAACCAATTAGTTCCACACGTCAAGGGGATGTAGCTCAGTGGAAGAGCGCATGCTTTGCATGTATGAGGTCCAGGGTTCAATCCCCTGCATCTCCATGAGCATTATCTATAGATATGGTTGGCTATATTTTAACCTTTCGGGTTGAGCTGACATTCAGACGCTGTGCATTTCTCTCACTCTTTTTGTGCCTTAATAGTGTTGCTTGCAGCTTCTCTTATTGATAGACGATGCTCAGTTTCCGTTCGGTTATACATAGGTCACAATGGTGTCGTGATTTTGAGCATGTTCCAGCCATTTCCTCACATTTCCGCTGTCGGAGTTACCACATGTCCTCATAAGTTTGTGTGTGGTTCAAATTTAAGGACTCTCTCTTTTCTATGGCATGGTGGCCATGTGGTAAGGCGTCGGTCTCGTAAACCGAAGATCACGGGTTCGATCCCCGTTCGTGCCTTTAAGGAAAGTGCACCGAACGGTCTATAATGTCCATTCACTACTAAAATATTTGCTTCCAATTTTGTCCTTGTACAAGAGACCTCTGTATGTGATCAAGCACTCGTCTGACTCTCAAAGAAGCAGCTGAAATGGCCTGGCGGAAAGGTGCTTACCTTTTAAATGGCAGACAACGGGAACATCTACATCCATTTCTAAAGTGACCTCTACCTTTGTTTTGAGTATTTCAATGATCTTTACTGAGTTTACCATCAGGTTTCCATGTGATAGAGTCTGCAGGAGCGAAAACTGGGCTTTGCTAGGTAAGAATTTCTCCATTGCTTCCAGGTAGGTTGCAGATTAAGAGGCTGTATGTCAAAGTCTATGTTATAGGGCCAAGTATTCCTGATGGTGTGGCAGGCCTTCTCACCCCTTCAGGGATTAGTGATACATTAGGCAACTGTAGACTAGTTGATAAACCTTTGGAATCATTCTCTTTGGCTCTACAACCAATTCATTCCACATGTCAAGGGGATGTAGCTCAGTGGAAGAGCGCATGCTTTGCATGTATGAGGTCCAGGGTTCAATCCCCTGCATCTCCATGAGCATTATCTATAGATATGGTTGGCTATATTTTAACCTTTCGGGTTGAGCTGACATTCAGACGCTGTGCATTTCTCTCACTCTTTTTGTGCCTTAATAGTGTTGCTTGCAGCTTCTCTTATTGATAGACGATGCTCAGTTTCCGTTCGGTTATACATCGGTCACAATGGTGTCGTGTTTTTGAGCATGTTCACTGCTGCTTTTAACACATGCCTTCCTAACCGAAGACCACCGGTTAGCCATTGGACCATTAAAGTGCTTTGTCAGTTTTCAATTCTGTTTTTGTTCCTTGCAAACTTGACATTCTGGCATGGCTGCTGCTGAAGTATAACTTGCTTCATGGGTTTGTCCTGTTACTGCTTCTGGTGGCCGTATTTGCTGTGCTAGACTCTTTCAGAATTCTGAAGACAACCTTACAAGTGGGGATGTAGCTCAGTGTTAGAGCGCATGCTTCGCCTGTGTGAGGAACTGGCTTCGACCCCCAGCATCTCAATGAAGCATAGCTTGTTTCCTGAATGCCATTGTTTAACACTCAGGTACTCTTGCTTCCTGTTAGGCCCCAACAACCAAAAAGTGCTCTTTCCTGGGTGAGTCCCAAACGGCTGTGACTCAACAGTGCAACTTTCTTCCAGTCACCAAGACATGGGTTGCTTCTTCTGTTCTCCTTTTGGTAGCTGCCTATGCAATGCTATTTTGGTTACAGCCTATGGACAGTGTAGAATCGGTAGAATTGGTATCAATTCACGGGTCAGAACAGTGTTGTGATTTTGAGCATGTTCCAGCCATTTCCACACACTTCCGCTGTCGGAGTTACCACATGCCCTCATAGGTTTGTGTGTGGTTCAAATTTAAGCACTCACTCTTTTCTATGGCATGGTGGCCAAGTGGTAAGTCGTCGGTCTCGTAAACCGAAGATCACGGGTTCGATCCCCGTTCGTGCCTTTAAGGAAAGTGGACCGAACGGTCTGTAATGTCCATTCACTACTAAAATATCTGCTTCCAATTTTGTCCTTGTACAAGAGACCTCTGTATGTTATCAAGCACTCGTCTGACTCTCAAAGAAGCAGCTGAAATGGCCTGGCGGAAAGGTGCTTACCTTTTAAATGGCAGACAACGGGAACATCTACATCCATTTCTAAAGTGACCTCTACCTTTGTTTTGAGTATTTCAATGATCTTTACTGAGTTTACCATCAGGTTTCCATGTGATAGAGTCTGCAGGAGCGAAAACTGGGCTTTGCTAGGTAAGAATTTCTCCATTGCTTCCAGGTAGGTTGCAGATTAAGAGGCTGTATGTCAAAGTCTATGTTATAGGGCCAAGTATTCCTGATGGTGTGGCAGGCCTTCTCACCCCTTCAGGGATTAGTGATACATTAGGCAACTGTAGACTAGTTGATAAACCTTTGGAATCATTCTCTTTGGCTCTACAACCAATTCATTCCACATGTCAAGGGGATGTAGCTCAGTGGAAGAGCGCATGCTTTGCATGTATGAGGTCCAGGGTTCAATCCCCTGCATCTCCATGAGCATTATCTATAGATATGGTTGGCTATATTTTAACCTTTCGGGTTGAGCTGACATTCAGACGCTGTGCATTTCTCTCACTCTTTTTGTACCTTAATAGTGTTGCTTGCAGCTTCTCTTATTGATAGACGATGCTCAGTTTCCGTTCGGTTATACATAGGTCACAATGGTGTCGTGATTTTGAGCATGTTCCTGCCATTTCCTCACATTTCCGCTGTCGGAGTTACCACATGTCCTCATAAGTTTGTGTGTGGTTCAAATTTAAGGACTCTCTCTTTTCTATGGCATGGTGGCCAAGTGGTAAGGCGTCGGTCTCGTAAACCGAAGATCACGGGTTCGATCCCCGTTCGTGCCTTTAAGGAAAGTGGACCGAACGGTCTATAGTGTCCATTCACTACTAAAATATCTGCTTCCAATTTTGTCCTTGTACAAGAGACCTCTGTATGTGATCAAGCACTCGTCTGACTCTCAAAGAAGCAGCTGAAATGGCCTGGCGGAAAGGTGCTTACCTTTTAAATGGCAGACAACGGGAACATCTACATCCATTTCTAATGTGACCTCTACCTTTGTTTTGAGTATTTCAATGATCTTTACTGAGTTTACCATCAGGTTTCCATGTGATAGAGTCTGCAGGAGTGAAAACTGGGCTTTGCTAGGTAAGAATTTCTCCATTGCTTCCAGGTAGGTTGCATATTAAGAGGCTGTATGTCAAAGTCTATGTTATAGGGCCAAGTATTCCTGATGGTGTGGCAGGCCTTCTCACCCCTTCAGGGAGTAGTGATACATTAGGCAACTGTAGACTAGTTGATAAACCTTTGGAATCATTCTCTTTGGCTCTACAACCAATTAGTTCCACATGTCAAGGGGATGTAGCTCAGTGGAAGAGCGCATGCTTTGCATGTATGAGGTCCAGGGTTCAATCCCCTGCATCTCCATGAGCATTGTCTATAGATATTGTTGGCTATATTTTAACCTTTCGGGTTGAGCTGACATTCAGACGCTGTGCATTTCTCTTACCCTTTTCGTGCCTTAATAGTGTTGCTTGCAGCTTCTCTTATTGATAGACGATGCTCAGTTTCCGTTCGGTTATACATCGGTCACAATGGTGTCGTGTTTTTGAGCATGTTCACTGCTGCTTTTAACACATGCCTTCGTAACCGAAGATCACCGGTTAGCCATTGGACCATTAAAGTGCTTTGTCAGTTTTCAATTCTGTTTTTGTTCCTTGCAAACTTGACATTCTGGCATGGCTGCTGCTGAAGTATAACTTGCTTCATGGGTTTGTCCTGTTACTGCTTCTGGTGGCCGTATTTGCTGTGCTAGACTCTTTCAGAATTCTGAAGACTACCTTACAAGTGGGGATGTAGCTCAGTGTTAGAGCGCATGCTTCGCCTGTGTGAGGAACTGGCTTCGACCCCCAGCATCTCAATGAAGCATAGCTTGTTTCCTGAATGCCATTGTTTAACACTCAGGTACTCTTGCTTTCTGTTAGGCCCCAACAACCAAAAAGTGCTCTTTCCTGGGTGAGTCCCAAACGGCTGTGACTCAACAGTGCAACTTTCTTCCAGTCACCAAGATATGGGTTGCTTCTTCTGTTCTCCTTTTGGTAGCTGCCTATGCAATGCTATTTTGGTTACAGCCTATGGACAGTGTAGAATCGGTAGAATTGGTATCAATTCACGGGTCAGAACAGTGTTGTGATTTTGAGCATGTTCCAGCCATTTCCACACACTTCCGCTGTCGGAGTTACCACATGCCCTCATAGGTTTGTGTGTGGTTCAAATTTAAGCACTCTCTCTTTTCTATGGCATGGTGGCCAAGTGGTAAGGCGTCGGTCTCGTAAACCGAAGATCACGGGTTCGATCCCCGTTCGTGCCTTTAAGGAAAGTGGACCGAAGGGTCTATAATGTCCATTCACTACCAAAATATCTGCTTCCAATTTTGTCCTTGTACAAGAGACCTCTGTATGTGATCAAGCACTCGTCTGACTCTCAAAGAAGCAGCTGAAATGGCCTGGTGGAAAGGTGCTTACCTTTTAAATGGCAGACAACGGGAACATCTACCTCCATTTCTAATGTGACCTCTACCTTTGTTTTGAGTATTTCAATGATCTTTACTGAGTTTACCATCAGGTTTCCATGTGATAGAGTCTGCAGGAGCGAAAACTGGGCTTTGCTAGGTAAGAATTTCTCCATTGCTTCCAGGTAGTTTGCAGATTAAGAGGCTGTATGTCAAAGTCTATGTTATAGGGCCAAGGATTCCTGATGGTGTGGCAGGCCTTCTCACCCCTTCAGGGAGTAGTGATACATTAGGCAACTGTAGACTAGTTGATAAACCTTTGGAATCATTCTCTTTGGCTCTACAACCAATTAGTTCCACACGTCAAGGGGATGTAGCTCAGTGGAAGAGCGCATGCTTTGCATGTATGAGGTCCAGGGTTCAATCCCCTGCATCTCCATGAGCATTATCTATAGATATGGTTGGCTATATTTTAACCTTTCGGGTTGAGCTGACATTCAGACGCTGTGCATTTCTCTCACTCTTTTTGTGCCTTAATAGTGTTGCTTGCAGCTTCTCTTATTGATAGACGATGCTCAGTTTCCGTTCGGTTATACATAGGTCACAATGGTGTCGTGATTTTGAGCATGTTCCAGCCATTTCCTCACATTTCCGCTGTCGGAGTTACCACATGTCCTCATAAGTTTGTGTGTGGTTCAAATTTAAGGACTCTCTCTTTTCTATGGCATGGTGGCCATGTGGTAAGGCGTCGGTCTCGTAAACCGAAGATCACGGGTTCGATCCCCGTTCGTGCCTTTAAGGAAAGTGCACCGAACGGTCTATAATGTCCATTCACTACTAAAATATTTGCTTCCAATTTTGTCCTTGTACAAGAGACCTCTGTATGTGATCAAGCACTCGTCTGACTCTCAAAGAAGCAGCTGAAATGGCCTGGCGGAAAGGTGCTTACCTTTTAAATGGCAGACAACGGGAACATCTACATCCATTTCTAAAGTGACCTCTACCTTTGTTTTGAGTATTTCAATGATCTTTACTGAGTTTACCATCAGGTTTCCATGTGATAGAGTCTGCAGGAGCGAAAACTGGGCTTTGCTAGGTAAGAATTTCTCCATTGCTTCCAGGTAGGTTGCAGATTAAGAGGCTGTATGTCAAAGTCTATGTTATAGGGCCAAGTATTCCTGATGGTGTGGCAGGCCTTCTCACCCCTTCAGGGATTAGTGATACATTAGGCAACTGTAGACTAGTTGATAAACCTTTGGAATCATTCTCTTTGGCTCTACAACCAATTCATTCCACATGTCAAGGGGATGTAGCTCAGTGGAAGAGCGCATGCTTTGCATGTATGAGGTCCAGGGTTCAATCCCCTGCATCTCCATGAGCATTATCTATAGATATGGTTGGCTATATTTTAACCTTTCGGGTTGAGCTGACATTCAGACGCTGTGCATTTCTCTCACTCTTTGTGCCTTAATAGTGTTGCTTGCAGCTTCTCTTATTGATAGACGATGCTCAGTTTCCGTTCGGTTATACATCGGTCACAATGGTGTCGTGTTTTTGAGCATGTTCACTGCTGCTTTTAACACATGCCTTCCTAACCGAAGACCACCGGTTAGCCATTGGACCATTAAAGTGCTTTGTCAGTTTTCAATTCTGTTTTTGTTCCTTGCAAACTTGACATTCTGGCATGGCTGCTGCTGAAGTATAACTTGCTTCATGGGTTTGTCCTGTTACTGCTTCTGGTGGCCGTATTTGCTGTGCTAGACTCTTTCAGAATTCTGAAGACTACCTTACAAGTGGGGATGTAGCTCAGTGTTAGAGCGCATGCTTCGCCTGTGTGAGGAACTGGCTTCGACCCCCAGCATCTCAATGAAGCATAGCTTGTTTCCTGAATGCCATTGTTTAACACTCAGGTACTCTTGCTTTCTGTTAGGCCCCAACAACCAAAAAGTGCTCTTTCCTGGGTGAGTCCCAAACGGCTGTGACTCAACAGTGCAACTTTCTTCCAGTCACCAAGATATGGGTTGCTTCTTCTGTTCTCCTTTTGGTAGCTGCCTATGCAATGCTATTTTGGTTACAGCCTATGGACAGTGTAGAATCGGTAGAATTGGTATCAATTCACGGGTCAGAACAGTGTTGTGATTTTGAGCATGTTCCAGCCATTTCCACACACTTCCGCTGTCGGAGTTACCACATGCCCTCATAGGTTTGTGTGTGGTTCAAATTTAAGCACTCTCTCTTTTCTATGGCATGGTGGCCAAGTGGTAAGGCGTCGGTCTCGTAAACCGAAGATCACGGGTTCGATCCCCGTTCGTGCCTTTAAGGAAAGTGGACCGAAGGGTCTATAATGTCCATTCACTACCAAAATATCTGCTTCCAATTTTGTCCTTGTACAAGAGACCTCTGTATGTGATCAAGCACTCGTCTGACTCTCAAAGAAGCAGCTGAAATGGCCTGGTGGAAAGGTGCTTACCTTTTAAATGGCAGACAACGGGAACATCTACCTCCATTTCTAATGTGACCTCTACCTTTGTTTTGAGTATTTCAATGATCTTTACTGAGTTTACCATCAGGTTTCCATGTGATAGAGTCTGCAGGAGCGAAAACTGGGCTTTGCTAGGTAAGAATTTCTCCATTGCTTCCAGGTAGTTTGCAGATTAAGAGGCTGTATGTCAAAGTCTATGTTATAGGGCCAAGGATTCCTGATGGTGTGGCAGGCCTTCTCACCCCTTCAGGGAGTAGTGATACATTAGGCAACTGTAGACTAGTTGATAAACCTTTGGAATCATTCTCTTTGGCTCTACAACCAATTAGTTCCACACGTCAAGGGGATGTAGCTCAGTGGAAGAGCGCATGCTTTGCATGTATGAGGTCCAGGGTTCAATCCCCTGCATCTCCATGAGCATTATCTATAGATATGGTTGGCTATATTTTAACCTTTCGGGTTGAGCTGACATTCAGACGCTGTGCATTTCTCTCACTCTTTTTGTGCCTTAATAGTGTTGCTTGCAGCTTCTCTTATTGATAGACGATGCTCAGTTTCCGTTCGGTTATACATAGGTCACAATGGTGTCGTGATTTTGAGCATGTTCCAGCCATTTCCTCACATTTCCGCTGTCGGAGTTACCACATGTCCTCATAAGTTTGTGTGTGGTTCAAATTTAAGGACTCTCTCTTTTCTATGGCATGGTGGCCATGTGGTAAGGCGTCGGTCTCGTAAACCGAAGATCACGGGTTCGATCCCCGTTCGTGCCTTTAAGGAAAGTGCACCGAACGGTCTATAATGTCCATTCACTACTAAAATATTTGCTTCCAATTTTGTCCTTGTACAAGAGACCTCTGTATGTGATCAAGCACTCGTCTGACTCTCAAAGAAGCAGCTGAAATGGCCTGGCGGAAAGGTGCTTACCTTTTAAATGGCAGACAACGGGAACATCTACATCCATTTCTAAAGTGACCTCTACCTTTGTTTTGAGTATTTCAATGATCTTTACTGAGTTTACCATCAGGTTTCCATGTGATAGAGTCTGCAGGAGCGAAAACTGGGCTTTGCTAGGTAAGAATTTCTCCATTGCTTCCAGGTAGGTTGCAGATTAAGAGGCTGTATGTCAAAGTCTATGTTATAGGGCCAAGTATTCCTGATGGTGTGGCAGGCCTTCTCACCCCTTCAGGGATTAGTGATACATTAGGCAACTGTAGACTAGTTGATAAACCTTTGGAATCATTCTCTTTGGCTCTACAACCAATTCATTCCACATGTCAAGGGGATGTAGCTCAGTGGAAGAGCGCATGCTTTGCATGTATGAGGTCCAGGGTTCAATCCCCTGCATCTCCATGAGCATTATCTATAGATATGGTTGGCTATATTTTAACCTTTCGGGTTGAGCTGACATTCAGACGCTGTGCATTTCTCTCACTCTTTTTGTGCCTTAATAGTGTTGCTTGCAGCTTCTCTTATTGATAGACGATGCTCAGTTTCCGTTCGGTTATACATCGGTCACAATGGTGTCGTGTTTTTGAGCATGTTCACTGCTGCTTTTAACACATGCCTTCCTAACCGAAGACCACCGGTTAGCCATTGGACCATTAAAGTGCTTTGTCAGTTTTCAATTCTGTTTTTGTTCCTTGCAAACTTGACATTCTGGCATGGCTGCTGCTGAAGTATAACTTGCTTCATGGGTTTGTCCTGTTACTGCTTCTGGTGGCCGTATTTGCTGTGCTAGACTCTTTCAGAATTCTGAAGACAACCTTACAAGTGGGGATGTAGCTCAGTGTTAGAGCGCATGCTTCGCCTGTGTGAGGAACTGGCTTCGACCCCCAGCATCTCAATGAAGCATAGCTTGTTTCCTGAATGCCATTGTTTAACACTCAGGTACTCTTGCTTCCTGTTAGGCCCCAACAACCAAAAAGTGCTCTTTCCTGGGTGAGTCCCAAACGGCTGTGACTCAACAGTGCAACTTTCTTCCAGTCACCAAGACATGGGTTGCTTCTTCTGTTCTCCTTTTGGTAGCTGCCTATGCAATGCTATTTTGGTTACAGCCTATGGACAGTGTAGAATCGGTAGAATTGGTATCAATTCACGGGTCAGAACAGTGTTGTGATTTTGAGCATGTTCCAGCCATTTCCACACACTTCCGCTGTCGGAGTTACCACATGCCCTCATAGGTTTGTGTGTGGTTCAAATTTAAGCACTCACTCTTTTCTATGGCATGGTGGCCAAGTGGTAAGTCGTCGGTCTCGTAAACCGAAGATCACGGGTTCGATCCCCGTTCGTGCCTTTAAGGAAAGTGGACCGAACGGTCTGTAATGTCCATTCACTACTAAAATATCTGCTTCCAATTTTGTCCTTGTACAAGAGACCTCTGTATGTTATCAAGCACTCGTCTGACTCTCAAAGAAGCAGCTGAAATGGCCTGGCGGAAAGGTGCTTACCTTTTAAATGGCAGACAACGGGAACATCTACATCCATTTCTAAAGTGACCTCTACCTTTGTTTTGAGTATTTCAATGATCTTTACTGAGTTTACCATCAGGTTTCCATGTGATAGAGTCTGCAGGAGCGAAAACTGGGCTTTGCTAGGTAAGAATTTCTCCATTGCTTCCAGGTAGGTTGCAGATTAAGAGGCTGTATGTCAAAGTCTATGTTATAGGGCCAAGTATTCCTGATGGTGTGGCAGGCCTTCTCACCCCTTCAGGGATTAGTGATACATTAGGCAACTGTAGACTAGTTGATAAACCTTTGGAATCATTCTCTTTGGCTCTACAACCAATTCATTCCACATGTCAAGGGGATGTAGCTCAGTGGAAGAGCGCATGCTTTGCATGTATGAGGTCCAGGGTTCAATCCCCTGCATCTCCATGAGCATTATCTATAGATATGGTTGGCTATATTTTAACCTTTCGGGTTGAGCTGACATTCAGACGCTGTGCATTTCTCTCACTCTTTTTGTACCTTAATAGTGTTGCTTGCAGCTTCTCTTATTGATAGACGATGCTCAGTTTCCGTTCGGTTATACATAGGTCACAATGGTGTCGTGATTTTGAGCATGTTCCTGCCATTTCCTCACATTTCCGCTGTCGGAGTTACCACATGTCCTCATAAGTTTGTGTGTGGTTCAAATTTAAGGACTCTCTCTTTTCTATGGCATGGTGGCCAAGTGGTAAGGCGTCGGTCTCGTAAACCGAAGATCACGGGTTCGATCCCCGTTTGTGCCTTTAAGGAAAGTGGACCGAACGGTCTATAGTGTCCATTCACTACTAAAATATCTGCTTCCAATTTTGTCCTTGTACAAGAGACCTCTGTATGTGATCAAGCACTCGTCTGACTCTCAAAGAAGCAGCTGAAATGGCCTGGCGGAAAGGTGCTTACCTTTTAAATGGCAGACAACGGGAACATCTACATCCATTTCTAATGTGACCTCTACCTTTGTTTTGAGTATTTCAATGATCTTTACTGAGTTTACCATCAGGTTTCCATGTGATAGAGTCTGCAGGAGTGAAAACTGGGCTTTGCTAGGTAAGAATTTCTCCATTGCTTCCAGGTAGGTTGCATATTAAGAGGCTGTATGTCAAAGTCTATGTTATAGGGCCAAGTATTCCTGATGGTGTGGCAGGCCTTCTCACCCCTTCAGGGAGTAGTGATACATTAGGCAACTGTAGACTAGTTGATAAACCTTTGGAATCATTCTCTTTGGCTCTACAACCAATTAGTTCCACATGTCAAGGGGATGTAGCTCAGTGGAAGAGCGCATGCTTTGCATGTATGAGGTCCAGGGTTCAATCCCCTGCATCTCCATGAGCATTGTCTATAGATATTGTTGGCTATATTTTAACCTTTCGGGTTGAGCTGACATTCAGACGCTGTGCATTTCTCTTACCCTTTTCGTGCCTTAATAGTGTTGCTTGCAGCTTCTCTTATTGATAGACGATGCTCAGTTTCCGTTCGGTTATACATCGGTCACAATGGTGTCGTGTTTTTGAGCATGTTCACTGCTGCTTTTAACACATGCCTTCGTAACCGAAGATCACCGGTTAGCCATTGGACCATTAAAGTGCTTTGTCAGTTTTCAATTCTGTTTTTGTTCCTTGCAAACTTGACATTCTGGCATGGCTGCTGCTGAAGTATAACTTGCTTCATGGGTTCGTCCTTTTACTGCTTCTGGTGGCCGTATTTGCTGTGCTAGACTCTTTCAGAATTCTGAAGACAACCTTACAAGTGGGGATGTAGCTCAGAGGTAGAGCGCATGCTTTGCCTGTGTGAGGAACTGTCTTCGACCCCCAGCATCTCAATGAAGCATAGCTTGTTTCCTGAATGCCATTGTTTAACACTCAGGTACTCTTGCTTCCTGTTAGGCCCCAACAACCAAAAAGTGCTCTTTCCTGGGTGAGTCCCAAACGGCTGTGACTCAACTGTGCAACTTTCTTCCAGTCACCAAGATATGGGTTGCTTCTTCTGTTCTCCTTTTGGTAGCTGCCTATGCAATGCTATTTTGGTTACAGCCTATGGACAGTGTAGAATCGGTAGAATTGGTATCAATTCACGGGTCAGAACAGTGTTGTGATTTTGAGCATGTTCCAGCCATTTCCACACACTTCCGCTGTCGGAGTTACCACATGCCCTCATAGGTTTGTGTGTGGTTCAAATTTAAGCACTCTCTCTTTTCTATGGCATGGTGGCCAAGTGGTAAGGCGTCGGTCTCGTAAACCGAAGATCACGGGTTCGATCCCCGTTCGTGCCTTTAAGGAAAGTGGACCGAAGGGTCTATAATGTCCATTCACTACCAAAATATCTGCTTCCAATTTTGTCCTTGTACAAGAGACCTCTGTATGTGATCAAGCACTCGTCTGACTCTCAAAGAAGCAGCTGAAATGGCCTGGTGGAAAGGTGCTTACCTTTTAAATGGCAGACAACGGGAACATCTACCTCCATTTCTAAAGTGACCTCTACCTTTGTTTTGAGTATTTCAATGATCTTTACTGAGTTTACCATCAGGTTTCCATGTGATAGAGTCTGCAGGAGCGAAAACTGGGCTTTGCTAGGTAAGAATTTCTCCATTGCTTCCAGGTAGGTTGCAGATTAAGAGGCTGTATGTCAAAGTCTATGTTATAGGGCCAAGTATTCCTGATGGTGTGGCAGGCCTTCTCACCCCTTCAGGGATTAGTGATACATTAGGCAACTGTAGACTAGTTGATAAACCTTTGGAATCATTCTCTTTGGCTCTACAACCAATTCATTCCACATGTCAAGGGGATGTAGCTCAGTGGAAGAGCGCATGCTTTGCATGTATGAGGTCCAGGGTTCAATCCCCTGCATCTCCATGAGCATTATCTATAGATATGGTTGGCTATATTTTAACCTTTCGGGTTGAGCTGACATTCAGACGCTGTGCATTTCTCTCACTCTTTTTGTGCCTTAATAGTGTTGCTTGCAGCTTCTCTTATTGATAGACGATGCTCAGTTTCCGTTCGGTTATACATCGGTCACAATGGTGTCGTGTTTTTGAGCATGTTCACTGCTGCTTTTAACACATGCCTTCCTAACCGAAGACCACCGGTTAGCCATTGGACCATTAAAGTGCTTTGTCAGTTTTCAATTCTGTTTTTGTTCCTTGCAAACTTGACATTCTGGCATGGCTGCTGCTGAAGTATAACTTGCTTCATGGGTTTGTCCTGTTACTGCTTCTGGTGGCCGTATTTGCTGTGCTAGACTCTTTCAGAATTCTGAAGACAACCTTACAAGTGGGGATGTAGCTCAGTGTTAGAGCGCATGCTTCGCCTGTGTGAGGAACTGGCTTCGACCCCCAGCATCTCAATGAAGCATAGCTTGTTTCCTGAATGCCATTGTTTAACACTCAGGTACTCTTGCTTCCTGTTAGGCCCCAACAACCAAAAAGTGCTCTTTCCTGGGTGAGTCCCAAACGGCTGTGACTCAACAGTGCAACTTTCTTCCAGTCACCAAGACATGGGTTGCTTCTTCTGTTCTCCTTTTGGTAGCTGCCTATGCAATGCTATTTTGGTTACAGCCTATGGACAGTGTAGAATCGGTAGAATTGGTATCAATTCACGGGTCAGAACAGTGTTGTGATTTTGAGCATGTTCCAGCCATTTCCACACACTTCCGCTGTCGGAGTTACCACATGCCCTCATAGGTTTGTGTGTGGTTCAAATTTAAGCACTCACTCTTTTCTATGGCATGGTGGCCAAGTGGTAAGTCGTCGGTCTCGTAAACCGAAGATCACGGGTTCGATCCCCGTTCGTGCCTTTAAGGAAAGTGGACCGAACGGTCTGTAATGTCCATTCACTACTAAAATATCTGCTTCCAATTTTGTCCTTGTACAAGAGACCTCTGTATGTTATCAAGCACTCGTCTGACTCTCAAAGAAGCAGCTGAAATGGCCTGGCGGAAAGGTGCTTACCTTTTAAATGGCAGACAACGGGAACATCTACATCCATTTCTAAAGTGACCTCTACCTTTGTTTTGAGTATTTCAATGATCTTTACTGAGTTTACCATCAGGTTTCCATGTGATAGAGTCTGCAGGAGCGAAAACTGGGCTTTGCTAGGTAAGAATTTCTCCATTGCTTCCAGGTAGGTTGCAGATTAAGAGGCTGTATGTCAAAGTCTATGTTATAGGGCCAAGTATTCCTGATGGTGTGGCAGGCCTTCTCACCCCTTCAGGGATTAGTGATACATTAGGCAACTGTAGACTAGTTGATAAACCTTTGGAATCATTCTCTTTGGCTCTACAACCAATTCATTCCACATGTCAAGGGGATGTAGCTCAGTGGAAGAGCGCATGCTTTGCATGTATGAGGTCCAGGGTTCAATCCCCTGCATCTCCATGAGCATTATCTATAGATATGGTTGGCTATATTTTAACCTTTCGGGTTGAGCTGACATTCAGACGCTGTGCATTTCTCTCACTCTTTTTGTACCTTAATAGTGTTGCTTGCAGCTTCTCTTATTGATAGACGATGCTCAGTTTCCGTTCGGTTATACATAGGTCACAATGGTGTCGTGATTTTGAGCATGTTCCTGCCATTTCCTCACATTTCCGCTGTCGGAGTTACCACATGTCCTCATAAGTTTGTGTGTGGTTCAAATTTAAGGACTCTCTCTTTTCTATGGCATGGTGGCCAAGTGGTAAGGCGTCGGTCTCGTAAACCGAAGATCACGGGTTCGATCCCCGTTTGTGCCTTTAAGGAAAGTGGACCGAACGGTCTATAGTGTCCATTCACTACTAAAATATCTGCTTCCAATTTTGTCCTTGTACAAGAGACCTCTGTATGTGATCAAGCACTCGTCTGACTCTCAAAGAAGCAGCTGAAATGGCCTGGCGGAAAGGTGCTTACCTTTTAAATGGCAGACAACGGGAACATCTACATCCATTTCTAATGTGACCTCTACCTTTGTTTTGAGTATTTCAATGATCTTTACTGAGTTTACCATCAGGTTTCCATGTGATAGAGTCTGCAGGAGTGAAAACTGGGCTTTGCTAGGTAAGAATTTCTCCATTGCTTCCAGGTAGGTTGCATATTAAGAGGCTGTATGTCAAAGTCTATGTTATAGGGCCAAGTATTCCTGATGGTGTGGCAGGCCTTCTCACCCCTTCAGGGAGTAGTGATACATTAGGCAACTGTAGACTAGTTGATAAACCTTTGGAATCATTCTCTTTGGCTCTACAACCAATTAGTTCCACATGTCAAGGGGATGTAGCTCAGTGGAAGAGCGCATGCTTTGCATGTATGAGGTCCAGGGTTCAATCCCCTGCATCTCCATGAGCATTGTCTATAGATATTGTTGGCTATATTTTAACCTTTCGGGTTGAGCTGACATTCAGACGCTGTGCATTTCTCTTACCCTTTTCGTGCCTTAATAGTGTTGCTTGCAGCTTCTCTTATTGATAGACGATGCTCAGTTTCCGTTCGGTTATACATCGGTCACAATGGTGTCGTGTTTTTGAGCATGTTCACTGCTGCTTTTAACACATGCCTTCGTAACCGAAGATCACCGGTTAGCCATTGGACCATTAAAGTGCTTTGTCAGTTTTCAATTCTGTTTTTGTTCCTTGCAAACTTGACATTCTGGCATGGCTGCTGCTGAAGTATAACTTGCTTCATGGGTTCGTCCTTTTACTGCTTCTGGTGGCCGTATTTGCTGTGCTAGACTCTTTCAGAATTCTGAAGACAACCTTACAAGTGGGGATGTAGCTCAGAGGTAGAGCGCATGCTTTGCCTGTGTGAGGAACTGTCTTCGACCCCCAGCATCTCAATGAAGCATAGCTTGTTTCCTGAATGCCATTGTTTAACACTCAGGTACTCTTGCTTCCTGTTAGGCCCCAACAACCAAAAAGTGCTCTTTCCTGGGTGAGTCCCAAACGGCTGTGACTCAACTGTGCAACTTTCTTCCAGTCACCAAGATATGGGTTGCTTCTTCTGTTCTCCTTTTGGTAGCTGCCTATGCAATGCTATTTTGGTTACAGCCTATGGACAGTGTAGAATCGGTAGAATTGGTATCAATTCACGGGTCAGAACAGTGTTGTGATTTTGAGCATGTTCCAGCCATTTCCACACACTTCCGCTGTCGGAGTTACCACATGCCCTCATAGGTTTGTGTGTGGTTCAAATTTAAGCACTCTCTCTTTTCTATGGCATGGTGGCCAAGTGGTAAGGCGTCGGTCTCGTAAACCGAAGATCACGGGTTCGATCCCCGTTCGTGCCTTTAAGGAAAGTGGACCGAAGGGTCTATAATGTCCATTCACTACCAAAATATCTGCTTCCAATTTTGTCCTTGTACAAGAGACCTCTGTATGTGATCAAGCACTCGTCTGACTCTCAAAGAAGCAGCTGAAATGGCCTGGTGGAAAGGTGCTTACCTTTTAAATGGCAGACAACGGGAACATCTACCTCCATTTCTAATGTGACCTCTACCTTTGTTTTGAGTATTTCAATGATCTTTACTGAGTTTACCATCAGGTTTCCATGTGATAGAGTCTGCAGGAGCGAAAACTGGGCTTTGCTAGGTAAGAATTTCTCCATTGCTTCCAGGTAGTTTGCAGATTAAGAGGCTGTATGTCAAAGTCTATGTTATAGGGCCAAGGATTCCTGATGGTGTGGCAGGCCTTCTCACCCCTTCAGGGAGTAGTGATACATTAGGCAACTGTAGACTAGTTGATAAACCTTTGGAATCATTCTCTTTGGCTCTACAACCAATTAGTTCCACACGTCAAGGGGATGTAGCTCAGTGGAAGAGCGCATGCTTTGCATGTATGAGGTCCAGGGTTCAATCCCCTGCATCTCCATGAGCATTATCTATAGATATGGTTGGCTATATTTTAACCTTTCGGGTTGAGCTGACATTCAGACGCTGTGCATTTCTCTCACTCTTTTTGTGCCTTAATAGTGTTGCTTGCAGCTTCTCTTATTGATAGACGATGCTCAGTTTCCGTTCGGTTATACATAGGTCACAATGGTGTCGTGATTTTGAGCATGTTCCAGCCATTTCCTCACATTTCCGCTGTCGGAGTTACCACATGTCCTCATAAGTTTGTGTGTGGTTCAAATTTAAGGACTCTCTCTTTTCTATGGCATGGTGGCCATGTGGTAAGGCGTCGGTCTCGTAAACCGAAGATCACGGGTTCGATCCCCGTTCGTGCCTTTAAGGAAAGTGCACCGAACGGTCTATAATGTCCATTCACTACTAAAATATTTGCTTCCAATTTTGTCCTTGTACAAGAGACCTCTGTATGTGATCAAGCACTCGTCTGACTCTCAAAGAAGCAGCTGAAATGGCCTGGCGGAAAGGTGCTTACCTTTTAAATGGCAGACAACGGGAACATCTACATCCATTTCTAAAGTGACCTCTACCTTTGTTTTGAGTATTTCAATGATCTTTACTGAGTTTACCATCAGGTTTCCATGTGATAGAGTCTGCAGGAGCGAAAACTGGGCTTTGCTAGGTAAGAATTTCTCCATTGCTTCCAGGTAGGTTGCAGATTAAGAGGCTGTATGTCAAAGTCTATGTTATAGGGCCAAGTATTCCTGATGGTGTGGCAGGCCTTCTCACCCCTTCAGGGATTAGTGATACATTAGGCAACTGTAGACTAGTTGATAAACCTTTGGAATCATTCTCTTTGGCTCTACAACCAATTCATTCCACATGTCAAGGGGATGTAGCTCAGTGGAAGAGCGCATGCTTTGCATGTATGAGGTCCAGGGTTCAATCCCCTGCATCTCCATGAGCATTATCTATAGATATGGTTGGCTATATTTTAACCTTTCGGGTTGAGCTGACATTCAGACGCTGTGCATTTCTCTCACTCTTTGTGCCTTAATAGTGTTGCTTGCAGCTTCTCTTATTGATAGACGATGCTCAGTTTCCGTTCGGTTATACATCGGTCACAATGGTGTCGTGTTTTTGAGCATGTTCACTGCTGCTTTTAACACATGCCTTCCTAACCGAAGACCACCGGTTAGCCATTGGACCATTAAAGTGCTTTGTCAGTTTTCAATTCTGTTTTTGTTCCTTGCAAACTTGACATTCTGGCATGGCTGCTGCTGAAGTATAACTTGCTTCATGGGTTTGTCCTGTTACTGCTTCTGGTGGCCGTATTTGCTGTGCTAGACTCTTTCAGAATTCTGAAGACTACCTTACAAGTGGGGATGTAGCTCAGTGTTAGAGCGCATGCTTCGCCTGTGTGAGGAACTGGCTTCGACCCCCAGCATCTCAATGAAGCATAGCTTGTTTCCTGAATGCCATTGTTTAACACTCAGGTACTCTTGCTTTCTGTTAGGCCCCAACAACCAAAAAGTGCTCTTTCCTGGGTGAGTCCCAAACGGCTGTGACTCAACAGTGCAACTTTCTTCCAGTCACCAAGATATGGGTTGCTTCTTCTGTTCTCCTTTTGGTAGCTGCCTATGCAATGCTATTTTGGTTACAGCCTATGGACAGTGTAGAATCGGTAGAATTGGTATCAATTCACGGGTCAGAACAGTGTTGTGATTTTGAGCATGTTCCAGCCATTTCCACACACTTCCGCTGTCGGAGTTACCACATGCCCTCATAGGTTTGTGTGTGGTTCAAATTTAAGCACTCTCTCTTTTCTATGGCATGGTGGCCAAGTGGTAAGGCGTCGGTCTCGTAAACCGAAGATCACGGGTTCGATCCCCGTTCGTGCCTTTAAGGAAAGTGGACCGAAGGGTCTATAATGTCCATTCACTACCAAAATATCTGCTTCCAATTTTGTCCTTGTACAAGAGACCTCTGTATGTGATCAAGCACTCGTCTGACTCTCAAAGAAGCAGCTGAAATGGCCTGGTGGAAAGGTGCTTACCTTTTAAATGGCAGACAACGGGAACATCTACCTCCATTTCTAATGTGACCTCTACCTTTGTTTTGAGTATTTCAATGATCTTTACTGAGTTTACCATCAGGTTTCCATGTGATAGAGTCTGCAGGAGCGAAAACTGGGCTTTGCTAGGTAAGAATTTCTCCATTGCTTCCAGGTAGTTTGCAGATTAAGAGGCTGTATGTCAAAGTCTATGTTATAGGGCCAAGGATTCCTGATGGTGTGGCAGGCCTTCTCACCCCTTCAGGGAGTAGTGATACATTAGGCAACTGTAGACTAGTTGATAAACCTTTGGAATCATTCTCTTTGGCTCTACAACCAATTAGTTCCACACGTCAAGGGGATGTAGCTCAGTGGAAGAGCGCATGCTTTGCATGTATGAGGTCCAGGGTTCAATCCCCTGCATCTCCATGAGCATTATCTATAGATATGGTTGGCTATATTTTAACCTTTCGGGTTGAGCTGACATTCAGACGCTGTGCATTTCTCTCACTCTTTTTGTGCCTTAATAGTGTTGCTTGCAGCTTCTCTTATTGATAGACGATGCTCAGTTTCCGTTCGGTTATACATAGGTCACAATGGTGTCGTGATTTTGAGCATGTTCCAGCCATTTCCTCACATTTCCGCTGTCGGAGTTACCACATGTCCTCATAAGTTTGTGTGTGGTTCAAATTTAAGGACTCTCTCTTTTCTATGGCATGGTGGCCATGTGGTAAGGCGTCGGTCTCGTAAACCGAAGATCACGGGTTCGATCCCCGTTCGTGCCTTTAAGGAAAGTGCACCGAACGGTCTATAATGTCCATTCACTACTAAAATATTTGCTTCCAATTTTGTCCTTGTACAAGAGACCTCTGTATGTGATCAAGCACTCGTCTGACTCTCAAAGAAGCAGCTGAAATGGCCTGGCGGAAAGGTGCTTACCTTTTAAATGGCAGACAACGGGAACATCTACATCCATTTCTAAAGTGACCTCTACCTTTGTTTTGAGTATTTCAATGATCTTTACTGAGTTTACCATCAGGTTTCCATGTGATAGAGTCTGCAGGAGCGAAAACTGGGCTTTGCTAGGTAAGAATTTCTCCATTGCTTCCAGGTAGGTTGCAGATTAAGAGGCTGTATGTCAAAGTCTATGTTATAGGGCCAAGTATTCCTGATGGTGTGGCAGGCCTTCTCACCCCTTCAGGGATTAGTGATACATTAGGCAACTGTAGACTAGTTGATAAACCTTTGGAATCATTCTCTTTGGCTCTACAACCAATTCATTCCACATGTCAAGGGGATGTAGCTCAGTGGAAGAGCGCATGCTTTGCATGTATGAGGTCCAGGGTTCAATCCCCTGCATCTCCATGAGCATTATCTATAGATATGGTTGGCTATATTTTAACCTTTCGGGTTGAGCTGACATTCAGACGCTGTGCATTTCTCTCACTCTTTGTGCCTTAATAGTGTTGCTTGCAGCTTCTCTTATTGATAGACGATGCTCAGTTTCCATTCGGTTATACATCGGTCACAATGGTGTCGTGTTTTTGAGCATGTTCACTGCTGCTTTTAACACATGCCTTCCTAACCGAAGACCACCGGTTAGCCATTGGACCATTAAAGTGCTTTGTCAGTTTTCAATTCTGTTTTTGTTCCTTGCAAACTTGACATTCTGGCATGGCTGCTGCTGAAGTATAACTTGCTTCATGGGTTTGTCCTGTTACTGCTTCTGGTGGCCGTATTTGCTGTGCTAGACTCTTTCAGAATTCTGAAGACTACCTTACAAGTGGGGATGTAGCTCAGTGTTAGAGCGCATGCTTCGCCTGTGTGAGGAACTGGCTTCGACCCCCAGCATCTCAATGAAGCATAGCTTGTTTCCTGAATGCCATTGTTTAACACTCAGGTACTCTTGCTTTCTGTTAGGCCCCAACAACCAAAAAGTGCTCTTTCCTGGGTGAGTCCCAAACGGCTGTGACTCAACAGTGCAACTTTCTTCCAGTCACCAAGATATGGGTTGCTTCTTCTGTTCTCCTTTTGGTAGCTGCCTATGCAATGCTATTTTGGTTACAGCCTATGGACAGTGTAGAATCGGTAGAATTGGTATCAATTCACGGGTCAGAACAGTGTTGTGATTTTGAGCATGTTCCAGCCATTTCCACACACTTCCGCTGTCGGAGTTACCACATGCCCTCATAGGTTTGTGTGTGGTTCAAATTTAAGCACTCTCTCTTTTCTATGGCATGGTGGCCAAGTGGTAAGGCGTCGGTCTCGTAAACCGAAGATCACGGGTTCGATCCCCGTTCGTGCCTTTAAGGAAAGTGGACCGAAGGGTCTATAATGTCCATTCACTACCAAAATATCTGCTTCCAATTTTGTCCTTGTACAAGAGACCTCTGTATGTGATCAAGCACTCGTCTGACTCTCAAAGAAGCAGCTGAAATGGCCTGGTGGAAAGGTGCTTACCTTTTAAATGGCAGACAACGGGAACATCTACCTCCATTTCTAATGTGACCTCTACCTTTGTTTTGAGTATTTCAATGATCTTTACTGAGTTTACCATCAGGTTTCCATGTGATAGAGTCTGCAGGAGCGAAAACTGGGCTTTGCTAGGTAAGAATTTCTCCATTGCTTCCAGGTAGTTTGCAGATTAAGAGGCTGTATGTCAAAGTCTATGTTATAGGGCCAAGGATTCCTGATGGTGTGGCAGGCCTTCTCACCCCTTCAGGGAGTAGTGATACATTAGGCAACTGTAGACTAGTTGATAAACCTTTGGAATCATTCTCTTTGGCTCTACAACCAATTAGTTCCACACGTCAAGGGGATGTAGCTCAGTGGAAGAGCGCATGCTTTGCATGTATGAGGTCCAGGGTTCAATCCCCTGCATCTCCATGAGCATTATCTATAGATATGGTTGGCTATATTTTAACCTTTCGGGTTGAGCTGACATTCAGACGCTGTGCATTTCTCTCACTCTTTTTGTGCCTTAATAGTGTTGCTTGCAGCTTCTCTTATTGATAGACGATGCTCAGTTTCCGTTCGGTTATACATAGGTCACAATGGTGTCGTGATTTTGAGCATGTTCCAGCCATTTCCTCACATTTCCGCTGTCGGAGTTACCACATGTCCTCATAAGTTTGTGTGTGGTTCAAATTTAAGGACTCTCTCTTTTCTATGGCATGGTGGCCATGTGGTAAGGCGTCGGTCTCGTAAACCGAAGATCACGGGTTCGATCCCCGTTCGTGCCTTTAAGGAAAGTGCACCGAACGGTCTATAATGTCCATTCACTACTAAAATATTTGCTTCCAATTTTGTCCTTGTACAAGAGACCTCTGTATGTGATCAAGCACTCGTCTGACTCTCAAAGAAGCAGCTGAAATGGCCTGGCGGAAAGGTGCTTACCTTTTAAATGGCAGACAACGGGAACATCTACATCCATTTCTAAAGTGACCTCTACCTTTGTTTTGAGTATTTCAATGATCTTTACTGAGTTTACCATCAGGTTTCCATGTGATAGAGTCTGCAGGAGCGAAAACTGGGCTTTGCTAGGTAAGAATTTCTCCATTGCTTCCAGGTAGGTTGCAGATTAAGAGGCTGTATGTCAAAGTCTATGTTATAGGGCCAAGTATTCCTGATGGTGTGGCAGGCCTTCTCACCCCTTCAGGGATTAGTGATACATTAGGCAACTGTAGACTAGTTGATAAACCTTTGGAATCATTCTCTTTGGCTCTACAACCAATTCATTCCACATGTCAAGGGGATGTAGCTCAGTGGAAGAGCGCATGCTTTGCATGTATGAGGTCCAGGGTTCAATCCCCTGCATCTCCATGAGCATTATCTATAGATATGGTTGGCTATATTTTAACCTTTCGGGTTGAGCTGACATTCAGACGCTGTGCATTTCTCTCACTCTTTTTGTGCCTTAATAGTGTTGCTTGCAGCTTCTCTTATTGATAGACGATGCTCAGTTTCCGTTCGGTTATACATCGGTCACAATGGTGTCGTGTTTTTGAGCATGTTCACTGCTGCTTTTAACACATGCCTTCCTAACCGAAGACCACCGGTTAGCCATTGGACCATTAAAGTGCTTTGTCAGTTTTCAATTCTGTTTTTGTTCCTTGCAAACTTGACATTCTGGCATGGCTGCTGCTGAAGTATAACTTGCTTCATGGGTTTGTCCTGTTACTGCTTCTGGTGGCCGTATTTGCTGTGCTAGACTCTTTCAGAATTCTGAAGACAACCTTACAAGTGGGGATGTAGCTCAGAGGTAGAGCGCATGCTTTGCCTGTGTGAGGAACTGTCTTCGACCCCCAGCATCTCAATGAAGCATAGCTTGTTTCCTGAATGCCATTGTTTAACACTCAGGTACTCTTGCTTCCTGTTAGGCCCCAACAACCAAAAAGTGCTCTTTCCTGGGTGAGTCCCAAACGGCTGTGACTCAACTGTGCAACTTTCTTCCAGTCACCAAGATATGGGTTGCTTCTTCTGTTCTCCTTTTGGTAGCTGCCTATGCAATGCTATTTTGGTTACAGCCTATGGACAGTGTAGAATCGGTAGAATTGGTATCAATTCACGGGTCAGAACAGTGTTGTGATTTTGAGCATGTTCCAGCCATTTCCACACACTTCCGCTGTCGGAGTTACCACATGCCCTCATAGGTTTGTGTGTGGTTCAAATTTAAGCACTCTCTCTTTTCTATGGCATGGTGGCCAAGTGGTAAGGCGTCGGTCTCGTAAACCGAAGATCACGGGTTCGATCCCCGTTCGTGCCTTTAAGGAAAGTGGACCGAAGGGTCTATAATGTCCATTCACTACCAAAATATCTGCTTCCAATTTTGTCCTTGTACAAGAGACCTCTGTATGTGATCAAGCACTCGTCTGACTCTCAAAGAAGCAGCTGAAATGGCCTGGTGGAAAGGTGCTTACCTTTTAAATGGCAGACAACGGGAACATCTACCTCCATTTCTAATGTGACCTCTACCTTTGTTTTGAGTATTTCAATGATCTTTACTGAGTTTACCATCAGGTTTCCATGTGATAGAGTCTGCAGGAGCGAAAACTGGGCTTTGCTAGGTAAGAATTTCTCCATTGCTTCCAGGTAGTTTGCAGATTAAGAGGCTGTATGTCAAAGTCTATGTTATAGGGCCAAGGATTCCTGATGGTGTGGCAGGCCTTCTCACCCCTTCAGGGAGTAGTGATACATTAGGCAACTGTAGACTAGTTGATAAACCTTTGGAATCATTCTCTTTGGCTCTACAACCAATTAGTTCCACACGTCAAGGGGATGTAGCTCAGTGGAAGAGCGCATGCTTTGCATGTATGAGGTCCAGGGTTCAATCCCCTGCATCTCCATGAGCATTATCTATAGATATGGTTGGCTATATTTTAACCTTTCGGGTTGAGCTGACATTCAGACGCTGTGCATTTCTCTCACTCTTTTTGTGCCTTAATAGTGTTGCTTGCAGCTTCTCTTATTGATAGACGATGCTCAGTTTCCGTTCGGTTATACATAGGTCACAATGGTGTCGTGATTTTGAGCATGTTCCAGCCATTTCCTCACATTTCCGCTGTCGGAGTTACCACATGTCCTCATAAGTTTGTGTGTGGTTCAAATTTAAGGACTCTCTCTTTTCTATGGCATGGTGGCCATGTGGTAAGGCGTCGGTCTCGTAAACCGAAGATCACGGGTTCGATCCCCGTTCGTGCCTTTAAGGAAAGTGCACCGAACGGTCTATAATGTCCATTCACTACTAAAATATTTGCTTCCAATTTTGTCCTTGTACAAGAGACCTCTGTATGTGATCAAGCACTCGTCTGACTCTCAAAGAAGCAGCTGAAATGGCCTGGCGGAAAGGTGCTTACCTTTTAAATGGCAGACAACGGGAACATCTACATCCATTTCTAAAGTGACCTCTACCTTTGTTTTGAGTATTTCAATGATCTTTACTGAGTTTACCATCAGGTTTCCATGTGATAGAGTCTGCAGGAGCGAAAACTGGGCTTTGCTAGGTAAGAATTTCTCCATTGCTTCCAGGTAGGTTGCAGATTAAGAGGCTGTATGTCAAAGTCTATGTTATAGGGCCAAGTATTCCTGATGGTGTGGCAGGCCTTCTCACCCCTTCAGGGATTAGTGATACATTAGGCAACTGTAAACTAGTTGATAAACCTTTGGAATCATTCTCTTTGGCTCTACAACCAATTCATTCCACATGTCAAGGGGATGTAGCTCAGTGGAAGAGCGCATGCTTTGCATGTATGAGGTCCAGGGTTCAATCCCCTGCATCTCCATGAGCATTATCTATAGATATGGTTGGCTATATTTTAACCTTTCGGGTTGAGCTGACATTCAGACGCTGTCCATTTCTCTCACTCTTTTTGTGCCTTAATAGTGTTGCTTGCAGCTTCTCTTATTGATAGACGATGCTCAGTTTCCGTTCGGTTATACATCGGTCACAATGGTGTCGTGATTTTGAGCATGTTCCTGCCATTTCCTCACATTTCCGCTGTCGGAGTTACCACATGTCCTCATAAGTTTGTGTGTGGTTCAAATTTAAGGACTCTCTCTTTTCTATGGCATGGTGGCCAAGTGGTAAGGCGTCGGTCTCGTAAACCGAAGATCACGGGTTCGATCCCCGTTCGTGCCTTTAAGGAAAGTGGACCGAACGGTCTATAGTGTCCATTCACTACTAAAATATCTGCTTCCAATTTTGTCCTTGTACAAGAGACCTCTGTATGTGATCAAGCACTCGTCTGACTCTCAAAGAAGCAGCTGAAATGGCCTGGCGGAAAGGTGCTTACCTTTTAAATGGCAGACAACGGGAACATCTACATCCATTTCTAATGTGACCTCTACCTTTGTTTTGAGTATTTCAATGATCTTTACTGAGTTTACCATCAGGTTTCCATGTGATAGAGTCTGCAGGAGTGAAAACTGGGCTTTGCTAGGTAAGAATTTCTCCATTGCTTCCAGGTAGGTTGCATATTAAGAGGCTGTATGTCAAAGTCTATGTTATAGGGCCAAGTATTCCTGATGGTGTGGCAGGCCTTCTCACCCCTTCAGGGAGTAGTGATACATTAGGCAACTGTAGACTAGTTGATAAACCTTTGGAATCATTCTCTTTGGCTCTACAACCAATTAGTTCCACATGTCAAGGGGATGTAGCTCAGTGGAAGAGCGCATGCTTTGCATGTATGAGGTCCAGGGTTCAATCCCCTGCATCTCCATGAGCATTGTCTATAGATATTGTTGGCTATATTTTAACCTTTCGGGTTAAGCTGACATTCAGACGCTGTGCATTTCTCTTACCCTTTTCGTGCCTTAATAGTGTTGCTTGCAGCTTCTCTTATTGATAGACGATGCTCAGTTTCCGTTCGGTTATACATCGGTCACAATGGTGTCGTGTTTTTGAGCATGTTCACTGCTGCTTTTAACACATGCCTTCGTAACCGAAGATCACCGGTTAGCCATTGGACCATTAAAGTGCTTTGTCAGTTTTCAATTCTGTTTTTGTTCCTTGCAAACTTGACATTCTGGCATGGCTGCTGCTGAAGTATAACTTGCTTCATGGGTTCGTCCTTTTACTGCTTCTGGTGGCCGTATTTGCTGTGCTAGACTCTTTCAGAATTCTGAAGACAACCTTACAAGTGGGGATGTAGCTCAGAGGTAGAGCGCATGCTTTGCCTGTGTGAGGAACTGTCTTCGACCCCCAGCATCTCAATGAAGCATAGCTTGTTTCCTGAATGCCATTGTTTAACACTCAGGTACTCTTGCTTCCTGTTAGGCCCCAACAACCAAAAAGTGCTCTTTCCTGGGTGAGTCCCAAACGGCTGTGACTCAACTGTGCAACTTTCTTCCAGTCACCAAGATATGGGTTGCTTCTTCTGTTCTCCTTTTGGTAGCTGCCTATGCAATGCTATTTTGGTTACAGCCTATGGACAGTGTAGAATCGGTAGAATTGGTATCAATTCACGGGTCAGAACAGTGTTGTGATTTTGAGCATGTTCCAGCCATTTCCACACACTTCCGCTGTCGGAGTTACCACATGCCCTCATAGGTTTGTGTGTGGTTCAAATTTAAGCACTCTCTCTTTTCTATGGCATGGTGGCCAAGTGGTAAGGCGTCGGTCTCGTAAACCGAAGATCACGGGTTCGATCCCCGTTCGTGCCTTTAAGGAAAGTGGACCGAAGGGTCTATAATGTCCATTCACTACCAAAATATCTGCTTCCAATTTTGTCCTTGTACAAGAGACCTCTGTATGTGATCAAGCACTCGTCTGACTCTCAAAGAAGCAGCTGAAATGGCCTGGTGGAAAGGTGCTTACCTTTTAAATGGCAGACAACGGGAACATCTACCTCCATTTCTAATGTGACCTCTACCTTTGTTTTGAGTATTTCAATGATCTTTACTGAGTTTACCATCAGGTTTCCATGTGATAGAGTCTGCAGGAGCGAAAACTGGGCTTTGCTAGGTAAGAATTTCTCCATTGCTTCCAGGTAGTTTGCAGATTAAGAGGCTGTATGTCAAAGTCTATGTTATAGGGCCAAGGATTCCTGATGGTGTGGCAGGCCTTCTCACCCCTTCAGGGAGTAGTGATACATTAGGCAACTGTAGACTAGTTGATAAACCTTTGGAATCATTCTCTTTGGCTCTACAACCAATTAGTTCCACACGTCAAGGGGATGTAGCTCAGTGGAAGAGCGCATGCTTTGCATGTATGAGGTCCAGGGTTCAATCCCCTGCATCTCCATGAGCATTATCTATAGATATGGTTGGCTATATTTTAACCTTTCGGGTTGAGCTGACATTCAGACGCTGTGCATTTCTCTCACTCTTTTTGTGCCTTAATAGTGTTGCTTGCAGCTTCTCTTATTGATAGACGATGCTCAGTTTCCGTTCGGTTATACATAGGTCACAATGGTGTCGTGATTTTGAGCATGTTCCAGCCATTTCCTCACATTTCCGCTGTCGGAGTTACCACATGTCCTCATAAGTTTGTGTGTGGTTCAAATTTAAGGACTCTCTCTTTTCTATGGCATGGTGGCCATGTGGTAAGGCGTCGGTCTCGTAAACCGAAGATCACGGGTTCGATCCCCGTTCGTGCCTTTAAGGAAAGTGCACCGAACGGTCTATAATGTCCATTCACTACTAAAATATTTGCTTCCAATTTTGTCCTTGTACAAGAGACCTCTGTATGTGATCAAGCACTCGTCTGACTCTCAAAGAAGCAGCTGAAATGGCCTGGCGGAAAGGTGCTTACCTTTTAAATGGCAGACAACGGGAACATCTACATCCATTTCTAAAGTGACCTCTACCTTTGTTTTGAGTATTTCAATGATCTTTACTGAGTTTACCATCAGGTTTCCATGTGATAGAGTCTGCAGGAGCGAAAACTGGGCTTTGCTAGGTAAGAATTTCTCCATTGCTTCCAGGTAGGTTGCAGATTAAGAGGCTGTATGTCAAAGTCTATGTTATAGGGCCAAGTATTCCTGATGGTGTGGCAGGCCTTCTCACCCCTTCAGGGATTAGTGATACATTAGGCAACTGTAGACTAGTTGATAAACCTTTGGAATCATTCTCTTTGGCTCTACAACCAATTCATTCCACATGTCAAGGGGATGTAGCTCAGTGGAAGAGCGCATGCTTTGCATGTATGAGGTCCAGGGTTCAATCCCCTGCATCTCCATGAGCATTATCTATAGATATGGTTGGCTATATTTTAACCTTTCGGGTTGAGCTGACATTCAGACGCTGTCCATTTCTCTCACTCTTTTTGTGCCTTAATAGTGTTGCTTGCAGCTTCTCTTATTGATAGACGATGCTCAGTTTCCGTTCGGTTATACATCGGTCACAATGGTGTCGTGATTTTGAGCATGTTCCTGCCATTTCCTCACATTTCCGCTGTCGGAGTTACCACATGTCCTCATAAGTTTGTGTGTGGTTCAAATTTAAGGACTCTCTCTTTTCTATGGCATGGTGGCCAAGTGGTAAGGCGTCGGTCTCGTAAACCGAAGATCACGGGTTCGATCCCCGTTCGTGCCTTTAAGGAAAGTGGACCGAACGGTCTATAGTGTCCATTCACTACTAAAATATCTGCTTCCAATTTTGTCCTTGTACAAGAGACCTCTGTATGTGATCAAGCACTCGTCTGACTCTCAAAGAAGCAGCTGAAATGGCCTGGCGGAAAGGTGCTTACCTTTTAAATGGCAGACAACGGGAACATCTACATCCATTTCTAATGTGACCTCTACCTTTGTTTTGAGTATTTCAATGATCTTTACTGAGTTTACCATCAGGTTTCCATGTGATAGAGTCTGCAGGAGTGAAAACTGGGCTTTGCTAGGTAAGAATTTCTCCATTGCTTCCAGGTAGGTTGCATATTAAGAGGCTGTATGTCAAAGTCTATGTTATAGGGCCAAGTATTCCTGATGGTGTGGCAGGCCTTCTCACCCCTTCAGGGAGTAGTGATACATTAGGCAACTGTAGACTAGTTGATAAACCTTTGGAATCATTCTCTTTGGCTCTACAACCAATTAGTTCCACATGTCAAGGGGATGTAGCTCAGTGGAAGAGCGCATGCTTTGCATGTATGAGGTCCAGGGTTCAATCCCCTGCATCTCCATGAGCATTGTCTATAGATATTGTTGGCTATATTTTAACCTTTCGGGTTAAGCTGACATTCAGACGCTGTGCATTTCTCTTACCCTTTTCGTGCCTTAATAGTGTTGCTTGCAGCTTCTCTTATTGATAGACGATGCTCAGTTTCCGTTCGGTTATACATCGGTCACAATGGTGTCGTGTTTTTGAGCATGTTCACTGCTGCTTTTAACACATGCCTTCGTAACCGAAGATCACCGGTTAGCCATTGGACCATTAAAGTGCTTTGTCAGTTTTCAATTCTGTTTTTGTTCCTTGCAAACTTGACATTCTGGCATGGCTGCTGCTGAAGTATAACTTGCTTCATGGGTTCGTCCTTTTACTGCTTCTGGTGGCCGTATTTGCTGTGCTAGACTCTTTCAGAATTCTGAAGACAACCTTACAAGTGGGGATGTAGCTCAGAGGTAGAGCGCATGCTTTGCCTGTGTGAGGAACTGTCTTCGACCCCCAGCATCTCAATGAAGCATAGCTTGTTTCCTGAATGCCATTGTTTAACACTCAGGTACTCTTGCTTCCTGTTAGGCCCCAACAACCAAAAAGTGCTCTTTCCTGGGTGAGTCCCAAACGGCTGTGACTCAACTGTGCAACTTTCTTCCAGTCACCAAGATATGGGTTGCTTCTTCTGTTCTCCTTTTGGTAGCTGCCTATGCAATGCTATTTTGGTTACAGCCTATGGACAGTGTAGAATCGGTAGAATTGGTATCAATTCACGGGTCAGAACAGTGTTGTGATTTTGAGCATGTTCCAGCCATTTCCACACACTTCCGCTGTCGGAGTTACCACATGCCCTCATAGGTTTGTGTGTGGTTCAAATTTAAGCACTCTCTCTTTTCTATGGCATGGTGGCCAAGTGGTAAGGCGTCGGTCTCGTAAACCGAAGATCACGGGTTCGATCCCCGTTCGTGCCTTTAAGGAAAGTGGACCGAAGGGTCTATAATGTCCATTCACTACCAAAATATCTGCTTCCAATTTTGTCCTTGTACAAGAGACCTCTGTATGTGATCAAGCACTCGTCTGACTCTCAAAGAAGCAGCTGAAATGGCCTGGTGGAAAGGTGCTTACCTTTTAAATGGCAGACAACGGGAACATCTACCTCCATTTCTAATGTGACCTCTACCTTTGTTTTGAGTATTTCAATGATCTTTACTGAGTTTACCATCAGGTTTCCATGTGATAGAGTCTGCAGGAGCGAAAACTGGGCTTTGCTAGGTAAGAATTTCTCCATTGCTTCCAGGTAGTTTGCAGATTAAGAGGCTGTATGTCAAAGTCTATGTTATAGGGCCAAGGATTCCTGATGGTGTGGCAGGCCTTCTCACCCCTTCAGGGAGTAGTGATACATTAGGCAACTGTAGACTAGTTGATAAACCTTTGGAATCATTCTCTTTGGCTCTACAACCAATTAGTTCCACACGTCAAGGGGATGTAGCTCAGTGGAAGAGCGCATGCTTTGCATGTATGAGGTCCAGGGTTCAATCCCCTGCATCTCCATGAGCATTATCTATAGATATGGTTGGCTATATTTTAACCTTTCGGGTTGAGCTGACATTCAGACGCTGTCCATTTCTCTCACTCTTTTTGTGCCTTAATAGTGTTGCTTGCAGCTTCTCTTATTGATAGACGATGCTCAGTTTCCGTTCGGTTATACATAGGTCACAATGGTGTCGTGATTTTGAGCATGTTCCAGCCATTTCCTCACATTTCCGCTGTCGGAGTTACCACATGTCCTCATAAGTTTGTGTGTGGTTCAAATTTAAGGACTCTCTCTTTTCTATGGCATGGTGGCCATGTGGTAAGGCGTCGGTCTCGTAAACCGAAGATCACGGGTTCGATCCCCGTTCGTGCCTTTAAGGAAAGTGCACCGAACGGTCTATAATGTCCATTCACTACTAAAATATTTGCTTCCAATTTTGTCCTTGTACAAGAGACCTCTGTATGTGATCAAGCACTCGTCTGACTCTCAAAGAAGCAGCTGAAATGGCCTGGCGGAAAGGTGCTTACCTTTTAAATGGCAGACAACGGGAACATCTACATCCATTTCTAAAGTGACCTCTACCTTTGTTTTGAGTATTTCAATGATCTTTACTGAGTTTACCATCAGGTTTCCATGTGATAGAGTCTGCAGGAGCGAAAACTGGGCTTTGCTAGGTAAGAATTTCTCCATTGCTTCCAGGTAGGTTGCAGATTAAGAGGCTGTATGTCAAAGTCTATGTTATAGGGCCAAGTATTCCTGATGGTGTGGCAGGCCTTCTCACCCCTTCAGGGATTAGTGATACATTAGGCAACTGTAGACTAGTTGATAAACCTTTGGAATCATTCTCTTTGGCTCTACAACCAATTCATTCCACATGTCAAGGGGATGTAGCTCAGTGGAAGAGCGCATGCTTTGCATGTATGAGGTCCAGGGTTCAATCCCCTGCATCTCCATGAGCATTAGATATGGTTGGCTATATTTTAACCTTTCGGGTTGAGCTGACATTCAGACGCTGTGCATTTCTCTCACTCTTTTTGTGCCTTAATAGTGTTGCTTGCAGCTTCTCTTATTGATAGACGATGCTCAGTTTCCGTTCGGTTATACATCGGTCACAATGGTGTCGTGTTTTTGAGCATGTTCACTGCTGCTTTTAACACATGCCTTCCTAACCGAAGACCACCGGTTAGCCATTGGACCATTAAAGTGCTTTGTCAGTTTTCAATTCTGTTTTTGTTCCTTGCAAACTTGACATTCTGGCATGGCTGCTGCTGAAGTATAACTTGCTTCATGGGTTTGTCCTGTTACTGCTTCTGGTGGCCGTATTTGCTGTGCTAGACTCTTTCAGAATTCTGAAGACAACCTTACAAGTGGGGATGTAGCTCAGTGTTAGAGCGCATGCTTCGCCTGTGTGAGGAACTGGCTTCGACCCCCAGCATCTCAATGAAGCATAGCTTGTTTCCTGAATGCCATTGTTTAACACTCAGGTACTCTTGCTTCCTGTTAGGCCCCAACAACCAAAAAGTGCTCTTTCCTGGGTGAGTCCCAAACGGCTGTGACTCAACAGTGCAACTTTCTTCCAGTCACCAAGACATGGGTTGCTTCTTCTGTTCTCCTTTTGGTAGCTGCCTATGCAATGCTATTTTGGTTACAGCCTATGGACAGTGTAGAATCGGTAGAATTGGTATCAATTCACGGGTCAGAACAGTGTTGTGATTTTGAGCATGTTCCAGCCATTTCCACACACTTCCGCTGTCGGAGTTACCACATGCCCTCATAGGTTTGTGTGTGGTTCAAATTTAAGCACTCACTCCTTTCTATGGCATGGTGGCCAAGTGGTAAGTCGTCGGTATCGTAAACCGAAGATCACGGGTTCGATCCCCGTTCGTGCCTTTAAGGAAAGTGGACCGAACGGTCTATAATGTCCATTCACTACTAAAATATCTGCTTCCAATTTTGTCCTTGTACAAGAGACCTCTGTATGTTATCAAGCACTCGTCTGACTCTCAAAGAAGCAGCTGAAATGGCCTGGCGGAAAGGTGCTTACCTTTTAAATGGCAGACAACGGGAACATCTACATCCATTTCTAAAGTGACCTCTACCTTTGTTTTGAGTATTTCAATGATCTTTACTGAGTTTACCATCAGGTTTCCATGTGATAGAGTCTGCAGGAGCGAAAACTGGGCTTTGCTAGGTAAGAATTTCTCCATTGCTTCCAGGTAGGTTGCAGATTAAGAGGCTGTATGTCAAAGTCTATGTTATAGGGCCAAGTATTCCTGATGGTGTGGCAGGCCTTCTCACCCCTTCAGGGATTAGTGATACATTAGGCAACTGTAGACTAGTTGATAAACCTTTGGAATCATTCTCTTTGGCTCTACAACCAATTCATTCCACATGTCAAGGGGATGTAGCTCAGTGGAAGAGCGCATGCTTTGCATGTATGAGGTCCAGGGTTCAATCCCCTGCATCTCCATGAGCATTATCTATAGATATGGTTGGCTATATTTTAACCTTTCGGGTTGAGCTGACATTCAGACGCTGTGCATTTCTCTCACTCTTTTTGTGCCTTAATAGTGTTGCTTGCAGCTTCTCTTATTGATAGACGATGCTCAGTTTCCGTTCGGTTATACATCGGTCACAATGGTGTCGTGTTTTTGAGCATGTTCACTGCTGCTTTTAACACATGCCTTCCTAACCGAAGACCACCGGTTAGCCATTGGACCATTAAAGTGCTTTGTCAGTTTTCAATTCTGTTTTTGTTCCTTGCAAACTTGACATTCTGGCATGGCTGCTGCTGAAGTATAACTTGCTTCATGGGTTTGTCCTGTTACTGCTTCTGGTGGCCGTATTTGCTGTGCTAGACTCTTTCAGAATTCTGAAGACAACCTTACAAGTGGGGATGTAGCTCAGTGTTAGAGCGCATGCTTCGCCTGTGTGAGGAACTGGCTTCGACCCCCAGCATCTCAATGAAGCATAGCTTGTTTCCTGAATGCCATTGTTTAACACTCAGGTACTCTTGCTTCCTGTTAGGCCCCAACAACCAAAAAGTGCTCTTTCCTGGGTGAGTCCCAAACGGCTGTGACTCAACAGTGCAACTTTCTTCCAGTCACCAAGACATGGGTTGCTTCTTCTGTTCTCCTTTTGGTAGCTGCCTATGCAATGCTATTTTGGTTACAGCCTATGGACAGTGTAGAATCGGTAGAATTGGTATCAATTCACGGGTCAGAACAGTGTTGTGATTTTGAGCATGTTCCAGCCATTTCCACACACTTCCGCTGTCGGAGTTACCACATGCCCTCATAGGTTTGTGTGTGGTTCAAATTTAAGCACTCTCTCTTTTCTATGGCATGGTGGCCAAGTGGTAAGGCGTCGGTCTCGTAAACCGAAGATCACGGGTTCGATCCCCGTTCGTGCCTTTAAGGAAAGTGGACCGAAGGGTCTATAATGTCCATTCACTACCAAAATATCTGCTTCCAATTTTGTCCTTGTACAAGAGACCTCTGTATGTGATCAAGCACTCGTCTGACTCTCAAAGAAGCAGCTGAAATGGCCTGGTGGAAAGGTGCTTACCTTTTAAATGGCAGACAACGGGAACATCTACCTCCATTTCTAATGTGACCTCTACCTTTGTTTTGAGTATTTCAATGATCTTTACTGAGTTTACCATCAGGTTTCCATGTGATAGAGTCTGCAGGAGCGAAAACTGGGCTTTGCTAGGTAAGAATTTCTCCATTGCTTCCAGGTAGTTTGCAGATTAAGAGGCTGTATGTCAAAGTCTATGTTATAGGGCCAAGGATTCCTGATGGTGTGGCAGGCCTTCTCACCCCTTCAGGGAGTAGTGATACATTAGGCAACTGTAGACTAGTTGATAAACCTTTGGAATCATTCTCTTTGGCTCTACAACCAATTAGTTCCACACGTCAAGGGGATGTAGCTCAGTGGAAGAGCGCATGCTTTGCATGTATGAGGTCCAGGGTTCAATCCCCTGCATCTCCATGAGCATTATCTATAGATATGGTTGGCTATATTTTAACCTTTCGGGTTGAGCTGACATTCAGACGCTGTGCATTTCTCTCACTCTTTTTGTGCCTTAATAGTGTTGCTTGCAGCTTCTCTTATTGATAGACGATGCTCAGTTTCCGTTCGGTTATACATAGGTCACAATGGTGTCGTGATTTTGAGCATGTTCCAGCCATTTCCTCACATTTCCGCTGTCGGAGTTACCACATGTCCTCATAAGTTTGTGTGTGGTTCAAATTTAAGGACTCTCTCTTTTCTATGGCATGGTGGCCATGTGGTAAGGCGTCGGTCTCGTAAACCGAAGATCACGGGTTCGATCCCCGTTCGTGCCTTTAAGGAAAGTGCACCGAACGGTCTATAATGTCCATTCACTACTAAAATATTTGCTTCCAATTTTGTCCTTGTACAAGAGACCTCTGTATGTGATCAAGCACTCGTCTGACTCTCAAAGAAGCAGCTGAAATGGCCTGGCGGAAAGGTGCTTACCTTTTAAATGGCAGACAACGGGAACATCTACATCCATTTCTAAAGTGACCTCTACCTTTGTTTTGAGTATTTCAATGATCTTTACTGAGTTTACCATCAGGTTTCCATGTGATAGAGTCTGCAGGAGCGAAAACTGGGCTTTGCTAGGTAAGAATTTCTCCATTGCTTCCAGGTAGGTTGCAGATTAAGAGGCTGTATGTCAAAGTCTATGTTATAGGGCCAAGTATTCCTGATGGTGTGGCAGGCCTTCTCACCCCTTCAGGGATTAGTGATACATTAGGCAACTGTAGACTAGTTGATAAACCTTTGGAATCATTCTCTTTGGCTCTACAACCAATTCATTCCACATGTCAAGGGGATGTAGCTCAGTGGAAGAGCGCATGCTTTGCATGTATGAGGTCCAGGGTTCAATCCCCTGCATCTCCATGAGCATTAGATATGGTTGGCTATATTTTAACCTTTCGGGTTGAGCTGACATTCAGACGCTGTGCATTTCTCTCACTCTTTTTGTGCCTTAATAGTGTTGCTTGCAGCTTCTCTTATTGATAGACGATGCTCAGTTTCCGTTCGGTTATACATCGGTCACAATGGTGTCGTGTTTTTGAGCATGTTCACTGCTGCTTTTAACACATGCCTTCCTAACCGAAGACCACCGGTTAGCCATTGGACCATTAAAGTGCTTTGTCAGTTTTCAATTCTGTTTTTGTTCCTTGCAAACTTGACATTCTGGCATGGCTGCTGCTGAAGTATAACTTGCTTCATGGGTTTGTCCTGTTACTGCTTCTGGTGGCCGTATTTGCTGTGCTAGACTCTTTCAGAATTCTGAAGACAACCTTACAAGTGGGGATGTAGCTCAGTGTTAGAGCGCATGCTTCGCCTGTGTGAGGAACTGGCTTCGACCCCCAGCATCTCAATGAAGCATAGCTTGTTTCCTGAATGCCATTGTTTAACACTCAGGTACTCTTGCTTCCTGTTAGGCCCCAACAACCAAAAAGTGCTCTTTCCTGGGTGAGTCCCAAACGGCTGTGACTCAACAGTGCAACTTTCTTCCAGTCACCAAGACATGGGTTGCTTCTTCTGTTCTCCTTTTGGTAGCTGCCTATGCAATGCTATTTTGGTTACAGCCTATGGACAGTGTAGAATCGGTAGAATTGGTATCAATTCACGGGTCAGAACAGTGTTGTGATTTTGAGCATGTTCCAGCCATTTCCACACACTTCCGCTGTCGGAGTTACCACATGCCCTCATAGGTTTGTGTGTGGTTCAAATTTAAGCACTCACTCCTTTCTATGGCATGGTGGCCAAGTGGTAAGTCGTCGGTATCGTAAACCGAAGATCACGGGTTCGATCCCCGTTCGTGCCTTTAAGGAAAGTGGACCGAACGGTCTATAATGTCCATTCACTACTAAAATATCTGCTTCCAATTTTGTCCTTGTACAAGAGACCTCTGTATGTTATCAAGCACTCGTCTGACTCTCAAAGAAGCAGCTGAAATGGCCTGGCGGAAAGGTGCTTACCTTTTAAATGGCAGACAACGGGAACATCTACATCCATTTCTAAAGTGACCTCTACCTTTGTTTTGAGTATTTCAATGATCTTTACTGAGTTTACCATCAGGTTTCCATGTGATAGAGTCTGCAGGAGCGAAAACTGGGCTTTGCTAGGTAAGAATTTCTCCATTGCTTCCAGGTAGGTTGCAGATTAAGAGGCTGTATGTCAAAGTCTATGTTATAGGGCCAAGTATTCCTGATGGTGTGGCAGGCCTTCTCACCCCTTCAGGGATTAGTGATACATTAGGCAACTGTAGACTAGTTGATAAACCTTTGGAATCATTCTCTTTGGCTCTACAACCAATTCATTCCACATGTCAAGGGGATGTAGCTCAGTGGAAGAGCGCATGCTTTGCATGTATGAGGTCCAGGGTTCAATCCCCTGCATCTCCATGAGCATTATCTATAGATATGGTTGGCTATATTTTAACCTTTCGGGTTGAGCTGACATTCAGACGCTGTGCATTTCTCTCACTCTTTTTGTGCCTTAATAGTGTTGCTTGCAGCTTCTCTTATTGATAGACGATGCTCAGTTTCCGTTCGGTTATACATCGGTCACAATGGTGTCGTGTTTTTGAGCATGTTCACTGCTGCTTTTAACACATGCCTTCCTAACCGAAGACCACCGGTTAGCCATTGGACCATTAAAGTGCTTTGTCAGTTTTCAATTCTGTTTTTGTTCCTTGCAAACTTGACATTCTGGCATGGCTGCTGCTGAAGTATAACTTGCTTCATGGGTTTGTCCTGTTACTGCTTCTGGTGGCCGTATTTGCTGTGCTAGACTCTTTCAGAATTCTGAAGACAACCTTACAAGTGGGGATGTAGCTCAGTGTTAGAGCGCATGCTTCGCCTGTGTGAGGAACTGGCTTCGACCCCCAGCATCTCAATGAAGCATAGCTTGTTTCCTGAATGCCATTGTTTAACACTCAGGTACTCTTGCTTCCTGTTAGGCCCCAACAACCAAAAAGTGCTCTTTCCTGGGTGAGTCCCAAACGGCTGTGACTCAACAGTGCAACTTTCTTCCAGTCACCAAGACATGGGTTGCTTCTTCTGTTCTCCTTTTGGTAGCTGCCTATGCAATGCTATTTTGGTTACAGCCTATGGACAGTGTAGAATCGGTAGAATTGGTATCAATTCACGGGTCAGAACAGTGTTGTGATTTTGAGCATGTTCCAGCCATTTCCACACACTTCCGCTGTCGGAGTTACCACATGCCCTCATAGGTTTGTGTGTGGTTCAAATTTAAGCACTCACTCTTTTCTATGGCATGGTGGCCAAGTGGTAAGGCGTCGGTCTCGTAAACCGAAGATCACGGGTTAGATCCCCGTTCGTGCCTTTAAGGAAAGTGGACCGAACGGTCTATAATGTCCATTCACTACCAAAATATCTGCTTCCTATTTTGTCCTTGTACAAGAGACCTCTGTATGTTATCAAGCACTCGTCTGACTCTCAAAGAAGCAGCTGAAATGTCCTGGCGGAAAGGTGCTTACCTTTTAAATGGCAGACAACGGGAACATCTACCTCCATTTCTAATGTGACCTCTACCTTTGTTTTGAGTATTTCAATGATCTTTACTGAGTTTACCATCAGGTTTCCATGTGATAGAGTCTGCAGGAGCGAAAACTGGGCTTTGCTAGGTAAGAATTTCTCCATTGCTTCCAGGTAGTTTGCAGATTAAGAGGCTGTATGTCAAAGTCTATGTTATAGGGCCAAGGATTCCTGATGATGTGGCAGGCCTTCTCACCCCTTCAGGGAGTAGTGATACATTAGGCAACTGTAGACTAGTTGATAAACCTTTGGAATCATTCTCTTTGGCTCTACAACCAATTAGTTCCACACGTCAAGGGGATGTAGCTCAGTGGAAGAGCGCATGCTTTGCATGTATGAGGTCCAGGGTTCAATCCCCTGCATCTCCATGAGCATTATCTATAGATATGGTTGGCTATATTTTAACCTTTCGGGTTGAGCTGACATTCAGACGCTGTGCATTTCTCTCACTCTTTTTGTGCCTTAATAGTGTTGCTTGCAGCTTCTCTTATTGATAGACGATGCTCAGTTTCCGTTCGGTTATACATAGGTCACAATGGTGTCGTGATTTTGAGCGTGTTCCTGCCATTTCCTCACATTTCCGCTGTCGGAGTTACCACATGTCCTCATAAGTTTGTGTGTGGTTCAAATTTAAGCACTCACTCTTTTCTATGGCATGGTGGCCAAGTGGTAAGGCGTCGGTCTCGTAAACCGAAGATCACGGGTTCGATCCCCGTTCGTGCCTTTAAGGAAAGTGGACCGAACGGTCTATAATGTCCATTCACTACCAAAATATCTGCTTCCAATTTTGTCCTTGTACAAGAGACCTCTGTATGTGATCAAGCACTCGTCTGACTCTCAAAGAAGCAGCTGAAATGGCCTGGTGGAAAGGTGCTTACCTTTTAAATGGCAGACAACGGGAACATCTACCTCCATTTCTAATGTGACCTCTACCTTTGTTTTGAGTATTTCAATGATCTTTACTGAGTTTACCATCAGGTTTCCATGTGATAGAGTCTGCAGGAGTGAAAACTGGGCTTTGCTAGGTAAGAATTTCTCCATTGCTTCCAGGTAGGTTGCATATTAAGAGGCTGTATGTCAAAGTCTATGTTATAGGGCCAAGTATTCCTGATGGTGTGGCAGGCCTTCTCACCCCTTCAGGGAGTAGTGATACATTAGGCAACTGTAGACTAGTTGATAAACCTTTGGAATCATTCTCTTTGGCTCTACAACCAATTAGTTCCACACGTCAAGGGGATGTAGCTCAGTGGAAGAGCGCATGCTTTGCATGTATGAGGTCCAGGGTCCAATCCCATGCATCTCCATGAGCATTATCTATAGATATGGTTGGCTATATTTTAACCTTTCGGGTTGAGCTGACATTCAGACGCTGTGCATTTCTCTCACTCTTTTTGTGCCTTAATAGTGTTGCTTGCAGCTTCTCTTATTGATAGACGATGCTCAGTTTCCGTTCGGTTATACATAGGTCACAATGGTGTCGTGATTTTGAGCATGTTCCAGCCATTTCCTCACATTTCCGCTGTCGGAGTTACCACATGTCCTCATAAGTTTGTGTGTGGTTCAAATTTAAGGACTCTCTCTTTTCTATGGCATGGTGGCCATGTGGTAAGGCGTAGGTCTCGTAAACCGAAGATCACGGGTTTGATCCCCGTTCGTGCCGTTAAGGAAAGTGGACCGAAAGGTCTATAATGTCCATTCACTACTAAAATATCTGCTTCCAATTTTGTCCTTGTACAAGAGACCTCTGTATGTGATCAAGCACTTGTCTGACTCTCAAAGAAGCAGCTGAAATGGCCTGGCGGAAAGGTGCTTACCTTTTAAATGGCAGACAACGGGAACATCTACATCCATTTCTAAAGTGACCTCTACCTTTGTTTTGAGTATTTCAATGATCTTTACTGAGTTTACTATCAGGTTTCCATGTGATAGAGTCTGCAGGAGTGAAAACTGGGCTTTGCTAGGTAAGAATTTCTCCATTGCTTCCAGGTAGGTTGCAGATTAAGAGGCTGTATGTCAAAGTCTATGTTATAGGGCCAAGTATTCCTGATGGTGTGGCAGGCCTTCTCACCCCTTCAGGGAGTAGTGATACATTAGGCAACTGTAGACTAGTTGATAAACCTTTGGAATCATTCTCTTTGGCTCTACAACCAATTAGTTCCACACGTCAAGGGGATGTAGCTCAGTGGAAGAGCGCATGCTTTGCATGTATGAGGTCCAGGGTTCAATCCCCTGCATCTCCATGAGCATTGTCTATAGATATTGTTGGCTATATTTTAACCTTTCGGGTTGAGCTGACATTCAGACGCTGTGCATTTCTCTTACCCTTTTCGTGCCTTAATAGTGTTGCTTGCAGCTTCTCTTATTGATAGACGATGCTCAGTTTCCGTTCGGTTATACATCGGTCACAATGGTGTCGTGTTTTTGAGCATGTTCACTGCTGCTTTTAACACATGCCTTCGTAACCGAAGATCACCGGTTAGCCATTGGACCATTAAAGTGCTTTGTCAGTTTTCAATTCTGTTTTTGTTCCTTGCAAACTTGACATTCTGGCATGGCTGCTGCTGAAGTATAACTTGCTTCATGGGTTCGTCCTTTTACTGCTTCTGGTGGCCGTATTTGCTGTGCTAGACTCTTTCAGAATTCTGAAGACAACCTTACAAGTGGGGATGTAGCTCAGAGGTAGAGCGCATGCTTTGCCTGTGTGAGGAACTGTCTTCGACCCCCAGCATCTCAATGAAGCATAGCTTGTTTCCTGAATGCCATTGTTTAACACTCAGGTACTCTTGCTTCCTGTTAGGCCCCAACAACCAAAAAGTGCTCTTTCCTGGGTGAGTCCCAAACGGCTGTGACTCAACTGTGCAACTTTCTTCCAGTCACCAAGATATGGGTTGCTTCTTCTGTTCTCCTTTTGGTAGCTGCCTATGCAATGGTATTTTGGTTACAGCCTATGGACAGTGTAGAATCGGTAGAATTGGTATCAATTCACGGGTCAGAACAGTGTTGTGATTTTGAGCATGTTCCAGCCATTTCCACACACTTCCGCTGTCGGAGTTACCACATGCCCTCATAGGTTTGTGTGTGGTTCAAATTTAAGCACTCTCTCTTTTCTATGGCATGGTGGACAAGTGGTAAGGCGTCGGTCTCGTAAACCGAAGATCACGGGTTCGATCCCCGTTCGTGCCTTTAAGGAAAGTGGACCGAAGGGTCTATAATGTCCATTCACTACCAAAATATCTGCTTCCAATTTTGTCCTTGTACAAGAGACCTCTGTATGTGATCAAGCACTCGTCTGACTCTCAAAGAAGCAGCTGAAATGGCCTGGTGGAAAGGTGCTTACCTTTTAAATGGCAGACAACGGGAACATCTACCTCCATTTCTAATGTGACCTCTACCTTTGTTTTGAGTATTTCAATGATCTTTACTGAGTTTACCATCAGGTTTCCATGTGATAGAGTCTGCAGGAGTGAAAACTGGGCTTTGCTAGGTAAGAATTTCTCCATTGCTTCCAGGTAGGTTGCATATTAAGAGGCTGTATGTCAAAGTCTATGTTATAGGGCCAAGTATTCCTGATGGTGTGGCAGGCCTTCTCACCCCTTCAGGGAGTAGTGATACATTAGGCAACTGTAGACTAGTTGATAAACCTTTGGAATCATTCTCTTTGGCTCTACAACCAATTAGTTCCACACGTCAAGGGGATGTAGCTCAGTGGAAGAGCGCATGCTTTGCATGTATGAGGTCCAGGGTCCAATCCCATGCATCTCCATGAGCATTATCTATAGATATGGTTGGCTATATTTTAACCTTTCGGGTTGAGCTGACATTCAGACGCTGTGCATTTCTCTCACTCTTTTTGTGCCTTAATAGTGTTGCTTGCAGCTTCTCTTATTGATAGACGATGCTCAGTTTCCGTTCGGTTATACATAGGTCACAATGGTGTCGTGATTTTGAGCATGTTCCAGCCATTTCCTCACATTTCCGCTGTCGGAGTTACCACATGTCCTCATAAGTTTGTGTGTGGTTCAAATTTAAGGACTCTCTCTTTTCTATGGCATGGTGGCCATGTGGTAAGGCGTAGGTCTCGTAAACCGAAGATCACGGGTTTGATCCCCGTTCGTGCCGTTAAGGAAAGTGGACCGAAAGGTCTATAATGTCCATTCACTACTAAAATATCTGCTTCCAATTTTGTCCTTGTACAAGAGACCTCTGTATGTGATCAAGCACTTGTCTGACTCTCAAAGAAGCAGCTGAAATGGCCTGGCGGAAAGGTGCTTACCTTTTAAATGGCAGACAACGGGAACATCTACATCCATTTCTAAAGTGACCTCTACCTTTGTTTTGAGTATTTCAATGATCTTTACTGAGTTTACTATCAGGTTTCCATGTGATAGAGTCTGCAGGAGTGAAAACTGGGCTTTGCTAGGTAAGAATTTCTCCATTGCTTCCAGGTAGGTTGCAGATTAAGAGGCTGTATGTCAAAGTCTATGTTATAGGGCCAAGTATTCCTGATGGTGTGGCAGGCCTTCTCACCCCTTCAGGGAGTAGTGATACATTAGGCAACTGTAGACTAGTTGATAAACCTTTGGAATCATTCTCTTTGGCTCTACAACCAATTAGTTCCACACGTCAAGGGGATGTAGCTCAGTGGAAGAGCGCATGCTTTGCATGTATGAGGTCCAGGGTTCAATCCCCTGCATCTCCATGAGCATTGTCTATAGATATTGTTGGCTATATTTTAACCTTTCGGGTTGAGCTGACATTCAGACGCTGTGCATTTCTCTTACCCTTTTCGTGCCTTAATAGTGTTGCTTGCAGCTTCTCTTATTGATAGACGATGCTCAGTTTCCGTTCGGTTATACATCGGTCACAATGGTGTCGTGTTTTTGAGCATGTTCACTGCTGCTTTTAACACATGCCTTCATAACCGAAGATCACCGGTTAGCCATTGGACCATTAAAGTGCTTTGTCAGTTTTCAATTCTGTTTTTGTTCCTTGCAAACTTGACATTCTGGCATGGCTGCTGCTGAAGTATAACTTGCTTCATGGGTTCGTCCTTTTACTGCTTCTGGTGGCCGTATTTGCTGTGCTAGACTCTTTCAGAATTCTGAAGACAACCTTACAAGTGGGGATGTAGCTCAGAGGTAGAGCGCATGCTTTGCCTGTGTGAGGAACTGTCTTCGACCCCCAGCATCTCAATGAAGCATAGCTTGTTTCCTGAATGCCATTGTTTAACACTCAGGTACTCTTGCTTCCTGTTAGGCCCCAACAACCAAAAAGTGCTCTTTCCTGGGTGAGTCCCAAACGGCTGTGACTCAACTGTGCAACTTTCTTCCAGTCACCAAGATATGGGTTGCTTCTTCTGTTCTCCTTTTGGTAGCTGCCTATGCAATGGTATTTTGGTTACAGCCTATGGACAGTGTAGAATCGGTAGAATTGGTATCAATTCACGGGTCAGAACAGTGTTGTGATTTTGAGCATGTTCCAGCCATTTCCACACACTTCCGCTGTCGGAGTTACCACATGCCCTCATAAGTTTGTGTGTGGTTCAAATTTAAGCACTCACTCTTTTCTATGGCATGGTGGCCAAGTGGTAAGGCGTCGGTCTCGTAAACCGAAGATCACGGGTTCGATCCCCGTTCGTGCCTTTAAGGAAAGTGGACCGAACGGTCTATAATGTCCATTCACTACCAAAATATCTGCTTCCAATTTTGTCCTTGTACAAGAGACCTCTGTATGTGATCAAGCACTCGTCTGACTCTCAAAGAAGCAGCTGAAATGGCCTGGTGGAAAGGTGCTTACCTTTTAAATGGCAGACAACGGGAACATCTACCTCCATTTCTAATGTGACCTCTACCTTTGTTTTGAGTATTTCAATGATCTTTACTGAGTTTACCATCAGGTTTCCATGTGATAGAGTCTGCAGGAGTGAAAACTGGGCTTTGCTAGGTAAGAATTTCTCCATTGCTTCCAGGTAGGTTGCATATTAAGAGGCTGTATGTCAAAGTCTATGTTATAGGGCCAAGTATTCCTGATGGTGTGGCAGGCCTTCTCACCCCTTCAGGGAGTAGTGATACATTAGGCAACTGTAGACTAGTTGATAAACCTTTGGAATCATTCTCTTTGGCTCTACAACCAATTAGTTCCACACGTCAAGGGGATGTAGCTCAGTGGAAGAGCGCATGCTTTGCATGTATGAGGTCCAGGGTCCAATCCCATGCATCTCCATGAGCATTATCTATAGATATGGTTGGCTATATTTTAACCTTTCGGGTTGAGCTGACATTCAGACGCTGTGCATTTCTCTCACTCTTTTTGTGCCTTAATAGTGTTGCTTGCAGCTTCTCTTATTGATAGACGATGCTCAGTTTCCGTTCGGTTATACATAGGTCACAATGGTGTCGTGATTTTGAGCATGTTCCAGCCATTTCCTCACATTTCCGCTGTCGGAGTTACCACATGTCCTCATAAGTTTGTGTGTGGTTCAAATTTAAGGACTCTCTCTTTTCTATGGCATGGTGGCCATGTGGTAAGGCGTAGGTCTCGTAAACCGAAGATCACGGGTTTGATCCCCGTTCGTGCCGTTAAGGAAAGTGGACCGAAAGGTCTATAATGTCCATTCACTACTAAAATATCTGCTTCCAATTTTGTCCTTGTACAAGAGACCTCTGTATGTGATCAAGCACTTGTCTGACTCTCAAAGAAGCAGCTGAAATGGCCTGGCGGAAAGGTGCTTACCTTTTAAATGGCAGACAACGGGAACATCTACATCCATTTCTAAAGTGACCTCTACCTTTGTTTTGAGTATTTCAATGATCTTTACTGAGTTTACTATCAGGTTTCCATGTGATAGAGTCTGCAGGAGTGAAAACTGGGCTTTGCTAGGTAAGAATTTCTCCATTGCTTCCAGGTAGGTTGCAGATTAAGAGGCTGTATGTCAAAGTCTATGTTATAGGGCCAAGTATTCCTGATGGTGTGGCAGGCCTTCTCACCCCTTCAGGGAGTAGTGATACATTAGGCAACTGTAGACTAGTTGATAAACCTTTGGAATCATTCTCTTTGGCTCTACAACCAATTAGTTCCACACGTCAAGGAGATGTAGCTCAGTGGAAGAGCGCATGCTTTGCATGTATGAGGTCCAGGGTTCAATCCCCTGCATCTCCATGAGCATTGTCTATAGATATTGTTGGCTATATTTTAACCTTTCGGGTTGAGCTGACATTCAGACGCTGTGCATTTCTCTTACCCTTTTCGTGCCTTAATAGTGTTGCTTGCAGCTTCTCTTATTGATAGACGATGCTCAGTTTCCGTTCGGTTATACATCGGTCACAATGGTGTCGTGTTTTTGAGCATGTTCACTGCTGCTTTTAACACATGCCTTCGTAACCGAAGATCACCGGTTAGCCATTGGACCATTAAAGTGCTTTGTCAGTTTTCAATTCTGTTTTTGTTCCTTGCAAACTTGACATTCTGGCATGGCTGCTGCTGAAGTATAACTTGCTTCATGGGTTCGTCCTTTTACTGCTTCTGGTGGCCGTATTTGCTGTGCTAGACTCTTTCAGAATTCTGAAGACAACCTTACAAGTGGGGATGTAGCTCAGAGGTAGAGCGCATGCTTTGCCTGTGTGAGGAACTGTCTTCGACCCCCAGCATCTCAATGAAGCATAGCTTGTTTCCTGAATGCCATTGTTTAACACTCAGGTACTCTTGCTTCCTGTTAGGCCCCAACAACCAAAAAGTGCTCTTTCCTGGGTGAGTCCCAAACGGCTGTGACTCAACTGTGCAACTTTCTTCCAGTCACCAAGATATGGGTTGCTTCTTCTGTTCTCCTTTTGGTAGCTGCCTATGCAATGGTATTTTGGTTACAGCCTATGGACAGTGTAGAATCGGTAGAATTGGTATCAATTCACGGGTCAGAACAGTGTTGTGATTTTGAGCATGTTCCAGCCATTTCCACACACTTCCGCTGTCGGAGTTACCACATGCCCTCATAGGTTTGTGTGTGGTTCAAATTTAAGCACTCTCTCTTTTCTATGGCATGGTGGACAAGTGGTAAGGCGTCGGTCTCGTAAACCGAAGATCACGGGTTCGATCCCCGTTCGTGCCTTTAAGGAAAGTGGACCGAAGGGTCTATAATGTCCATTCACTACCAAAATATCTGCTTCCAATTTTGTCCTTGTACAAGAGACCTCTGTATGTGATCAAGCACTCGTCTGACTCTCAAAGAAGCAGCTGAAATGGCCTGGTGGAAAGGTGCTTACCTTTTAAATGGCAGACAACGGGAACATCTACCTCCATTTCTAATGTGACCTCTACCTTTGTTTTGAGTATTTCAATGATCTTTACTGAGTTTACCATCAGGTTTCCATGTGATAGAGTCTGCAGGAGTGAAAACTGGGCTTTGCTAGGTAAGAATTTCTCCATTGCTTCCAGGTAGGTTGCATATTAAGAGGCTGTATGTCAAAGTCTATGTTATAGGGCCAAGTATTCCTGATGGTGTGGCAGGCCTTCTCACCCCTTCAGGGAGTAGTGATACATTAGGCAACTGTAGACTAGTTGATAAACCTTTGGAATCATTCTCTTTGGCTCTACAACCAATTAGTTCCACACGTCAAGGGGATGTAGCTCAGTGGAAGAGCGCATGCTTTGCATGTATGAGGTCCAGGGTCCAATCCCATGCATCTCCATGAGCATTATCTATAGATATGGTTGGCTATATTTTAACCTTTCGGGTTGAGCTGACATTCAGACGCTGTGCATTTCTCTCACTCTTTTTGTGCCTTAATAGTGTTGCTTGCAGCTTCTCTTATTGATAGACGATGCTCAGTTTCCGTTCGGTTATACATAGGTCACAATGGTGTCGTGATTTTGAGCATGTTCCAGCCATTTCCTCACATTTCCGCTGTCGGAGTTACCACATGTCCTCATAAGTTTGTGTGTGGTTCAAATTTAAGGACTCTCTCTTTTCTATGGCATGGTGGCCATGTGGTAAGGCGTAGGTCTCGTAAACCGAAGATCACGGGTTCGATCCCCGTTCGTGCCGTTAAGGAAAGTGGACCGAACGGTCTATAATGTCCATTCACTACTAAAATATCTGCTTCCAATTTTGTCCTTGTACAAGAGACCTCTGTATGTGATCAAGCACTTGTCTGACTCTCAAAGAAGCAGCTGAAATGGCCTGGCGGAAAGGTGCTTACCTTTTAAATGGCAGACAACGGGAACATCTACATCCATTTCTAAAGTGACCTCTACCTTTGTTTTGAGTATTTCAATGATCTTTACTGAGTTTACCATCAGGTTTCCATGTGATAGAGTCTGCAGGAGCGAAAACTGGGCTTTGCTAGGTAAGAATTTCTCCATTGCTTCCAGGTAGGTTGCAGATTAAGAGGCTGTATGTCAAAGTCTATGTTATAGGGCCAAGTATTCCTGATGGTGTGGCAGGCCTTCTCACCCCTTCAGGGATTAGTGATACATTAGGCAACTGTAGACTAGTTGATAAACCTTTGGAATCATTCTCTTTGGCTCTACAACCAATTCATTCCACATGTCAAGGGGATGTAGCTCAGTGGAAGAGCGCATGCTTTGCATGTATGAGGTCCAGGGTTCAATCCCCTGCATCTCCATGAGCATTATCTATAGATATGGTTGGCTATATTTTAACCTTTCGGGTTGAGCTGACATTCAGACGCTGTCCATTTCTCTCACTCTTTTTGTGCCTTAATAGTGTTGCTTGCAGCTTCTCTTATTGATAGACGATGCTCAGTTTCCGTTCGGTTATACATCGGTCACAATGGTGTCGTGATTTTGAGCATGTTCCTGCCATTTCCTCACATTTCCGCTGTCGGAGTTACCACATGTCCTCATAAGTTTGTGTGTGGTTCAAATTTAAGGACTCTCTCTTTTCTATGGCATGGTGGCCAAGTGGTAAGGCGTCGGTCTCGTAAACCGAAGATCACGGGTTCGATCCCCGTTCGTGCCTTTAAGGAAAGTGGACCGAACGGTCTATAGTGTCCATTCACTACTAAAATATCTGCTTCCAATTTTGTCCTTGTACAAGAGACCTCTGTATGTGATCAAGCACTCGTCTGACTCTCAAAGAAGCAGCTGAAATGGCCTGGCGGAAAGGTGCTTACCTTTTAAATGGCAGACAACGGGAACATCTACATCCATTTCTAATGTGACCTCTACCTTTGTTTTGAGTATTTCAATGATCTTTACTGAGTTTACCATCAGGTTTCCATGTGATAGAGTCTGCAGGAGTGAAAACTGGGCTTTGCTAGGTAAGAATTTCTCCATTGCTTCCAGGTAGGTTGCATATTAAGAGGCTGTATGTCAAAGTCTATGTTATAGGGCCAAGTATTCCTGATGGTGTGGCAGGCCTTCTCACCCCTTCAGGGAGTAGTGATACATTAGGCAACTGTAGACTAGTTGATAAACCTTTGGAATCATTCTCTTTGGCTCTACAACCAATTAGTTCCACATGTCAAGGGGATGTAGCTCAGTGGAAGAGCGCATGCTTTGCATGTATGAGGTCCAGGGTTCAATCCCCTGCATCTCCATGAGCATTGTCTATAGATATTGTTGGCTATATTTTAACCTTTCGGGTTAAGCTGACATTCAGACGCTGTGCATTTCTCTTACCCTTTTCGTGCCTTAATAGTGTTGCTTGCAGCTTCTCTTATTGATAGACGATGCTCAGTTTCCGTTCGGTTATACATCGGTCACAATGGTGTCGTGTTTTTGAGCATGTTCACTGCTGCTTTTAACACATGCCTTCGTAACCGAAGATCACCGGTTAGCCATTGGACCATTAAAGTGCTTTGTCAGTTTTCAATTCTGTTTTTGTTCCTTGCAAACTTGACATTCTGGCATGGCTGCTGCTGAAGTATAACTTGCTTCATGGGTTCGTCCTTTTACTGCTTCTGGTGGCCGTATTTGCTGTGCTAGACTCTTTCAGAATTCTGAAGACAACCTTACAAGTGGGGATGTAGCTCAGAGGTAGAGCGCATGCTTTGCCTGTGTGAGGAACTGTCTTCGACCCCCAGCATCTCAATGAAGCATAGCTTGTTTCCTGAATGCCATTGTTTAACACTCAGGTACTCTTGCTTCCTGTTAGGCCCCAACAACCAAAAAGTGCTCTTTCCTGGGTGAGTCCCAAACGGCTGTGACTCAACTGTGCAACTTTCTTCCAGTCACCAAGATATGGGTTGCTTCTTCTGTTCTCCTTTTGGTAGCTGCCTATGCAATGCTATTTTGGTTACAGCCTATGGACAGTGTAGAATCGGTAGAATTGGTATCAATTCACGGGTCAGAACAGTGTTGTGATTTTGAGCATGTTCCAGCCATTTCCACACACTTCCGCTGTCGGAGTTACCACATGCCCTCATAGGTTTGTGTGTGGTTCAAATTTAAGCACTCTCTCTTTTCTATGGCATGGTGGCCAAGTGGTAAGGCGTCGGTCTCGTAAACCGAAGATCACGGGTTCGATCCCCGTTCGTGCCTTTAAGGAAAGTGGACCGAAGGGTCTATAATGTCCATTCACTACCAAAATATCTGCTTCCAATTTTGTCCTTGTACAAGAGACCTCTGTATGTGATCAAGCACTCGTCTGACTCTCAAAGAAGCAGCTGAAATGGCCTGGTGGAAAGGTGCTTACCTTTTAAATGGCAGACAACGGGAACATCTACCTCCATTTCTAATGTGACCTCTACCTTTGTTTTGAGTATTTCAATGATCTTTACTGAGTTTACCATCAGGTTTCCATGTGATAGAGTCTGCAGGAGCGAAAACTGGGCTTTGCTAGGTAAGAATTTCTCCATTGCTTCCAGGTAGTTTGCAGATTAAGAGGCTGTATGTCAAAGTCTATGTTATAGGGCCAAGGATTCCTGATGGTGTGGCAGGCCTTCTCACCCCTTCAGGGAGTAGTGATACATTAGGCAACTGTAGACTAGTTGATAAACCTTTGGAATCATTCTCTTTGGCTCTACAACCAATTAGTTCCACACGTCAAGGGGATGTAGCTCAGTGGAAGAGCGCATGCTTTGCATGTATGAGGTCCAGGGTTCAATCCCCTGCATCTCCATGAGCATTATCTATAGATATGGTTGGCTATATTTTAACCTTTCGGGTTGAGCTGACATTCAGACGCTGTGCATTTCTCTCACTCTTTTTGTGCCTTAATAGTGTTGCTTGCAGCTTCTCTTATTGATAGACGATGCTCAGTTTCCGTTCGGTTATACATAGGTCACAATGGTGTCGTGATTTTGAGCATGTTCCAGCCATTTCCTCACATTTCCGCTGTCGGAGTTACCACATGTCCTCATAAGTTTGTGTGTGGTTCAAATTTAAGGACTCTCTCTTTTCTATGGCATGGTGGCCATGTGGTAAGGCGTCGGTCTCGTAAACCGAAGATCACGGGTTCGATCCCCGTTCGTGCCTTTAAGGAAAGTGCACCGAACGGTCTATAATGTCCATTCACTACTAAAATATTTGCTTCCAATTTTGTCCTTGTACAAGAGACCTCTGTATGTGATCAAGCACTCGTCTGACTCTCAAAGAAGCAGCTGAAATGGCCTGGCGGAAAGGTGCTTACCTTTTAAATGGCAGACAACGGGAACATCTACATCCATTTCTAAAGTGACCTCTACCTTTGTTTTGAGTATTTCAATGATCTTTACTGAGTTTACCATCAGGTTTCCATGTGATAGAGTCTGCAGGAGCGAAAACTGGGCTTTGCTAGGTAAGAATTTCTCCATTGCTTCCAGGTAGGTTGCAGATTAAGAGGCTGTATGTCAAAGTCTATGTTATAGGGCCAAGTATTCCTGATGGTGTGGCAGGCCTTCTCACCCCTTCAGGGATTAGTGATACATTAGGCAACTGTAGACTAGTTGATAAACCTTTGGAATCATTCTCTTTGGCTCTACAACCAATTCATTCCACATGTCAAGGGGATGTAGCTCAGTGGAAGAGCGCATGCTTTGCATGTATGAGGTCCAGGGTTCAATCCCCTGCATCTCCATGAGCATTAGATATGGTTGGCTATATTTTAACCTTTCGGGTTGAGCTGACATTCAGACGCTGTGCATTTCTCTCACTCTTTTTGTGCCTTAATAGTGTTGCTTGCAGCTTCTCTTATTGATAGACGATGCTCAGTTTCCGTTCGGTTATACATCGGTCACAATGGTGTCGTGTTTTTGAGCATGTTCACTGCTGCTTTTAACACATGCCTTCCTAACCGAAGACCACCGGTTAGCCATTGGACCATTAAAGTGCTTTGTCAGTTTTCAATTCTGTTTTTGTTCCTTGCAAACTTGACATTCTGGCATGGCTGCTGCTGAAGTATAACTTGCTTCATGGGTTTGTCCTGTTACTGCTTCTGGTGGCCGTATTTGCTGTGCTAGACTCTTTCAGAATTCTGAAGACAACCTTACAAGTGGGGATGTAGCTCAATGTTAGAGCGCATGCTTCGCCTGTGTGAGGAACTGGCTTCGACCCCCAGCATCTCAATGAAGCATAGCTTGTTTCCTGAATGCCATTGTTTAACACTCAGGTACTCTTGCTTCCTGTTAGGCCCCAACAACCAAAAAGTGCTCTTTCCTGGGTGAGTCCCAAACGGCTGTGACTCAACAGTGCAACTTTCTTCCAGTCACCAAGACATGGGTTGCTTCTTCTGTTCTCCTTTTGGTAGCTGCCTATGCAATGCTATTTTGGTTACAGCCTATGGACAGTGTAGAATCGGTAGAATTGGTATCAATTCACGGGTCAGAACAGTGTTGTGGTTTTGAGCATGTTCCAGCCATTTCCACACACTTCCGCTGTCGGAGTTACCACATGCCCTCATAGGTTTGTGTGTGGTTCAAATTTAAGCACTCACTCTTTTCTATGGCATGGTGGCCAAGTGGTAAGTCGTCGGTATCGTAAACCGAAGATCACGGGTTCGATCCCCGTTCGTGCCTTTAAGGAAAGTGGACCGAACGGTCTATAATGTCCATTCACTACTAAAATATCTGCTTCCAATTTTGTCCTTGTACAAGAGACCTCTGTATGTTATCAAGCACTCGTCTGACTCTCAAAGAAGCAGCTGAAATGGCCTGGCGGAAAGGTGCTTACCTTTTAAATGGCAGACAACGGGAACATCTACATCCATTTCTAAAGTGACCTCTACCTTTGTTTTGAGTATTTCAATGATCTTTACTGAGTTTACCATCAGGTTTCTATGTGATAGAGTCTGCAGGAGCGAAAACTGGGCTTTGCTAGGTAAGAATTTCTCCATTGCTTCCAGGTAGGTTGCAGATTAAGAGGCTGTATGTCAAAGTCTATGTTATAGGGCCAAGTATTCCTGATGGTGTGGCAGGCCTTCTCACCCCTTCAGGGATTAGTGATACATTAGGCAACTGTAGACTAGTTGATAAACCTTTGGAATCATTCTCTTTGGCTCTACAACCAATTCATTCCACATGTCAAGGGGATGTAGCTCAGTGGAAGAGCGCATGCTTTGCATGTATGAGGTCCAGGGTTCAATCCCCTGCATCTCCATGAGCATTATCTATAGATATGGTTGGCTATATTTTAACCTTTCGGGTTGAGCTGACATTCAGACGCTGTGCATTTCTCTCACTCTTTTTGTGCCTTAATAGTGTTGCTTGCAGCTTCTCTTATTGATAGACGATGCTCAGTTTCCGTTCGGTTATACATCGGTCACAATGGTGTCGTGTTTTTGAGCATGTTCACTGCTGCTTTTAACACATGCCTTCCTAACCGAAGACCACCGGTTAGCCATTGGACCATTAAAGTGCTTTGTCAGTTTTCAATTCTGTTTTTGTTCCTTGCAAACTTGACATTCTGGCATGGCTGCTGCTGAAGTATAACTTGCTTCATGGGTTTGTCCTGTTACTGCTTCTGGTGGCCGTATTTGCTGTGCTAGACTCTTTCAGAATTCTGAAGACAACCTTACAAGTGGGGATGTAGCTCAGTGTTAGAGCGCATGCTTCGCCTGTGTGAGGAACTGGCTTCGACCCCCAGCATCTCAATGAAGCATAGCTTGTTTCCTGAATGCCATTGTTTAACACTCAGGTACTCTTGCTTCCTGTTAGGCCCCAACAACCAAAAAGTGCTCTTTCCTGGGTGAGTCCCAAACGGCTGTGACTCAACAGTGCAACTTTCTTCCAGTCACCAAGACATGGGTTGCTTCTTCTGTTCTCCTTTTGGTAGCTGCCTATGCAATGCTATTTTGGTTACAGCCTATGGACAGTGTAGAATCGGTAGAATTGGTATCAATTCACGGGTCAGAACAGTGTTGTGATTTTGAGCATGTTCCAGCCATTTCCACACACTTCCGCTGTCGGAGTTACCACATGCCCTCATAGGTTTGTGTGTGGTTCAAATTTAAGCACTCACTCTTTTCTATGGCATGGTGGCCAAGTGGTAAGGCGTCGGTCTCGTAAACCGAAGATCACGGGTTAGATCCCCGTTCGTGCCTTTAAGGAAAGTGGACCGAACGGTCTATAATGTCCATTCACTACCAAAATATCTGCTTCCTATTTTGTCCTTGTACAAGAGACCTCTGTATGTTATCAAGCACTCGTCTGACTCTCAAAGAAGCAGCTGAAATGTCCTGGCGGAAAGGTGCTTACCTTTTAAATGGCAGACAACGGGAACATCTACCTCCATTTCTAATGTGACCTCTACCTTTGTTTTGAGTATTTCAATGATCTTTACTGAGTTTACCATCAGGTTTCCATGTGATAGAGTCTGCAGGAGCGAAAACTGGGCTTTGCTAGGTAAGAATTTCTCCATTGCTTCCAGGTAGTTTGCAGATTAAGAGGCTGTATGTCAAAGTCTATGTTATAGGGCCAAGGATTCCTGATGGTGTGGCAGGCCTTCTCACCCCTTCAGGGAGTAGTGATACATTAGGCAACTGTAGACTAGTTGATAAACCTTTGGAATCATTCTCTTTGGCTCTACAACCAATTAGTTCCACACGTCAAGGGGATGTAGCTCAGTGGAAGAGCGCATGCTTTGCATGTATGAGGTCCAGGGTTCAATCCCCTGCATCTCCATGAGCATTATCTATAGATATGGTTGGCTATATTTTAACCTTTCGGGTTGAGCTGACATTCAGACGCTGTGCATTTCTCTCACTCTTTTTGTGCCTTAATAGTGTTGCTTGCAGCTTCTCTTATTGATAGACGATGCTCAGTTTCCGTTCGGTTATACATAGGTCACAATGGTGTCGTGATTTTGAGCATGTTCCTGCCATTTCCTCACATTTCCGCTGTCGGAGTTACCACATGTCCTCATAAGTTTGTGTGTGGTTCAAATTTAAGCACTCACTCTTTTCTATGGCATGGTGGCCAAGTGGTAAGGCGTCGGTCTCGTAAACCGAAGATCACGGGTTCGATCCCCGTTCGTGCCTTTAAGGAAAGTGGACCGAACGGTCTATAATGTCCATTCACTACCAAAATATCTGCTTCCAATTTTGTCCTTGTACAAGAGACCTCTGTATGTGATCAAGCACTCGTCTGACTCTCAAAGAAGCAGCTGAAATGGCCTGGTGGAAAGGTGCTTACCTTTTAAATGGCAGACAACGGGAACATCTACCTCCATTTCTAATGTGACCTCTACCTTTGTTTTGAGTATTTCAATGATCTTTACTGAGTTTACCATCAGGTTTCCATGTGATAGAGTCTGCAGGAGTGAAAACTGGGCTTTGCTAGGTAAGAATTTCTCCATTGCTTCCAGGTAGGTTGCATATTAAGAGGCTGTATGTCAAAGTCTATGTTATAGGGCCAAGTATTCCTGATGGTGTGGCAGGCCTTCTCACCCCTTCAGGGAGTAGTGATACATTAGGCAACTGTAGACTAGTTGATAAACCTTTGGAATCATTCTCTTTGGCTCTACAACCAATTAGTTCCACACGTCAAGGGGATGTAGCTCAGTGGAAGAGCGCATGCTTTGCATGTATGAGGTCCAGGGTCCAATCCCATGCATCTCCATGAGCATTATCTATAGATATGGTTGGCTATATTTTAACCTTTCGGGTTGAGCTGACATTCAGACGCTGTGCATTTCTCTCACTCTTTTTGTGCCTTAATAGTGTTGCTTGCAGCTTCTCTTATTGATAGACGATGCTCAGTTTCCGTTCGGTTATACATAGGTCACAATGGTGTCGTGATTTTGAGCATGTTCCAGCCATTTCCTCACATTTCCGCTGTCGGAGTTACCACATGTCCTCATAAGTTTGTGTGTGGTTCAAATTTAAGGACTCTCTCTTTTCTATGGCATGGTGGCCATGTGGTAAGGCGTAGGTCTCGTAAACCGAAGATCACGGGTTCGATCCCCGTTCGTGCCGTTAAGGAAAGTGGACCGAACGGTCTATAATGTCCATTCACTACTAAAATATCTGCTTCCAATTTTGTCCTTGTACAAGAGACCTCTGTATGTGATCAAGCACTTGTCTGACTCTCAAAGAAGCAGCTGAAATGGCCTGGCGGAAAGGTGCTTACCTTTTAAATGGCAGACAACGGGAACATCTACATCCATTTCTAAAGTGACCTCTACCTTTGTTTTGAGTATTTCAATGATCTTTACTGAGTTTACTATCAGGTTTCCATGTGATAGAGTCTGCAGGAGTGAAAACTGGGCTTTGCTAGGTAAGAATTTCTCCATTGCTTCCAGGTAGGTTGCAGATTAAGAGGCTGTATGTCAAAGTCTATGTTATAGGGCCAAGTATTCCTGATGGTGTGGCAGGCCTTCTCACCCCTTCAGGGAGTAGTGATACATTAGGCAACTGTAGACTAGTTGATAAACCTTTGGAATCATTCTCTTTGGCTCTACAACCAATTAGTTCCACACGTCAAGGGGATGTAGCTCAGTGGAAGAGCGCATGCTTTGCATGTATGAGGTCCAGGGTTCAATCCCCTGCATCTCCATGAGCATTGTCTATAGATATTGTTGGCTATATTTTAACCTTTCGGGTTGAGCTGACATTCAGACGCTGTGCATTTCTCTTACCCTTTTCGTGCCTTAATAGTGTTGCTTGCAGCTTCTCTTATTGATAGACGATGCTCAGTTTCCGTTCGGTTATACATCGGTCACAATGGTGTCGTGTTTTTGAGCATGTTCACTGCTGCTTTTAACACATGCCTTCGTAACCGAAGATCACCGGTTAGCCATTGGACCATTAAAGTGCTTTGTCAGTTTTCAATTCTGTTTTTGTTCCTTGCAAACTTGACATTCTGGCATGGCTGCTGCTGAAGTATAACTTGCTTCATGGGTTCGTCCTTTTACTGCTTCTGGTGGCCGTATTTGCTGTGCTAGACTCTTTCAGAATTCTGAAGACAACCTTACAAGTGGGGATGTAGCTCAGAGGTAGAGCGCATGCTTTGCCTGTGTGAGGAACTGTCTTCGACCCCCAGCATCTCAATGAAGCATAGCTTGTTTCCTGAATGCCATTGTTTAACACTCAGGTACTCTTGCTTCCTGTTAGGCCCCAACAACCAAAAAGTGCTCTTTCCTGGGTGAGTCCCAAACGGCTGTGACTCAACTGTGCAACTTTCTTCCAGTCACCAAGATATGGGTTGCTTCTTCTGTTCTCCTTTTGGTAGCTGCCTATGCAATGGTATTTTGGTTACAGCCTATGGACAGTGTAGAATCGGTAGAATTGGTATCAATTCACGGGTCAGAACAGTGTTGTGATTTTGAGCATGTTCCAGCCATTTCCACACACTTCCGCTGTCGGAGTTACCACATGCCCTCATAGGTTTGTGTGTGGTTCAAATTTAAGCACTCTCTCTTTTCTATGGCATGGTGGACAAGTGGTAAGGCGTCGGTCTCGTAAACCGAAGATCACGGGTTCGATCCCCGTTCGTGCCTTTAAGGAAAGTGGACCGAAGGGTCTATAATGTCCATTCACTACCAAAATATCTGCTTGCAATTTTGTCCTTGTACAAGAGACCTCTGTATGTGATCAAGCACTCGTCTGACTCTCAAAGAAGCAGCTGAAATGGCCTGGTGGAAAGGTGCTTACCTTTTAAATGGCAGACAACGGGAACATCTACATCCATTTCTAATGTGACCTCTACCTTTGTTTTGAGTATTTCAATGATCTTTACTGAGTTTACCATCAGGTTTCCATGTGATAGAGTCTGCAGGAGCGAAAACTGGGCTTTGCTAGGTAAGAATTTCTCCATTGCTTCCAGGTAGTTTGCAGATTAAGAGGCTGTATGTCAAAGTCTATGTTATAGGGCCAAGGATTCCTGATGGTGTGGCAGGCCTTCTCACCCCTTCAGGGAGTAGTGATACATTAGGCAACTGTAGACTAGTTGATAAACCTTTGGAATCATTCTCTTTGGCTCTACAACCAATTAGTTCCACACGTCAAGGGGATGTAGCTCAGTGGAAGAGCGCATGCTTTGCATGTATGAGGTCCAGGGTTCAATCCCCTGCATCTCCATGAGCATTATCTATAGATATGGTTGGCTATATTTTAACCTTTCGGGTTGAGCTGACATTCAGACGCTGTGCATTTCTCTCACTCTTTTTGTGCCTTAATAGTGTTGCTTGCAGCTTCTCTTATTGATAGACGATGCTCAGTTTCCGTTCGGTTATACATAGGTCACAATGGTGTCGTGATTTTGAGCATGTTCCTGCCATTTCCTCACATTTCCGCTGTCGGAGTTACCACATGTCCTCATAAGTTTGTGTGTGGTTCAAATTTAAGGACTCTCTCTTTTCTATGGCATGGTGGCCAAGTTGTAAGGCGTCGGTCTCGTAAACTGAAGATCACGGGTTCGATCCCCGTTCGTGCCTTTAAGGAAAGAGGACCGAACGGTCTATAGTGTCCATTCACTACTAAAATATCTGCTTCCAATTTTGTCCTTGTACAAGAGACCTCTGTATGTGATCAAGCACTCGTCTGACTCTCAAAGAAGCAGCTGAAATGGCCTGGCGGAAAGGTGCTTACCTTTTAAATGGCAGACAACGGGAACATCTACATCCATTTCTAATGTGACCTCTACCTTTGTTTTGAGTATTTCAATGATCTTTACTGAGTTTACCATCAGGTTTCCATGTGATAGAGTCTGCAGGAGTGAAAACTGGGCTTTGCTAGGTAAGAATTTCTCCATTGCTTCCAGGTAGGTTGCATATTAAGAGGCTGTATGTCAAAGTCTATGTTATAGGGCCAAGTATTCCTGATGGTGTGGCAGGCCTTCTCACCCCTTCAGGGAGTAGTGATACATTAGGCAACTGTAGACTAGTTGATAAACCTTTGGAATCATTCTCTTTGGCTCTACAACCAATTAGTTCCACACGTCAAGGGGATGTAGCTCAGTGGAAGAGCGCATGCTTTGCATGTATGAGGTCCAGGGTCCAATCCCATGCATCTCCATGAGCATTATCTATAGATATGGTTGGCTATATTTTAACCTTTCGGGTTGAGCTGACATTCAGACGCTGTGCATTTCTCTCACTCTTTTTGTGCCTTAATAGTGTTGCTTGCAGCTTCTCTTATTGATAGACGATGCTCAGTTTCCGTTCGGTTATACATAGGTCACAATGGTGTCGTGATTTTGAGCATGTTCCAGCCATTTCCTCACATTTCCGCTGTCGGAGTTACCACATGTCCTCATAAGTTTGTGTGTGGTTCAAATTTAAGGACTCTCTCTTTTCTATGGCATGGTGGCCATGTGGTAAGGCGTAGGTCTCGTAAACCGAAGATCACGGGTTCGATCCCCGTTCGTGCCGTTAAGGAAAGTGGACCGAACGGTCTATAATGTCCATTCACTACTAAAATATCTGCTTCCAATTTTGTCCTTGTACAAGAGACCTCTGTATGTGATCAAGCACTTGTCTGACTCTCAAAGAAGCAGCTGAAATGGCCTGGCGGAAAGGTGCTTACCTTTTAAATGGCAGACAACGGGAACATCTACATCCATTTCTAAAGTGACCTCTACCTTTGTTTTGAGTATTTCAATGATCTTTACTGAGTTTACTATCAGGTTTCCATGTGATAGAGTCTGCAGGAGTGAAAACTGGGCTTTGCTAGGTAAGAATTTCTCCATTGCTTCCAGGTAGGTTGCAGATTAAGAGGCTGTATGTCAAAGTCTATGTTATAGGGCCAAGTATTCCTGATGGTGTGGCAGGCCTTCTCACCCCTTCAGGGAGTAGTGATACATTAGGCAACTGTAGACTAGTTGATAAACCTTTGGAATCATTCTCTTTGGCTCTACAACCAATTAGTTCCACACGTCAAGGGGATGTAGCTCAGTGGAAGAGCGCATGCTTTGCATGTATGAGGTCCAGGGTTCAATCCCCTGCATCTCCATGAGCATTGTCTATAGATATTGTTGGCTATATTTTAACCTTTCGGGTTGAGCTGACATTCAGACGCTGTGCATTTCTCTTACCCTTTTCGTGCCTTAATAGTGTTGCTTGCAGCTTCTCTTATTGATAGACGATGCTCAGTTTCCGTTCGGTTATACATCGGTCACAATGGTGTCGTGTTTTTGAGCATGTTCACTGCTGCTTTTAACACATGCCTTCGTAACCGAAGATCACCGGTTAGCCATTGGACCATTAAAGTGCTTTGTCAGTTTTCAATTCTGTTTTTGTTCCTTGCAAACTTGACATTCTGGCATGGCTGCTGCTGAAGTATAACTTGCTTCATGGGTTCGTCCTTTTACTGCTTCTGGTGGCCGTATTTGCTGTGCTAGACTCTTTCAGAATTCTGAAGACAACCTTACAAGTGGGGATGTAGCTCAGAGGTAGAGCGCATGCTTTGCCTGTGTGAGGAACTGTCTTCGACCCCCAGCATCTCAATGAAGCATAGCTTGTTTCCTGAATGCCATTGTTTAACACTCAGGTACTCTTGCTTCCTGTTAGGCCCCAACAACCAAAAAGTGCTCTTTCCTGGGTGAGTCCCAAACGGCTGTGACTCAACTGTGCAACTTTCTTCCAGTCACCAAGATATGGGTTGCTTCTTCTGTTCTCCTTTTGGTAGCTGCCTATGCAATGGTATTTTGGTTACAGCCTATGGACAGTGTAGAATCGGTAGAATTGGTATCAATTCACGGGTCAGAACAGTGTTGTGATTTTGAGCATGTTCCAGCCATTTCCACACACTTCCGCTGTCGGAGTTACCACATGCCCTCATAGGTTTGTGTGTGGTTCAAATTTAAGCACTCTCTCTTTTCTATGGCATGGTGGACAAGTGGTAAGGCGTCGGTCTCGTAAACCGAAGATCACGGGTTCGATCCCCGTTCGTGCCTTTAAGGAAAGTGGACCGAAGGGTCTATAATGTCCATTCACTACCAAAATATCTGCTTCCAATTTTGTCCTTGTACAAGAGACCTCTGTATGTGATCAAGCACTCGTCTGACTCTCAAAGAAGCAGCTGAAATGGCCTGGTGGAAAGGTGCTTACCTTTTAAATGGCAGACAACGGGAACATCTACATCCATTTCTAATGTGACCTCTACCTTTGTTTTGAGTATTTCAATGATCTTTACTGAGTTTACCATCAGGTTTCCATGTGATAGAGTCTGCAGGAGCGAAAACTGGGCTTTGCTAGGTAAGAATTTCTCCATTGCTTCCAGGTAGTTTGCAGATTAAGAGGCTGTATGTCAAAGTCTATGTTATAGGGCCAAGGATTCCTGATGGTGTGGCAGGCCTTCTCACCCCTTCAGGGAGTAGTGATACATTAGGCAACTGTAGACTAGTTGATAAACCTTTGGAATCATTCTCTTTGGCTCTACAACCAATTAGTTCCACACGTCAAGGGGATGTAGCTCAGTGGAAGAGCGCATGCTTTGCATGTATGAGGTCCAGGGTTCAATCCCCTGCATCTCCATGAGCATTATCTATAGATATGGTTGGCTATATTTTAACCTTTCGGGTTGAGCTGACATTCAGACGCTGTGCATTTCTCTCACTCTTTTTGTGCCTTAATAGTGTTGCTTGCAGCTTCTCTTATTGATAGACGATGCTCAGTTTCCGTTCGGTTATACATAGGTCACAATGGTGTCGTGATTTTGAGCATGTTCCTGCCATTTCCTCACATTTCCGCTGTCGGAGTTACCACATGTCCTCATAAGTTTGTGTGTGGTTCAAATTTAAGGACTCTCTCTTTTCTATGGCATGGTGGCCAAGTGGTAAGGCGTCGGTCTCGTAAACCGAAGATCACGGGTTCGATCCCCGTTCGTGCCTTTAAGGAAAGTGGACCGAACGGTCTATAGTGTCCATTCACTACTAAAATATCTGCTTCCAATTTTGTCCTTGTACAAGAGACCTCTGTATGTGATCAAGCACTCGTCTGACTCTCAAAGAAGCAGCTGAAATGGCCTGGTGGAAAGGTGCTTACCTTTTAAATGGCAGACAACGGGAACATCTACATCCATTTCTAATGTGACCTCTACCTTTGTTTTGAGTATTTCAATGATCTTTACTGAGTTTACCATCAGGTTTCCATGTGATAGAGTCTGCAGGAGTGAAAACTGGGCTTTGCTAGGTAAGAATTTCTCCATTGCTTCCAGGTAGTTTGCAGATTAAGAGGCTGTATGTCAAAGTCTATGTTATAGGGCCAAGTATTCCTGATGGTGTGGCAGGCCTTCTCACCCCTTCAGGGATTAGTGATACATTAGGCAACTGTAGACTAGTTGATAAATCTTTGGAATCATTCTCTTTGGCTCTACAACCAATTAGTTCCACATGTCAAGGGGATGTAGCTCAGTGGAAGAGCGCATGCTTTGCATGTATGAGGTCCAGGGTTCAATCCCCTGCATCTCCATGAGCATTATCTATAGATATGGTTGGCTATATTTTAACCTTTCGGGTTGAGCTGACATTCAGACGCTGTGCATTTCTCTCACTCTTTTTGTGCCTTAATAGTGTTGCTTGCAGCTTCTCTTATTGATAGACGATGCTCAGTTTCCGTTCGGTTATACATAGGTCACAATGGTGTCGTGATTTTGAGCATGTTCCTGCCATTTCCTCACATTTCCGCTGTCGGAGTTACCACATGTCCTCATAAGTTTGTGTGTGGTTCAAATTTAAGGACTCTCTCTTTTCTATGGCATGGTGGCCAAGTGGTAAGGCGTCGGTCTCGTAAACCGAAGATCACGGGTTCGATCCCCGTTCGTGCCTTTAAGGAAAGTGGACCGAACGGTCTATAGTGTCCATTCACTACTAAAATATCTGCTTCCAATTTTGTCCTTGTACAAGAGACCTCTGTATGTGATCAAGCACTCGTCTGACTCTCAAAGAAGCAGCTGAAATGGCCTGGCGGAAAGGTGCTTACCTTTTAAATGGCAGACAACGGGAACATCTACATCCATTTCTAATGTGACCTCTACCTTTGTTTTGAGTATTTCAATGATCTTTACTGAGTTTACCATCAGGTTTCCATGTGATAGAGTCTGCAGGAGTGAAAACTGGGCTTTGCTAGGTAAGAATTTCTCCATTGCTTCCAGGTAGTTTGCAGATTAAGAGGCTGTATGTCAAAGTCTATGTTATAGGGCCAAGTATTCCTGATGGTGTGGCAGGCCTTCTCACCCCTTCAGGGATTAGTGATACATTAGGCAACTGTAGACTAGTTGATAAACCTTTGGAATCATTCTCTTTGGCTCTACAACCAATTCATTCCACATGTCAAGGGGATGTAGCTCAGTGGAAGAGCGCATGCTTTGCATGTATGAGGTCCAGGGTTCAATCCCCTGCATCTCCATGAGCATTGTCTATAGATATTGTTGGCTATATTTTAACCTTTCGGGTTGAGCTGACATTCAGACGCTGTGCATTTCTCTTACCCTTTTCGTGCCTTAATAGTGTTGCTTGCAGCTTCTCTTATTGATAGACGATGCTCAGTTTCCGTTCGGTTATACATCGGTCACAATGGTGTCGTGTTTTTGAGCATGTTCACTGCTGCTTTTAACACATGCCTTCGTAACCGAAGATCACCGGTTAGCCATTGGACCATTAAAGTGCTTTGTCAGTTTTCAATTCTGTTTTTGTTCCTTGCAAACTTGACATTCTGGCATGGCTGCTGCTGAAGTATAACTTGCTTCATGGGTTCGTCCTTTTACTGCTTCTGGTGGCCGTATTTGCTGTGCTAGACTCTTTCAGAATTCTGAAGACAACCTTACAAGTGGGGATGTAGCTCAGAGGTAGAGCGCATGCTTTGCCTGTGTGAGGAACTGTCTTCGACCCCCAGCATCTCAATGAAGCATAGCTTGTTTCCTGAATGCCATTGTTTAACACTCAGGTACTCTTGCTTCCTGTTAGGCCCCAACAACCAAAAAGTGCTCTTTCCTGGGTGAGTCCCAAACGGCTGTGACTCAACTGTGCAACTTTCTTCCAGTCACCAAGATATGGGTTGCTTCTTCTGTTCTCCTTTTGGTAGCTGCCTATGCAATGCTATTTTGGTTACAGCCTATGGACAGTGTAGAATCGGTAGAATTGGTATCAATTCACGGGTCAGAACAGTGTTGTGATTTTGAGCATGTTCCAGCCATTTCCACACACTTCCGCTGTCGGAGTTACCACATGCCCTCATAGGTTTGTGTGTGGTTCAAATTTAAGCACTCTCTCTTTTCTGTGGCATGGTGGCCAAGTGGTAAGGCGTTGGTCTCGTAAACCGAAGATCACGGGTTCGATCCTCGTTCGTGCCTTTAAGGAAAGTGGACCGAAGGGTCTATAATGTCCATTCACTACCAAAATATCTGCTTCCAATTTTGTCCTTGTACAAGAGACCTCTGTATGTGATCAAGCACTCGTCTGACTCTCAAAGAAGCAGCTGAAATGGCCTGGTGGAAAGGTGCTTACCTTTTAAATGGCAGACAACGGGAACATCTACATCCATTTCTAATGTGACCTCTACCTTTGTTTTGAGTATTTCAATGATCTTTACTGAGTTTACCATCAGGTTTCCATGTGATAGAGTCTGCAGGAGCGAAAACTGGGCTTTGCTAGGTAAGAATTTCTCCATTGCTTCCAGGTAGTTTGCAGATTAAGAGGCTGTATGTCAAAGTCTATGTTATAGGGCCAAGGATTCCTGATGGTGTGGCAGGCCTTCTCACCCCTTCAGGGAGTAGTGATACATTAGGCAACTGTAGACTAGTTGATAAATCTTTGGAATCATTCTCTTTGGCTCTACAACCAATTAGTTCCACACGTCAAGGGGATGTAGCTCAGTGGAAGAGCGCATGCTTTGCATGTATGAGGTCCAGGGTTCAATCCCCTGCATCTCCATGAGCATTATCTATAGATATGGTTGGCTATATTTTAACCTTTCGGGTTGAGCTGACATTCAGACGCTGTGCATTTCTCTCACTCTTTTTGTGCCTTAATAGTGTTGCTTGCAGCTTCTCTTATTGATAGACGATGCTCAGTTTCCGTTCGGTTATACATAGGTCACAATGGTGTCGTGATTTTGAGCATGTTCCTGCCATTTCCTCACATTTCCGCTGTCGGAGTTACCACATGTCCTCATAAGTTTGTGTGTGGTTCAAATTTAAGGACTCTCTCTTTTCTATGGCATGGTGGCCAAGTGGTAAGGCGTCGGTCTCGTAAACCGAAGATCACGGGTTCGATCCCCGTTCGTGCCTTTAAGGAAAGTGGACCGAACGGTCTATAGTGTCCATTCACTACTAAAATATCTGCTTCCAATTTTGTCCTTGTACAAGAGACCTCTGTATGTGATCAAGCACTCGTCTGACTCTCAAAGAAGCAGCTGAAATGGCCTGGTGGAAAGGTGCTTACCTTTTAAATGGCAGACAACGGGAACATCTACATCCATTTCTAATGTGACCTCTACCTTTGTTTTGAGTATTTCAATGATCTTTACTGAGTTTACCATCAGGTTTCCATGTGATAGAGTCTGCAGGAGTGAAAACTGGGCTTTGCTAGGTAAGAATTTCTCCATTGCTTCCAGGTAGTTTGCAGATTAAGAGGCTGTATGTCAAAGTCTATGTTATAGGGCCAAGTATTCCTGATGGTGTGGCAGGCCTTCTCACCCCTTCAGGGATTAGTGATACATTAGGCAACTGTAGACTAGTTGATAAATCTTTGGAATCATTCTCTTTGGCTCTACAACCAATTAGTTCCACACGTCAAGGGGATGTAGCTCAGTGGAAGAGCGCATGCTTTGCATGTATGAGGTCCAGGGTTCAATCCCCTGCATCTCCATGAGCATTATCTATAGATATGGTTGGCTATATTTTAACCTTTCGGGTTGAGCTGACATTCAGACGCTGTGCATTTCTCTCACTCTTTTTGTGCCTTAATAGTGTTGCTTGCAGCTTCTCTTATTGATAGACGATGCTCAGTTTCCGTTCGGTTATACATAGGTCACAATGGTGTCGTGATTTTGAGCATGTTCCTGCCATTTCCTCACATTTCCGCTGTCGGAGTTACCACATGTCCTCATAAGTTTGTGTGTGGTTCAAATTTAAGGACTCCCTCTTTTCTATGGCATGGTGGCCAAGTGGTAAGGCGTCGGTCTCGTAAACCGAAGATCACGGGTTCGATCCCCGTTCGTGCCTTTAAGGAAAGTGGACCGAACGGTCTATAGTGTCCATTCACTACTAAAATATCTGCTTCCAATTTTGTCCTTGTACAAGAGACCTCTGTATGTGATCAAGCACTCGTCTGACTCTCAAAGAAGCAGCTGAAATGGCCTGGCGGAAAGGTGCTTACCTTTTAAATGGCAGACAACGGGAACATCTACATCCATTTCTAATGTGACCTCTACCTTTGTTTTGAGTATTTCAATGATCTTTACTGAGTTTACCATCAGGTTTCCATGTGATAGAGTCTGCAGGAGTGAAAACTGGGCTTTGCTAGGTAAGAATTTCTCCATTGCTTCCAGGTAGTTTGCAGATTAAGAGGCTGTATGTCAAAGTCTATGTTATAGGGCCAAGTATTCCTGATGGTGTGGCAGGCCTTCTCACCCCTTCAGGGATTAGTGATACATTAGGCAACTGTAGACTAGTTGATAAACCTTTGGAATCATTCTCTTTGGCTCTACAACCAATTCATTCCACATGTCAAGGGGATGTAGCTCAGTGGAAGAGCGCATGCTTTGCATGTATGAGGTCCAGGGTTCAATCCCCTGCATCTCCATGAGCATTGTCTATAGATATTGTTGGCTATATTTTAACCTTTCGGGTTGAGCTGACATTCAGACGCTGTGCATTTCTCTTACCCTTTTCGTGCCTTAATAGTGTTGCTTGCAGCTTCTCTTATTGATAGACGATGCTCAGTTTCCGTTCGGTTATACATCGGTCACAATGGTGTCGTGTTTTTGAGCATGTTCACTGCTGCTTTTAACACATGCCTTCGTAACCGAAGATCACCGGTTAGCCATTGGACCATTAAAGTGCTTTGTCAGTTTTCAATTCTGTTTTTGTTCCTTGCAAACTTGACATTCTGGCATGGCTGCTGCTGAAGTATAACTTGCTTCATGGGTTCGTCCTTTTACTGCTTCTGGTGGCCGTATTTGCTGTGCTAGACTCTTTCAGAATTCTGAAGACAACCTTACAAGTGGGGATGTAGCTCAGAGGTAGAGCGCATGCTTTGCCTGTGTGAGGAACTGTCTTCGACCCCCAGCATCTCAATGAAGCATAGCTTGTTTCCTGAATGCCATTGTTTAACACTCAGGTACTCTTGCTTCCTGTTAGGCCCCAACAACCAAAAAGTGCTCTTTCCTGGGTGAGTCCCAAACGGCTGTGACTCAACTGTGCAACTTTCTTCCAGTCACCAAGATATGGGTTGCTTCTTCTGTTCTCCTTTTGGTAGCTGCCTATGCAATGCTATTTTGGTTACAGCCTATGGACAGTGTAGAATCGGTAGAATTGGTATCAATTCACGGGTCAGAACAGTGTTGTGATTTTGAGCATGTTCCAGCCATTTCCACACACTTCCGCTGTCGGAGTTACCACATGCCCTCATAGGTTTGTGTGTGGTTCAAATTTAAGCACTCTCTCTTTTCTGTGGCATGGTGGCCAAGTGGTAAGGCGTTGGTCTCGTAAACCGAAGATCACGGGTTCGATCCTCGTTCGTGCCTTTAAGGAAAGTGGACCGAAGGGTCTATAATGTCCATTCACTACCAAAATATCTGCTTCCAATTTTGTCCTTGTACAAGAGACCTCTGTATGTGATCAAGCACTCGTCTGACTCTCAAAGAAGCAGCTGAAATGGCCTGGTGGAAAGGTGCTTACCTTTTAAATGGCAGACAACGGGAACATCTACATCCATTTCTAATGTGACCTCTACCTTTGTTTTGAGTATTTCAATGATCTTTACTGAGTTTACCATCAGGTTTCCATGTGATAGAGTCTGCAGGAGCGAAAACTGGGCTTTGCTAGGTAAGAATTTCTCCATTGCTTCCAGGTAGTTTGCAGATTAAGAGGCTGTATGTCAAAGTCTATGTTATAGGGCCAAGGATTCCTGATGGTGTGGCAGGCCTTCTCACCCCTTCAGGGAGTAGTGATACATTAGGCAACTGTAGACTAGTTGATAAATCTTTGGAATCATTCTCTTTGGCTCTACAACCAATTAGTTCCACACGTCAAGGGGATGTAGCTCAGTGGAAGAGCGCATGCTTTGCATGTATGAGGTCCAGGGTTCAATCCCCTGCATCTCCATGAGCATTATCTATAGATATGGTTGGCTATATTTTAACCTTTCGGGTTGAGCTGACATTCAGACGCTGTGCATTTCTCTCACTCTTTTTGTGCCTTAATAGTGTTGCTTGCAGCTTCTCTTATTGATAGACGATGCTCAGTTTCCGTTCGGTTATACATAGGTCACAATGGTGTCGTGATTTTGAGCATGTTCCTGCCATTTCCTCACATTTCCGCTGTCGGAGTTACCACATGTCCTCATAAGTTTGTGTGTGGTTCAAATTTAAGGACTCTCTCTTTTCTATGGCATGGTGGCCAAGTGGTAAGGCGTCGGTCTCGTAAACCGAAGATCACGGGTTCGATCCCCGTTCGTGCCTTTAAGGAAAGTGGACCGAACGGTCTATAGTGTCCATTCACTACTAAAATATCTGCTTCCAATTTTGTCCTTGTACAAGAGACCTCTGTATGTGATCAAGCACTCGTCTGACTCTCAAAGAAGCAGCTGAAATGGCCTGGTGGAAAGGTGCTTACCTTTTAAATGGCAGACAACGGGAACATCTACATCCATTTCTAATGTGACCTCTACCTTTGTTTTGAGTATTTCAATGATCTTTACTGAGTTTACCATCAGGTTTCCATGTGATAGAGTCTGCAGGAGTGAAAACTGGGCTTTGCTAGGTAAGAATTTCTCCATTGCTTCCAGGTAGTTTGCAGATTAAGAGGCTGTATGTCAAAGTCTATGTTATAGGGCCAAGTATTCCTGATGGTGTGGCAGGCCTTCTCACCCCTTCAGGGATTAGTGATACATTAGGCAACTGTAGACTAGTTGATAAATCTTTGGAATCATTCTCTTTGGCTCTACAACCAATTAGTTCCACACGTCAAGGGGATGTAGCTCAGTGGAAGAGCGCATGCTTTGCATGTATGAGGTCCAGGGTTCAATCCCCTGCATCTCCATGAGCATTATCTATAGATATGGTTGGCTATATTTTAACCTTTCGGGTTGAGCTGACATTCAGACGCTGTGCATTTCTCTCACTCTTTTTGTGCCTTAATAGTGTTGCTTGCAGCTTCTCTTATTGATAGACGATGCTCAGTTTCCGTTCGGTTATACATAGGTCACAATGGTGTCGTGATTTTGAGCATGTTCCTGCCATTTCCTCACATTTCCGCTGTCGGAGTTACCACATGTCCTCATAAGTTTGTGTGTGGTTCAAATTTAAGGACTCTCTCTTTTCTATGGCATGGTGGCCAAGTGGTAAGGCGTCGGTCTCGTAAACCGAAGATCACGGGTTCGATCCCCGTTCGTGCCTTTAAGGAAAGTGGACCGAACGGTCTATAGTGTCCATTCACTACTAAAATATCTGCTTCCAATTTTGTCCTTGTACAAGAGACCTCTGTATGTGATCAAGCACTCGTCTGACTCTCAAAGAAGCAGCTGAAATGGCCTGGCGGAAAGGTGCTTACCTTTTAAATGGCAGACAACGGGAACATCTACATCCATTTCTAATGTGACCTCTACCTTTGTTTTGAGTATTTCAATGATCTTTACTGAGTTTACCATCAGGTTTCCATGTGATAGAGTCTGCAGGAGTGAAAACTGGGCTTTGCTAGGTAAGAATTTCTCCATTGCTTCCAGGTAGTTTGCAGATTAAGAGGCTGTATGTCAAAGTCTATGTTATAGGGCCAAGTATTCCTGATGGTGTGGCAGGCCTTCTCACCCCTTCAGGGATTAGTGATACATTAGGCAACTGTAGACTAGTTGATAAACCTTTGGAATCATTCTCTTTGGCTCTACAACCAATTCATTCCACATGTCAAGGGGATGTAGCTCAGTGGAAGAGCGCATGCTTTGCATGTATGAGGTCCAGGGTTCAATCCCCTGCATCTCCATGAGCATTGTCTATAGATATTGTTGGCTATATTTTAACCTTTCGGGTTGAGCTGACATTCAGACGCTGTGCATTTCTCTTACCCTTTTCGTGCCTTAATAGTGTTGCTTGCAGCTTCTCTTATTGATAGACGATGCTCAGTTTCCGTTCGGTTATACATCGGTCACAATGGTGTCGTGTTTTTGAGCATGTTCACTGCTGCTTTTAACACATGCCTTCGTAACCGAAGATCACCGGTTAGCCATTGGACCATTAAAGTGCTTTGTCAGTTTTCAATTCTGTTTTTGTTCCTTGCAAACTTGACATTCTGGCATGGCTGCTGCTGAAGTATAACTTGCTTCATGGGTTCGTCCTTTTACTGCTTCTGGTGGCCGTATTTGCTGTGCTAGACTCTTTCAGAATTCTGAAGACAACCTTACAAGTGGGGATGTAGCTCAGAGGTAGAGCGCATGCTTTGCCTGTGTGAGGAACTGTCTTCGACCCCCAGCATCTCAATGAAGCATAGCTTGTTTCCTGAATGCCATTGTTTAACACTCAGGTACTCTTGCTTCCTGTTAGGCCCCAACAACCAAAAAGTGCTCTTTCCTGGGTGAGTCCCAAACGGCTGTGACTCAACTGTGCAACTTTCTTCCAGTCACCAAGATATGGGTTGCTTCTTCTGTTCTCCTTTTGGTAGCTGCCTATGCAATGCTATTTTGGTTACAGCCTATGGACAGTGTAGAATCGGTAGAATTGGTATCAATTCACGGGTCAGAACAGTGTTGTGATTTTGAGCATGTTCCAGCCATTTCCACACACTTCCGCTGTCGGAGTTACCACATGCCCTCATAGGTTTGTGTGTGGTTCAAATTTAAGCACTCTCTCTTTTCTGTGGCATGGTGGCCAAGTGGTAAGGCGTTGGTCTCGTAAACCGAAGATCACGGGTTCGATCCTCGTTCGTGCCTTTAAGGAAAGTGGACCGAAGGGTCTATAATGTCCATTCACTACCAAAATATCTGCTTCCAATTTTGTCCTTGTACAAGAGACCTCTGTATGTGATCAAGCACTCGTCTGACTCTCAAAGAAGCAGCTGAAATGGCCTGGTGGAAAGGTGCTTACCTTTTAAATGGCAGACAACGGGAACATCTACATCCATTTCTAATGTGACCTCTACCTTTGTTTTGAGTATTTCAATGATCTTTACTGAGTTTACCATCAGGTTTCCATGTGATAGAGTCTGCAGGAGCGAAAACTGGGCTTTGCTAGGTAAGAATTTCTCCATTGCTTCCAGGTAGTTTGCAGATTAAGAGGCTGTATGTCAAAGTCTATGTTATAGGGCCAAGGATTCCTGATGGTGTGGCAGGCCTTCTCACCCCTTCAGGGAGTAGTGATACATTAGGCAACTGTAGACTAGTTGATAAATCTTTGGAATCATTCTCTTTGGCTCTACAACCAATTAGTTCCACACGTCAAGGGGATGTAGCTCAGTGGAAGAGCGCATGCTTTGCATGTATGAGGTCCAGGGTTCAATCCCCTGCATCTCCATGAGCATTATCTATAGATATGGTTGGCTATATTTTAACCTTTCGGGTTGAGCTGACATTCAGACGCTGTGCATTTCTCTCACTCTTTTTGTGCCTTAATAGTGTTGCTTGCAGCTTCTCTTATTGATAGACGATGCTCAGTTTCCGTTCGGTTATACATAGGTCACAATGGTGTCGTGATTTTGAGCATGTTCCTGCCATTTCCTCACATTTCCGCTGTCGGAGTTACCACATGTCCTCATAAGTTTGTGTGTGGTTCAAATTTAAGGACTCTCTCTTTTCTATGGCATGGTGGCCAAGTGGTAAGGCGTCGGTCTCGTAAACCGAAGATCACGGGTTCGATCCCCGTTCGTGCCTTTAAGGAAAGTGGACCGAACGGTCTATAGTGTCCATTCACTACTAAAATATCTGCTTCCAATTTTGTCCTTGTACAAGAGACCTCTGTATGTGATCAAGCACTCGTCTGACTCTCAAAGAAGCAGCTGAAATGGCCTGGTGGAAAGGTGCTTACCTTTTAAATGGCAGACAACGGGAACATCTACATCCATTTCTAATGTGACCTCTACCTTTGTTTTGAGTATTTCAATGATCTTTACTGAGTTTACCATCAGGTTTCCATGTGATAGAGTCTGCAGGAGTGAAAACTGGGCTTTGCTAGGTAAGAATTTCTCCATTGCTTCCAGGTAGTTTGCAGATTAAGAGGCTGTATGTCAAAGTCTATGTTATAGGGCCAAGTATTCCTGATGGTGTGGCAGGCCTTCTCACCCCTTCAGGGATTAGTGATACATTAGGCAACTGTAGACTAGTTGATAAACCTTTGGAATCATTCTCTTTGGCTCTACAACCAATTCATTCCACATGTCAAGGGGATGTAGCTCAGTGGAAGAGCGCATGCTTTGCATGTATGAGGTCCAGGGTTCAATCCCCTGCATCTCCATGAGCATTGTCTATAGATATTGTTGGCTATATTTTAACCTTTCGGGTTGAGCTGACATTCAGACGCTGTGCATTTCTCTTACCCTTTTCGTGCCTTAATAGTGTTGCTTGCAGCTTCTCTTATTGATAGACGATGCTCAGTTTCCGTTCGGTTATACATCGGTCACAATGGTGTCGTGTTTTTGAGCATGTTCACTGCTGCTTTTAACACATGCCTTCGTAACCGAAGATCACCGGTTAGCCATTGGACCATTAAAGTGCTTTGTCAGTTTTCAATTCTGTTTTTGTTCCTTGCAAACTTGACATTCTGGCATGGCTGCTGCTGAAGTATAACTTGCTTCATGGGTTCGTCCTTTTACTGCTTCTGGTGGCCGTATTTGCTGTGCTAGACTCTTTCAGAATTCTGAAGACAACCTTACAAGTGGGGATGTAGCTCAGAGGTAGAGCGCATGCTTTGCCTGTGTGAGGAACTGTCTTCGACCCCCAGCATCTCAATGAAGCATAGCTTGTTTCCTGAATGCCATTGTTTAACACTCAGGTACTCTTGCTTCCTGTTAGGCCCCAACAACCAAAAAGTGCTCTTTCCTGGGTGAGTCCCAAACGGCTGTGACTCAACTGTGCAACTTTCTTCCAGTCACCAAGATATGGGTTGCTTCTTCTGTTCTCCTTTTGGTAGCTGCCTATGCAATGCTATTTTGGTTACAGCCTATGGACAGTGTAGAATCGGTAGAATTGGTATCAATTCACGGGTCAGAACAGTGTTGTGATTTTGAGCATGTTCCAGCCATTTCCACACACTTCCGCTGTCGGAGTTACCACATGCCCTCATAGGTTTGTGTGTGGTTCAAATTTAAGCACTCTCTCTTTTCTGTGGCATGGTGGCCAAGTGGTAAGGCGTTGGTCTCGTAAACCGAAGATCACGGGTTCGATCCTCGTTCGTGCCTTTAAGGAAAGTGGACCGAAGGGTCTATAATGTCCATTCACTACCAAAATATCTGCTTCCAATTTTGTCCTTGTACAAGAGACCTCTGTATGTGATCAAGCACTCGTCTGACTCTCAAAGAAGCAGCTGAAATGGCCTGGTGGAAAGGTGCTTACCTTTTAAATGGCAGACAACGGGAACATCTACATCCATTTCTAATGTGACCTCTACCTTTGTTTTGAGTATTTCAATGATCTTTACTGAGTTTACCATCAGGTTTCCATGTGATAGAGTCTGCAGGAGTGAAAACTGGGCTTTGCTAGGTAAGAATTTCTCCATTGCTTCCAGGTAGTTTGCAGATTAAGAGGCTGTATGTCAAAGTCTATGTTATAGGGCCAAGTATTCCTGATGGTGTGGCAGGCCTTCTCACCCCTTCAGGGATTAGTGATACATTAGGCAACTGTAGACTAGTTGATAAATCTTTGGAATCATTCTCTTTGGCTCTACAACCAATTAGTTCCACACGTCAAGGGGATGTAGCTCAGTGGAAGAGCGCATCCTTTGCATGTATGAGGTCCAGGGTTCAATCCCCTGCATCTCCATGAGCATTATCTATAGATATGGTTGGCTATATTTTAACCTTTCGGGTTGAGCTGACATTCAGACGCTGTGCATTTCTCTCACTCTTTTTGTGCCTTAATAGTGTTGCTTGCAGCTTCTCTTATTGATAGACGATGCTCAGTTTCCGTTCGGTTATACATAGGTCACAATGGTGTCGTGATTTTGAGCATGTTCCTGCCATTTCCTCACATTTCCGCTGTCGGAGTTACCACATGTCCTCATAAGTTTGTGTGTGGTTCAAATTTAAGGACTCTCTCTTTTCTATGGCATGGTGGCCAAGTGGTAAGGCGTCGGTCTCGTAAACCGAAGATCACGGGTTCGATCCCCGTTCGTGCCTTTAAGGAAAGTGGACCGAACGGTCTATAGTGTCCATTCACTACTAAAATATCTGCTTCCAATTTTGTCCTTGTACAAGAGACCTCTGTATGTGATCAAGCACTCGTCTGACTCTCAAAGAAGCAGCTGAAATGGCCTGGTGGAAAGGTGCTTACCTTTTAAATGGCAGACAACGGGAACATCTACATCCATTTCTAATGTGACCTCTACCTTTGTTTTGAGTATTTCAATGATCTTTACTGAGTTTACCATCAGGTTTCCATGTGATAGAGTCTGCAGGAGTGAAAACTGGGCTTTGCTAGGTAAGAATTTCTCCATTGCTTCCAGGTAGTTTGCAGATTAAGAGGCTGTATGTCAAAGTCTATGTTATAGGGCCAAGTATTCCTGATGGTGTGGCAGGCCTTCTCACCCCTTCAGGGATTAGTGATACATTAGGCAACTGTAGACTAGTTGATAAATCTTTGGAATCATTCTCTTTGGCTCTACAACCAATTAGTTCCACACGTCAAGGGGATGTAGCTCAGTGGAAGAGCGCATGCTTTGCATGTATGAGGTCCAGGGTTCAATCCCCTGCATCTCCATGAGCATTATCTATAGATATGGTTGGCTATATTTTAACCTTTCGGGTTGAGCTGACATTCAGACGCTGTGCATTTCTCTCACTCTTTTTGTGCCTTAATAGTGTTGCTTGCAGCTTCTCTTATTGATAGACGATGCTCAGTTTCCGTTCGGTTATACATAGGTCACAATGGTGTCGTGATTTTGAGCATGTTCCTGCCATTTCCTCACATTTCCGCTGTCGGAGTTACCACATGTCCTCATAAGTTTGTGTGTGGTTCAAATTTAAGGACTCTCTCTTTTCTATGGCATGGTGGCCAAGTGGTAAGGCGTCGGTCTCGTAAACCGAAGATCACGGGTTCGATCCCCGTTCGTGCCTTTAAGGAAAGTGGACCGAACGGTCTATAGTGTCCATTCACTACTAAAATATCTGCTTCCAATTTTGTCCTTGTACAAGAGACCTCTGTATGTGATCAAGCACTCGTCTGACTCTCAAAGAAGCAGCTGAAATGGCCTGGCGGAAAGGTGCTTACCTTTTAAATGGCAGACAACGGGAACATCTACATCCATTTCTAATGTGACCTCTACCTTTGTTTTGAGTATTTCAATGATCTTTACTGAGTTTACCATCAGGTTTCCATGTGATAGAGTCTGCAGGAGTGAAAACTGGGCTTTGCTAGGTAAGAATTTCTCCATTGCTTCCAGGTAGTTTGCAGATTAAGAGGCTGTATGTCAAAGTCTATGTTATAGGGCCAAGTATTCCTGATGGTGTGGCAGGCCTTCTCACCCCTTCAGGGATTAGTGATACATTAGGCAACTGTAGACTAGTTGATAAACCTTTGGAATCATTCTCTTTGGCTCTACAACCAATTCATTCCACATGTCAAGGGGATGTAGCTCAGTGGAAGAGCGCATGCTTTGCATGTATGAGGTCCAGGGTTCAATCCCCTGCATCTCCATGAGCATTGTCTATAGATATTGTTGGCTATATTTTAACCTTTCGGGTTGAGCTGACATTCAGACGCTGTGCATTTCTCTTACCCTTTTCGTGCCTTAATAGTGTTGCTTGCAGCTTCTCTTATTGATAGACGATGCTCAGTTTCCGTTCGGTTATACATCGGTCACAATGGTGTCGTGTTTTTGAGCATGTTCACTGCTGCTTTTAACACATGCCTTCGTAACCGAAGATCACCGGTTAGCCATTGGACCATTAAAGTGCTTTGTCAGTTTTCAATTCTGTTTTTGTTCCTTGCAAACTTGACATTCTGGCATGGCTGCTGCTGAAGTATAACTTGCTTCATGGGTTCGTCCTTTTACTGCTTCTGGTGGCCGTATTTGCTGTGCTAGACTCTTTCAGAATTCTGAAGACAACCTTACAAGTGGGGATGTAGCTCAGAGGTAGAGCGCATGCTTTGCCTGTGTGAGGAACTGTCTTCGACCCCCAGCATCTCAATGAAGCATAGCTTGTTTCCTGAATGCCATTGTTTAACACTCAGGTACTCTTGCTTCCTGTTAGGCCCCAACAACCAAAAAGTGCTCTTTCCTGGGTGAGTCCCAAACGGCTGTGACTCAACTGTGCAACTTTCTTCCAGTCACCAAGATATGGGTTGCTTCTTCTGTTCTCCTTTTGGTAGCTGCCTATGCAATGCTATTTTGGTTACAGCCTATGGACAGTGTAGAATCGGTAGAATTGGTATCAATTCACGGGTCAGAACAGTGTTGTGATTTTGAGCATGTTCCAGCCATTTCCACACACTTCCGCTGTCGGAGTTACCACATGCCCTCATAGGTTTGTGTGTGGTTCAAATTTAAGCACTCTCTCTTTTCTGTGGCATGGTGGCCAAGTGGTAAGGCGTTGGTCTCGTAAACCGAAGATCACGGGTTCGATCCTCGTTCGTGCCTTTAAGGAAAGTGGACCGAAGGGTCTATAATGTCCATTCACTACCAAAATATCTGCTTCCAATTTTGTCCTTGTACAAGAGACCTCTGTATGTGATCAAGCACTCGTCTGACTCTCAAAGAAGCAGCTGAAATGGCCTGGTGGAAAGGTGCTTACCTTTTAAATGGCAGACAACGGGAACATCTACATCCATTTCTAATGTGACCTCTACCTTTGTTTTGAGTATTTCAATGATCTTTACTGAGTTTACCATCAGGTTTCCATGTGATAGAGTCTGCAGGAGTGAAAACTGGGCTTTGCTAGGTAAGAATTTCTCCATTGCTTCCAGGTAGTTTGCAGATTAAGAGGCTGTATGTCAAAGTCTATGTTATAGGGCCAAGTATTCCTGATGGTGTGGCAGGCCTTCTCACCCCTTCAGGGATTAGTGATACATTAGGCAACTGTAGACTAGTTGATAAATCTTTGGAATCATTCTCTTTGGCTCTACAACCAATTAGTTCCACACGTCAAGGGGATGTAGCTCAGTGGAAGAGCGCATGCTTTGCATGTATGAGGTCCAGGGTTCAATCCCCTGCATCTCCATGAGCATTATCTATAGATATGGTTGGCTATATTTTAACCTTTCGGGTTGAGCTGACATTCAGACGCTGTGCATTTCTCTCACTCTTTTTGTGCCTTAATAGTGTTGCTTGCAGCTTCTCTTATTGATAGACGATGCTCAGTTTCCGTTCGGTTATACATAGGTCACAATGGTGTCGTGATTTTGAGCATGTTCCTGCCATTTCCTCACATTTCCGCTGTCGGAGTTACCACATGTCCTCATAAGTTTGTGTGTGGTTCAAATTTAAGGACTCTCTCTTTTCTATGGCATGGTGGCCAAGTGGTAAGGCGTCGGTCTCGTAAACCGAAGATCACGGGTTCGATCCCCGTTCGTGCCTTTAAGGAAAGTGGACCGAACGGTCTATAGTGTCCATTCACTACTAAAATATCTGCTTCCAATTTTGTCCTTGTACAAGAGACCTCTGTATGTGATCAAGCACTCGTCTGACTCTCAAAGAAGCAGCTGAAATGGCCTGGCGGAAAGGTGCTTACCTTTTAAATGGCAGACAACGGGAACATCTACATCCATTTCTAATGTGACCTCTACCTTTGTTTTGAGTATTTCAATGATCTTTACTGAGTTTACCATCAGGTTTCCATGTGATAGAGTCTGCAGGAGTGAAAACTGGGCTTTGCTAGGTAAGAATTTCTCCATTGCTTCCAGGTAGTTTGCAGATTAAGAGGCTGTATGTCAAAGTCTATGTTATAGGGCCAAGTATTCCTGATGGTGTGGCAGGCCTTCTCACCCCTTCAGGGATTAGTGATACATTAGGCAACTGTAGACTAGTTGATAAACCTTTGGAATCATTCTCTTTGGCTCTACAACCAATTCATTCCACATGTCAAGGGGATGTAGCTCAGTGGAAGAGCGCATGCTTTGCATGTATGAGGTCCAGGGTTCAATCCCCTGCATCTCCATGAGCATTGTCTATAGATATTGTTGGCTATATTTTAACCTTTCGGGTTGAGCTGACATTCAGACGCTGTGCATTTCTCTTACCCTTTTCGTGCCTTAATAGTGTTGCTTGCAGCTTCTCTTATTGATAGACGATGCTCAGTTTCCGTTCGGTTATACATCGGTCACAATGGTGTCGTGTTTTTGAGCATGTTCACTGCTGCTTTTAACACATGCCTTCGTAACCGAAGATCACCGGTTAGCCATTGGACCATTAAAGTGCTTTGTCAGTTTTCAATTCTGTTTTTGTTCCTTGCAAACTTGACATTCTGGCATGGCTGCTGCTGAAGTATAACTTGCTTCATGGGTTCGTCCTTTTACTGCTTCTGGTGGCCGTATTTGCTGTGCTAGACTCTTTCAGAATTCTGAAGACAACCTTACAAGTGGGGATGTAGCTCAGAGGTAGAGCGCATGCTTTGCCTGTGTGAGGAACTGTCTTCGACCCCCAGCATCTCAATGAAGCATAGCTTGTTTCCTGAATGCCATTGTTTAACACTCAGGTACTCTTGCTTCCTGTTAGGCCCCAACAACCAAAAAGTGCTCTTTCCTGGGTGAGTCCCAAACGGCTGTGACTCAACTGTGCAACTTTCTTCCAGTCACCAAGATATGGGTTGCTTCTTCTGTTCTCCTTTTGGTAGCTGCCTATGCAATGCTATTTTGGTTACAGCCTATGGACAGTGTAGAATCGGTAGAATTGGTATCAATTCACGGGTCAGAACAGTGTTGTGATTTTGAGCATGTTCCAGCCATTTCCACACACTTCCGCTGTCGGAGTTACCACATGCCCTCATAGGTTTGTGTGTGGTTCAAATTTAAGCACTCTCTCTTTTCTGTGGCATGGTGGCCAAGTGGTAAGGCGTTGGTCTCGTAAACCGAAGATCACGGGTTCGATCCTCGTTCGTGCCTTTAAGGAAAGTGGACCGAAGGGTCTATAATGTCCATTCACTACCAAAATATCTGCTTCCAATTTTGTCCTTGTACAAGAGACCTCTGTATGTGATCAAGCACTCGTCTGACTCTCAAAGAAGCAGCTGAAATGGCCTGGTGGAAAGGTGCTTACCTTTTAAATGGCAGACAACGGGAACATCTACATCCATTTCTAATGTGACCTCTACCTTTGTTTTGAGTATTTCAATGATCTTTACTGAGTTTACCATCAGGTTTCCATGTGATAGAGTCTGCAGGAGCGAAAACTGGGCTTTGCTAGGTAAGAATTTCTCCATTGCTTCCAGGTAGTTTGCAGATTAAGAGGCTGTATGTCAAAGTCTATGTTATAGGGCCAAGGATTCCTGATGGTGTGGCAGGCCTTCTCACCCCTTCAGGGAGTAGTGATACATTAGGCAACTGTAGACTAGTTGATAAACCTTTGGAATCATTCTCTTTGGCTCTACAACCAATTAGTTCCACACGTCAAGGGGATGTAGCTCAGTGGAAGAGCGCATGCTTTGCATGTATGAGGTCCAGGGTTCAATCCCCTGCATCTCCATGAGCATTATCTATAGATATGGTTGGCTATATTTTAACCTTTCGGGTTGAGCTGACATTCAGACGCTGTGCATTTCTCTCACTCTTTTTGTGCCTTAATAGTGTTGCTTGCAGCTTCTCTTATTGATAGACGATGCTCAGTTTCCGTTCGGTTATACATAGGTCACAATGGTGTCGTGATTTTGAGCATGTTCCTGCCATTTCCTCACATTTCCGCTGTCGGAGTTACCACATGTCCTCATAAGTTTGTGTGTGGTTCAAATTTAAGGACTCTCTCTTTTCTATGGCATGGTGGCCAAGTGGTAAGGCGTCGGTCTCGTAAACCGAAGATCACGGGTTCGATCCCCGTTCGTGCCTTTAAGGAAAGTGGACCGAACGGTCTATAGTGTCCATTCACTACTAAAATATCTGCTTCCAATTTTGTCCTTGTACAAGAGACCTCTGTATGTGATCAAGCACTCGTCTGACTCTCAAAGAAGCAGCTGAAATGGCCTGGCGGAAAGGTGCTTACCTTTTAAATGGCAGACAACGGGAACATCTACATCCATTTCTAATGTGACCTCTACCTTTGTTTTGAGTATTTCAATGATCTTTACTGAGTTTACCATCAGGTTTCCATGTGATAGAGTCTGCAGGAGTGAAAACTGGGCTTTGCTAGGTAAGAATTTCTCCATTGCTTCCAGGTAGTTTGCAGATTAAGAGGCTGTATGTCAAAGTCTATGTTATAGGGCCAAGTATTCCTGATGGTGTGGCAGGCCTTCTCACCCCTTCAGGGATTAGTGATACATTAGGCAACTGTAGACTAGTTGATAAACCTTTGGAATCATTCTCTTTGGCTCTACAACCAATTCATTCCACATGTCAAGGGGATGTAGCTCAGTGGAAGAGCGCATGCTTTGCATGTATGAGGTCCAGGGTTCAATCCCCTGCATCTCCATGAGCATTATCTATAGATATGGTTGGCTATATTTTAACCTTTCGGGTTGAGCTGACATTCAGACGCTGTGCATTTCTCTCACTCTTTTTGTGCCTTAATAGTGTTGCTTGCAGCTTCTCTTATTGATAGACGATGCTCAGTTTCCGTTCGGTTATACATAGGTCACAATGGTGTCGTGATTTTGAGCATGTTCCTGCCATTTCCTCACATTTCCGCTGTCGGAGTTACCACATGTCCTCATAAGTTTGTGTGTGGTTCAAATTTAAGGACTCTCTCTTTTCTATGGCATGGTGGCCAAGTGGTAAGGCGTCGGTCTCGTAAACCGAAGATCACGGGTTCGATCCCCGTTCGTGCCTTTAAGGAAAGTGGACCGAACGGTCTATAGTGTCCATTCACTACTAAAATATCTGCTTCCAATTTTGTCCTTGTACAAGAGACCTCTGTATGTGATCAAGCACTCGTCTGACTCTCAAAGAAGCAGCTGAAATGGCCTGGCGGAAAGGTGCTTACCTTTTAAATGGCAGACAACGGGAACATCTACATCCATTTCTAATGTGACCTCTACCTTTGTTTTGAGTATTTCAATGATCTTTACTGAGTTTACCATCAGGTTTCCATGTGATAGAGTCTGCAGGAGTGAAAACTGGTCTTTGCTAGGTAAGAATTTCTCCATTGCTTCCAGGTAGTTTGCAGATTAAGAGGCTGTATGTCAAAGTCTATGTTATAGGGCCAAGTATTCCTGATGGTGTGGCAGGCCTTCTCACCCCTTCAGGGATTAGTGATACATTAGGCAACTGTAGACTAGTTGATAAACCTTTGGAATCATTCTCTTTGGCTCTACAACCAATTCATTCCACATGTCAAGGGGATGTAGGTCAGTGGAAGAGCGCATGCTTTGCATGTATGAGGTCCAGGGTTCAATCCCCTGCATCTCCATGAGCATTGTCTATAGATATTGTTGGCTATATTTTAACCTTTCGGGTTGAGCTGACATTCAGACGCTGTGCATTTCTCTTACCCTTTTCGTGCCTTAATAGTGTTGCTTGCAGCTTCTCTTATTGATAGACGATGCTCAGTTTCCGTTCGGTTATACATCGGTCACAATGGTGTCGTGTTTTTGAGCATGTTCACTGCTGCTTTTAACACATGCCTTCGTAACCGAAGATCACCGGTTAGCCATTGGACCATTAAAGTGCTTTGTCAGTTTTCAATTCTGTTTTTGTTCCTTGCAAACTTGACATTCTGGCATGGCTGCTGCTGAAGTATAACTTGCTTCATGGGTTCGTCCTTTTACTGCTTCTGGTGGCCGTATTTGCTGTGCTAGACTCTTTCAGAATTCTGAAGACAACCTTACAAGTGGGGATGTAGCTCAGAGGTAGAGCGCATGCTTTGCCTGTGTGAGGAACTGTCTTCGACCCCCAGCATCTCAATGAAGCATAGCTTGTTTCCTGAATGCCATTGTTTAACACTCAGGTACTCTTGCTTCCTGTTAGGCCCCAACAACCAAAAAGTGCTCTTTCCTGGGTGAGTCCCAAACGGCTGTGACTCAACTGTGCAACTTTCTTCCAGTCACCAAGATATGGGTTGCTTCTTCTGTTCTCCTTTTGGTAGCTGCCTATGCAATGGTATTTTGGTTACAGCCTATGGACAGTGTAGAATCGGTAGAATTGGTATCAATTCACGGGTCAGAACAGTGTTGTGATTTTGAGCATGTTCCAGCCATTTCCACACACTTCCGCTGTCGGAGTTACCACATGCCCTCATAGGTTTGTGTGTGGCTCAAATTTAAGCACTCTCTCTTTTCTGTGGCATGGTGGCCAAGTGGTAAGGCGTCGGTCTCGTAAACCGAAGATCACGGGTTCGATCCTCGTTCGTGCCTTTAAGGAAAGTGGACCGAAGGGTCTATAATGTCCATTCACTACCAAAATATCTGCTTCCAATTTTGTCCTTGTACAAGAGACCTCTGTATGTGATCAAGCACTCGTCTGACTCTCAAAGAAGCAGCTGAAATGGCCTGGTGGAAAGGTGCTTACCTTTTAAATGGCAGACAACGGGAACATCTACATCCATTTCTAATGTGACCTCTACCTTTGTTTTGAGTATTTCAATGATCTTTACTGAGTTTACCATCAGGTTTCCATGTGATAGAGTCTGCAGGAGCGAAAACTGGGCTTTGCTAGGTAAGAATTTCTCCATTGCTTCCAGGTAGTTTGCAGATTAAGAGGCTGTATGTCAAAGTCTATGTTATAGGGCCAAGGATTCCTGATGGTGTGGCAGGCCTTCTCACCCCTTCAGGGAGTAGTGATACATTAGGCAACTGTAGACTAGTTGATAAACCTTTGGAATCATTCTCTTTGGCTCTACAACCAATTAGTTCCACACGTCAAGGGGATGTAGCTCAGTGGAAGAGCGCATGCTTTGCATGTATGAGGTCCAGGGTTCAATCCCCTGCATCTCCATGAGCATTATCTATAGATATGGTTGGCTATATTTTAACCTTTCGGGTTGAGCTGACATTCAGACGCTGTGCATTTCTCTCACTCTTTTTGTGCCTTAATAGTGTTGCTTGCAGCTTCTCTTATTGATAGACGATGCTCAGTTTCCGTTCGGTTATACATAGGTCACAATGGTGTCGTGATTTTGAGCATGTTCCTGCCATTTCCTCACATTTCCGCTGTCGGAGTTACCACATGTCCTCATAAGTTTGTGTGTGGTTCAAATTTAAGGACTCTCTCTTTTCTATGGCATGGTGGCCAAGTGGTAAGGCGTCGGTCTCGTAAACCGAAGATCACGGGTTCGATCCCTGTTCGTGCCTTTAAGGAAAGTGGACCGAACGGTCTATAGTGTCCATTCACTACTAAAATATCTGCTTCCAATTTTGTCCTTGTACAAGAGACCTCTGTATGTGATCAAGCACTCGTCTGACTCTCAAAGAAGCAGCTGAAATGGCCTGGCGGAAAGGTGCTTACCTTTTAAATGGCAGACAACGGGAACATCTACATCCATTTCTAATGTGACCTCTACCTTTGTTTTGAGTATTTCAATGATCTTTACTGAGTTTACCATCAGGTTTCCATGTGATAGAGTCTGCAGGAGTGAAAACTGGTCTTTGCTAGGTAAGAATTTCTCCATTGCTTCCAGGTAGTTTGCAGATTAAGAGGCTGTATGTCAAAGTCTATGTTATAGGGCCAAGTATTCCTGATGGTGTGGCAGGCCTTCTCACCCCTTCAGGGATTAGTGATACATTAGGCAACTGTAGACTAGTTGATAAACCTTTGGAATCATTCTCTTTGGCTCTACAACCAATTCATTCCACATGTCAAGGGGATGTAGGTCAGTGGAAGAGCGCATGCTTTGCATGTATGAGGTCCAGGGTTCAATCCCCTGCATCTCCATGAGCATTGTCTATAGATATTGTTGGCTATATTTTAACCTTTCGGGTTGAGCTGACATTCAGACGCTGTGCATTTCTCTTACCCTTTTCGTGCCTTAATAGTGTTGCTTGCAGCTTCTCTTATTGATAGACGATGCTCAGTTTCCGTTCGGTTATACATCGGTCACAATGGTGTCGTGTTTTTGAGCACGTTCACTGCTGCTTTTAACACATGCCTTCGTAACCGAAGATCACCGGTTAGCCATTGGACCATTAAAGTGCTTTGTCAGTTTTCAATTCTGTTTTTGTTCCTTGCAAACTTGACATTCTGGCATGGCTGCTGCTGAAGTATAACTTGCTTCATGGGTTCGTCCTTTTACTGCTTCTGGTGGCCGTATTTGCTGTGCTAGACTCTTTCAGAATTCTGAAGACAACCTTACAAGTGGGGATGTAGCTCAGAGGTAGAGCGCATGCTTTGCCTGTGTGAGGAACTGTCTTCGACCCCCAGCATCTCAATGAAGCATAGCTTGTTTCCTGAATGCCATTGTTTAACACTCAGGTACTCTTGCTTCCTGTTAGGCCCCAACAACCAAAAAGTGCTCTTTCCTGGGTGAGTCCCAAACGGCTGTGACTCAACTGTGCAACTTTCTTCCAGTCACCAAGATATGGGTTGCTTCTTCTGTTCTCCTTTTGGTAGCTGCCTATGCAATGGTATTTTGGTTACAGCCTATGGACAGTGTAGAATCGGTAGAATTGGTATCAATTCACGGGTCAGAACAGTGTTGTGATTTTGAGCATGTTCCAGCCATTTCCACACACTTCCGCTGTCGGAGTTACCACATGCCCTCATAGGTTTGTGTGTGGCTCAAATTTAAGCACTCTCTCTTTTCTGTGGCATGGTGGCCAAGTGGTAAGGCGTCGGTCTCGTAAACCGAAGATCACGGGTTCGATCCTCGTTCGTGCCTTTAAGGAAAGTGGACCGAAGGGTCTATAATGTCCATTCACTACCAAAATATCTGCTTCCAATTTTGTCCTTGTACAAGAGACCTCTGTATGTGATCAAGCACTCGTCTGACTCTCAAAGAAGCAGCTGAAATGGCCTGGTGGAAAGGTGCTTACCTTTTAAATGGCAGACAACGGGAACATCTACATCCATTTCTAATGTGACCTCTACCTTTGTTTTGAGTATTTCAATGATCTTTACTGAGTTTACCATCAGGTTTCCATGTGATAGAGTCTGCAGGAGCGAAAACTGGGCTTTGCTAGGTAAGAATTTCTCCATTGCTTCCAGGTAGTTTGCAGATTAAGAGGCTGTATGTCAAAGTCTATGTTATAGGGCCAAGGATTCCTGATGGTGTGGCAGGCCTTCTCACCCCTTCAGGGAGTAGTGATACATTAGGCAACTGTAGACTAGTTGATAAACCTTTGGAATCATTCTCTTTGGCTCTACAACCAATTAGTTCCACACGTCAAGGGGATGTAGCTCAGTGGAAGAGCGCATGCTTTGCATGTATGAGGTCCAGGGTTCAATCCCCTGCATCTCCATGAGCATTATCTATAGATATGGTTGGCTATATTTTAACCTTTCGGGTTGAGCTGACATTCAGACGCTGTGCATTTCTCTCACTCTTTTTGTGCCTTAATAGTGTTGCTTGCAGCTTCTCTTATTGATAGACGATGCTCAGTTTCCGTTCGGTTATACATAGGTCACAATGGTGTCGTGATTTTGAGCATGTTCCTGCCATTTCCTCACATTTCCGCTGTCGGAGTTACCACATGTCCTCATAAGTTTGTGTGTGGTTCAAATTTAAGGACTCTCTCTTTTCTATGGCATGGTGGCCAAGTGGTAAGGCGTCGGTCTCGTAAACCGAAGATCACGGGTTCGATCCCCGTTCGTGCCTTTAAGGAAAGTGGACCGAACGGTCTATAGTGTCCATTCACTACTAAAATATCTGCTTCCAATTTTGTCCTTGTACAAGAGACCTCTGTATGTGATCAAGCACTCGTCTGACTCTCAAAGAAGCAGCTGAAATGGCCTGGCGGAAAGGTGCTTACCTTTTAAATGGCAGACAACGGGAACATCTACATCCATTTCTAATGTGACCTCTACCTTTGTTTTGAGTATTTCAATGATCTTTACTGAGTTTACCATCAGGTTTCCATGTGATAGAGTCTGCAGGAGTGAAAACTGGGCTTTGCTAGGTAAGAATTTCTCCATTGCTTCCAGGTAGTTTGCAGATTAAGAGGCTGTATGTCAAAGTCTATGTTATAGGGCCAAGTATTCCTGATGGTGTGGCAGGCCTTCTCACCCCTTCAGGGATTAGTGATACATTAGGCAACTGTAGACTAGTTGATAAACCTTTGGAATCATTCTCTTTGGCTCTACAACCAATTCATTCCACATGTCAAGGGGATGTAGCTCAGTGGAAGAGCGCATGCTTTGCATGTATGAGGTCCAGGGTTCAATCCCCTGCATCTCCATGAGCATTGTCTATAGATATTGTTGGCTATATTTTAACCTTTCGGGTTGAGCTGACATTCAGACGCTGTGCATTTCTCTTACCCTTTTCGTGCCTTAATAGTGTTGCTTGCAGCTTCTCTTATTGATAGACGATGCTCAGTTTCCGTTCGGTTATACATCGGTCACAATGGTGTCGTGTTTTTGAGCATGTTCACTGCTGCTTTTAACACATGCCTTCGTAACCGAAGATCACCGGTTAGCCATTGGACCATTAAAGTGCTTTGTCAGTTTTCAATTCTGTTTTTGTTCCTTGCAAACTTGACATTCTGGCATGGCTGCTGCTGAAGTATAACTTGCTTCATGGGTTCGTCCTTTTACTGCTTCTGGTGGCCGTATTTGCTGTGCTAGACTCTTTCAGAATTCTGAAGACAACCTTACAAGTGGGGATGTAGCTCAGAGGTAGAGCGCATGCTTTGCCTGTGTGAGGAACTGTCTTCGACCCCCAGCATCACAATGAAGCATAGCTTGTTTCCTGAATGCCATTGTTTAACACTCAGGTACTCTTGCTTCCTGTTAGGCCCCAACAACCAAAAAGTGCTCTTTCCTGGGTGAGTCCCAAACGGCTGTGACTCAACTGTGCAACTTTCTTCCAGTCACCAAGATATGGGTTGCTTCTTCTGTTCTCCTTTTGGTAGCTGCCTATGCAATGCTATTTTGGTTACAGCCTATGGACAGTGTAGAATCGGTAGAATTGGTATCAATTCACGGGTCAGAACAGTGTTGTGATTTTGAGCATGTTCCAGCCATTTCCACACACTTCCGCTGTCGGAGTTACCACATGCCCTCATAGGTTTGTGTGTGGTTCAAATTTAAGCACTCTCTCTTTTCTGTGGCATGGTGGCCAAGTGGTAAGGCGTTGGTCTCGTAAACCGAAGATCACGGGTTCGATCCTCGTTCGTGCCTTTAAGGAAAGTGGACCGAAGGGTCTATAATGTCCATTCACTACCAAAATATCTGCTTCCAATTTTGTCCTTGTACAAGAGACCTCTGTATGTGATCAAGCACTCGTCTGACTCTCAAAGAAGCAGCTGAAATGGCCTGGTGGAAAGGTGCTTACCTTTTAAATGGCAGACAACGGGAACATCTACATCCATTTCTAATGTGACCTCTACCTTTGTTTTGAGTATTTCAATGATCTTTACTGAGTTTACCATCAGGTTTCCATGTGATAGAGTCTGCAGGAGCGAAAACTGGGCTTTGCTAGGTAAGAATTTCTCCATTGCTTCCAGGTAGTTTGCAGATTAAGAGGCTGTATGTCAAAGTCTATGTTATAGGGCCAAGGATTCCTGATGGTGTGGCAGGCCTTCTCACCCCTTCAGGGAGTAGTGATACATTAGGCAACTGTAGACTAGTTGATAAATCTTTGGAATCATTCTCTTTGGCTCTACAACCAATTAGTTCCACACGTCAAGGGGATGTAGCTCAGTGGAAGAGCGCATGCTTTGCATGTATGCGGTCCAGGGTTCAATCCCCTGCATCTCCATGAGCATTATCTATAGATATGGTTGGCTATATTTTAACCTTTCGGGTTGAGCTGACATTCAGACGCTGTGCATTTCTCTCACTCTTTTTGTGCCTTAATAGTGTTGCTTGCAGCTTCTCTTATTGATAGACGATGCTCAGTTTTTGTTCGGTTATACATAGGTCACAATGGTGTCGTGATTTTGAGCATGTTCCTGCCATTTCCTCACATTTCCGCTGTCGGAGTTACCACATGTCCTCATAAGTTTGTGTGTGGTTCAAATTTAAGGACTCTCTCTTTTCTATGGCATGGTGGCCAAGTGGTAAGGCGTCGGTCTCGTAAACCGAAGATCACGGGTTCGATCCCCGTTCGTGCCTTTAAGGAAAGTGGACCGAACGGTCTATAGTGTCCATTCACTACTAAAATATCTGCTTCCAATTTTGTCCTTGTACAAGAGACCTCTGTATGTGATCAAGCACTCGTCTGACTCTCAAAGAAGCAGCTGAAATGGCCTGGTGGAAAGGTGCTTACCTTTTAAATGGCAGACAACGGGAACATCTACATCCATTTCTAATGTGACCTCTACCTTTGTTTTGAGTATTTCAATGATCTTTACTGAGTTTACCATCAGGTTTCCATGTGATAGAGTCTGCAGGAGTGAAAACTGGGCTTTGCTAGGTAAGAATTTCTCCATTGCTTCCAGGTAGTTTGCAGATTAAGAGGCTGTATGTCAAAGTCTATGTTATAGGGCCAAGTATTCCTGATGGTGTGGCAGGCCTTCTCACCCCTTCAGGGAGTAGTGATACATTAGGCAACTGTAGACTAGTTGATAAATCTTTGGAATCATTCTCTTTGGCTCTACAACCAATTAGTTCCACACGTCAAGGGGATGTAGCTCAGTGGAAGAGCGCATGCTTTGCATGTATGAGGTCCAGGGTTCAATCCCCTGCATCTCCATGAGCATTATCTATAGATATGGTTGGCTATATTTTAACCTTTCGGGTTGAGCTGACATTCAGACGCTGTGCATTTCTCTCACTCTTTTTGTGCCTTAATAGTGTTGCTTGCAGCTTCTCTTATTGATAGACAATGCTCAGTTTCCGTTCGGTTATACATAGGTCACAATGGTGTCGTGATTTTGAGCATGTTCCTGCCATTTCCTCACATTTCCGCTGTCGGAGTTACCACATGTCCTCATAAGTTTGTGTGTGGTTCAAATTTAAGGACTCTCTCTTTTCTATGGCATGGTGGCCAAGTGGTAAGGCGTCGGTCTCGTAAACCGAAGATCACGGGTTCGATCCCCGTTCGTGCCTTTAAGGAAAGTGGACCGAACGGTCTATAGTGTCCATTCACTACTAAAATATCTGCTTCCAATTTTGTCCTTGTACAAGAGACCTCTGTATGTGATCAAGCACTCGTCTGACTCTCAAAGAAGCAGCTGAAATGGCCTGGCGGAAAGGTGCTTACCTTTTAAATGGCAGACAACGGGAACATCTACATCCATTTCTAATGTGACCTCTACCTTTGTTTTGAGTATTTCAATGATCTTTACTGAGTTTACCATCAGGTTTCCATGTGATAGAGTCTGCAGGAGTGAAAACTGGGCTTTGCTAGGTAAGAATTTCTCCATTGCTTCCAGGTAGTTTGCAGATTAAGAGGCTGTATGTCAAAGTCTATGTTATAGGGCCAAGTATTCCTGATGGTGTGGCAGGCCTTCTCACCCCTTCAGGGATTAGTGATACATTAGGCAACTGTAGACTAGTTGATAAACCTTTGGAATCATTCTCTTTGGCTCTACAACCAATTCATTCCACATGTCAAGGGGATGTAGCTCAGTGGAAGAGCGCATGCTTTGCATGTATGAGGTCCAGGGTTCAATCCCCTGCATCTCCATGAGCATTGTCTATAGATATTGTTGGCTATATTTTAACCTTTCGGGTTGAGCTGACATTCAGACGCTGTGCATTTCTCTTACCCTTTTCGTGCCTTAATAGTGTTGCTTGCAGCTTCTCTTATTGATAGACGATGCTCAGTTTCCGTTCGGTTATACATCGGTCACAATGGTGTCGTGTTTTTGAGCATGTTCACTGCTGCTTTTAACACATGCCTTCGTAACCGAAGATCACCGGTTAGCCATTGGACCATTAAAGTGCTTTGTCAGTTTTCAATTCTGTTTTTGTTCCTTGCAAACTTGACATTCTGGCATGGCTGCTGCTGAAGTATAACTTGCTTCATGGGTTCGTCCTTTTACTGCTTCTGGTGGCCGTATTTGCTGTGCTAGACTCTTTCAGAATTCTGAAGACAACCTTACAAGTGGGGATGTAGCTCAGAGGTAGAGCGCATGCTTTGCCTGTGTGAGGAACTGTCTTCGACCCCCAGCATCTCAATGAAGCATAGCTTGTTTCCTGAATGCCATTGTTTAACACTCAGGTACTCTTGCTTCCTGTTAGGCCCCAACAACCAAAAAGTGCTCTTTCCTGGGTGAGTCCCAAACGGCTGTGACTCAACTGTGCAACTTTCTTCCAGTCACCAAGATATGGGTTGCTTCTTCTGTTCTCCTTTTGGTAGCTGCCTATGCAATGCTATTTTGGTTACAGCCTATGGACAGTGTAGAATCGGTAGAATTGGTATCAATTCACGGGTCAGAACAGTGTTGTGATTTTGAGCATGTTCCAGCCATTTCCACACACTTCCGCTGTCGGAGTTACCACATGCCCTCATAGGTTTGTGTGTGGCTCAAATTTAAGCACTCTCTCTTTTCTGTGGCATGGTGGCCAAGTGGTAAGGCGTTGGTCTCGTAAACCGAAGATCACGGGTTCGATCCTCGTTCGTGCCTTTAAGGAAAGTGGACCGAAGGGTCTATAATGTCCATTCACTACCAAAATATCTGCTTCCAATTTTGTCCTTGTACAAGAGACCTCTGTATGTGATCAAGCACTCGTCTGACTCTCAAAGAAGCAGCTGAAATGGCCTGGTGGAAAGGTGCTTACCTTTTAAATGGCAGACAACGGGAACATCTACATCCATTTCTAATGTGACCTCTACCTTTGTTTTGAGTATTTCAATGATCTTTACTGAGTTTACCATCAGGTTTCCATGTGATAGAGTCTGCAGGAGCGAAAACTGGGCTTTGCTAGGTAAGAATTTCTCCATTGCTTCCAGGTAGTTTGCAGATTAAGAGGCTGTATGTCAAAGTCTATGTTATAGGGCCAAGGATTCCTGATGGTGTGGCAGGCCTTCTCACCCCTTCAGGGAGTAGTGATACATTAGGCAACTGTAGACTAGTTGATAAATCTTTGGAATCATTCTCTTTGGCTCTACAACCAATTAGTTCCACACGTCAAGGGGATGTAGCTCAGTGGAAGAGCGCATGCTTTGCATGTATGAGGTCCAGGGTTCAATCCCCTGCATCTCCATGAGCATTATCTATAGATATGGTTGGCTATATTTTAACCTTTCGGGTTGAGCTGACATTCAGACGCTGTGCATTTCTCTCACTCTTTTTGTGCCTTAATAGTGTTGCTTGCAGCTTCTCTTATTGATAGACAATGCTCAGTTTCCGTTCGGTTATACATAGGTCACAATGGTGTCGTGATTTTGAGCATGTTCCTGCCATTTCCTCACATTTCCGCTGTCGGAGTTACCACATGTCCTCATAAGTTTGTGTGTGGTTCAAATTTAAGGACTCTCTCTTTTCTATGGCATGGTGGCCAAGTGGTAAGGCGTCGGTCTCGTAAACCGAAGATCACGGGTTCGATCCCCGTTCGTGCCTTTAAGGAAAGTGGACCGAACGGTCTATAGTGTCCATTCACTACTAAAATATCTGCTTCCAATTTTGTCCTTGTACAAGAGACCTCTGTATGTGATCAAGCACTCGTCTGACTCTCAAAGAAGCAGCTGAAATGGCCTGGCGGAAAGGTGCTTACCTTTTAAATGGCAGACAACGGGAACATCTACATCCATTTCTAATGTGACCTCTACCTTTGTTTTGAGTATTTCAATGATCTTTACTGAGTTTACCATCAGGTTTCCATGTGATAGAGTCTGCAGGAGTGAAAACTGGGCTTTGCTAGGTAAGAATTTCTCCATTGCTTCCAGGTAGTTTGCAGATTAAGAGGCTGTATGTCAAAGTCTATGTTATAGGGCCAAGTATTCCTGATGGTGTGGCAGGCCTTCTCACCCCTTCAGGGATTAGTGATACATTAGGCAACTGTAGACTAGTTGATAAACCTTTGGAATCATTCTCTTTGGCTCTACAACCAATTCATTCCACATGTCAAGGGGATGTAGCTCAGTGGAAGAGCGCATGCTTTGCATGTATGAGGTCCAGGGTTCAATCCCCTGCATCTCCATGAGCATTGTCTATAGATATTGTTGGCTATATTTTAACCTTTCGGGTTGAGCTGACATTCAGACGCTGTGCATTTCTCTTACCCTTTTCGTGCCTTAATAGTGTTGCTTGCAGCTTCTCTTATTGATAGACGATGCTCAGTTTCCGTTCGGTTATACATCGGTCACAATGGTGTCGTGTTTTTGAGCATGTTCACTGCTGCTTTTAACACATGCCTTCGTAACCGAAGATCACCGGTTAGCCATTGGACCATTAAAGTGCTTTGTCAGTTTTCAATTCTGTTTTTGTTCCTTGCAAACTTGACATTCTGGCATGGCTGCTGCTGAAGTATAACTTGCTTCATGGGTTCGTCCTTTTACTGCTTCTGGTGGCCGTATTTGCTGTGCTAGACTCTTTCAGAATTCTGAAGACAACCTTACAAGTGGGGATGTAGCTCAGAGGTAGAGCGCATGCTTTGCCTGTGTGAGGAACTGTCTTCGACCCCCAGCATCTCAATGAAGCATAGCTTGTTTCCTGAATGCCATTGTTTAACACTCAGGTACTCTTGCTTCCTGTTAGGCCCCAACAACCAAAAAGTGCTCTTTCCTGGGTGAGTCCCAAACGGCTGTGACTCAACTGTGCAACTTTCTTCCAGTCACCAAGATATGGGTTGCTTCTTCTGTTCTCCTTTTGGTAGCTGCCTATGCAATGCTATTTTGGTTACAGCCTATGGACAGTGTAGAATCGGTAGAATTGGTATCAATTCACGGGTCAGAACAGTGTTGTGATTTTGAGCATGTTCCAGCCATTTCCACACACTTCCGCTGTCGGAGTTACCACATGCCCTCATAGGTTTGTGTGTGGCTCAAATTTAAGCACTCTCTCTTTTCTATGGCATGGTGGCCAAGTGGTAAGGCGTCGGTCTCGTAAACCGAAGATCACGGGTTCGATCCCCGTTCGTGCCTTTAAGGAAAGTGGACCGAAGGGTCTATAATGTCCATTCACTACCAAAATATCTGCTTCCAATTTTGTCCTTGTACAAGAGACCTCTGTATGTGATCAAGCACTCGTCTGACTCTCAAAGAAGCAGCTGAAATGGCCTGGTGGAAAGGTGCTTACCTTTTAAATGGCAGACAACGGGAACATCTACCTCCATTTCTAATGTGACCTCTACCTTTGTTTTGAGTATTTCAATGATCTTTACTGAGTTTACCATCAGGTTTCCATGTGATAGAGTCTGCAGGAGCGAAAACTGGGCTTTGCTAGGTAAGAATTTCTCCATTGCTTCCAGGTAGTTTGCAGATTAAGAGGCTGTATGTCAAAGTCTATGTTATAGGGCCAAGGATTCCTGATGGTGTGGCAGGCCTTCTCACCCCTTCAGGGAGTAGTGATACATTAGGCAACTGTAGACTAGTTGATAAACCTTTGGAATCATTCTCTTTGGCTCTACAACCAATTAGTTCCACACGTCAAGGGGATGTAGCTCAGTGGAAGAGCGCATGCTTTGCATGTATGAGGTCCAGGGTTCAATCCCCTGCATCTCCATGAGCATTATCTATAGATATGGTTGGCTATATTTTAACCTTTCGGGTTGAGCTGACATTCAGACGCTGTGCATTTCTCTCACTCTTTTTGTGCCTTAATAGTGTTGCTTGCAGCTTCTCTTATTGATAGACAATGCTCAGTTTCCGTTCAGGTATACATAGGTCACAATGGTGTCGTGATTTTGAGCATGTTCCTGCCATTTCCTCACATTTCCGCTGTCGGAGTTACCACATGTCCTCATAAGTTTGTGTGTGGTTCAAATTTAAGGACTCTCTCTTTTCTGTGGCATGGTGGCCAAGTGGTAAGGCGTTGGTCTCGTAAACCGAAGATCACGGGTTCGATCCTCGTTCGTGCCTTTAAGGAAAGTGGACCGAAGGGTCTATAATGTCCATTCACTACCAAAATATCTGCTTCCAATTTTGTCCTTGTACAAGAGACCTCTGTATGTGATCAAGCACTCGTCTGACTCTCAAAGAAGCAGCTGAAATGGCCTGGTGGAAAGGTGCTTACCTTTTAAATGGCAGACAACGGGAACATCTACATCCATTTCTAATGTGACCTCTACCTTTGTTTTGAGTATTTCAATGATCTTTACTGAGTTTACCATCAGGTTTCCATGTGATAGAGTCTGCAGGAGCGAAAACTGGGCTTTGCTAGGTAAGAATTTCTCCATTGCTTCCAGGTAGTTTGCAGATTAAGAGGCTGTATGTCAAAGTCTATGTTATAGGGCCAAGGATTCCTGATGGTGTGGCAGGCCTTCTCACCCCTTCAGGGAGTAGTGATACATTAGGCAACTGTAGACTAGTTGATAAATCTTTGGAATCATTCTCTTTGGCTCTACAACCAATTAGTTCCACACGTCAAGGGGATGTAGCTCAGTGGAAGAGCGCATGCTTTGCATGTATGAGGTCCAGGGTTCAATCCCCTGCATCTCCATGAGCATTATCTATAGATATGGTTGGCTATATTTTAACCTTTCGGGTTGAGCTGACATTCAGACGCTGTGCATTTCTCTCACTCTTTTTGTGCCTTAATAGTGTTGCTTGCAGCTTCTCTTATTGATAGACGATGCTCAGTTTCCGTTCGGTTATACATAGGTCACAATGGTGTCGTGATTTTGAGCATGTTCCTGCCATTTCCTCACATTTCCGCTGTCGGAGTTACCACATGTCCTCATAAGTTTGTGTGTGGTTCAAATTTAAGGACTCTCTCTTTTCTATGGCATGGTGGCCAAGTGGTAAGGCGTCGGTCTCGTAAACCGAAGATCACGGGTTCGATCCCCGTTCGTGCCTTTAAGGAAAGTGGACCGAACGGTCTATAGTGTCCATTCACTACTAAAATATCTGCTTCCAATTTTGTCCTTGTACAAGAGACCTCTGTATGTGATCAAGCACTCGTCTGACTCTCAAAGAAGCAGCTGAAATGGCCTGGTGGAAAGGTGCTTACCTTTTAAATGGCAGACAACGGGAACATCTACATCCATTTCTAATGTGACCTCTACCTTTGTTTTGAGTATTTCAATGATCTTTACTGAGTTTACCATCAGGTTTCCATGTGATAGAGTCTGCAGGAGTGAAAACTGGGCTTTGCTAGGTAAGAATTTCTCCATTGCTTCCAGGTAGTTTGCAGATTAAGAGGCTGTATGTCAAAGTCTATGTTATAGGGCCAAGTATTCCTGATGGTGTGGCAGGCCTTCTCACCCCTTCAGGGATTAGTGATACATTAGGCAACTGTAGACTAGTTGATAAATCTTTGGAATCATTCTCTTTGGCTCTACAACCAATTAGTTCCACACGTCAAGGGGATGTAGCTCAGTGGAAGAGCTCATGCTTTGCATGTATGAGGTCCAGGGTTCAATCCCCTGCATCTCCATGAGCATTATCTATAGATATGGTTGGCTATATTTTAACCTTTCGGGTTGAGCTGACATTCAGACGCTGTGCATTTCTCTCACTCTTTTTGTGCCTTAATAGTGTTGCTTGCAGCTTCTCTTATTGATAGACAATGCTCAGTTTCCGTTCGGTTATACATAGGTCACAATGGTGTCGTGATTTTGAGCATGTTCCTGCCATTTCCTCACATTTCCGCTGTCGGAGTTACCACATGTCCTCATAAGTTTGTGTGTGGTTCAAATTTAAGGACTCTCTCTTTTCTATGGCATGGTGGCCAAGTGGTAAGGCGTCGGTCTCGTAAACCGAAGATCACGGGTTCGATCCCCGTTCGTGCCTTTAAGGAAAGTGGACCGAACGGTCTATAGTGTCCATTCACTACTAAAATATCTGCTTCCAATTTTGTCCTTGTACAAGAGACCTCTGTATGTGATCAAGCACTCGTCTGACTCTCAAAGAAGCAGCTGAAATGGCCTGGTGGAAAGGTGCTTACCTTTTAAATGGCAGACAACGGGAACATCTACATCCATTTCTAATGTGACCTCTACCTTTGTTTTGAGTATTTCAATGATCTTTACTGAGTTTACCATCAGGTTTCCATGTGATAGAGTCTGCAGGAGTGAAAACTGGGCTTTGCTAGGTAAGAATTTCTCCATTGCTTCCAGGTAGTTTGCAGATTAAGAGGCTGTATGTCAAAGTCTATGTTATAGGGCCAAGTATTCCTGATGGTGTGGCAGGCCTTCTCACCCCTTCAGGGATTAGTGATACATTAGGCAACTGTAGACTAGTTGATAAATCTTTGGAATCATTCTCTTTGGCTCTACAACCAATTAGTTCCACACGTCAAGGGGATGTAGCTCAGTGGAAGAGCGCATGCTTTGCATGTATGAGGTCCAGGGTTCAATCCCCTGCATCTCCATGAGCATTATCTATAGATATGGTTGGCTATATTTTAACCTTTCGGGTTGAGCTGACATTCAGACGCTGTGCATTTCTCTCACTCTTTTTGTGCCTTAATAGTGTTGCTTGCAGCTTCTCTTATTGATAGACAATGCTCAGTTTCCGTTCGGTTATACATAGGTCACAATGGTGTCGTGATTTTGAGCATGTTCCTGCCATTTCCTCACATTTCCGCTGTCGGAGTTACCACATGTCCTCATAAGTTTGTGTGTGGTTCAAATTTAAGGACTCTCTCTTTTCTATGGCATGGTGGCCAAGTGGTAAGGCGTCGGTCTCGTAAACCGAAGATCACGGGTTCGATCCCCGTTCGTGCCTTTAAGGAAAGTGGACCGAACGGTCTATAGTGTCCATTCACTACTAAAATATCTGCTTCCAATTTTGTCCTTGTACAAGAGACCTCTGTATGTGATCAAGCACTCGTCTGACTCTCAAAGAAGCAGCTGAAATGGCCTGGTGGAAAGGTGCTTACCTTTTAAATGGCAGACAACGGGAACATCTACATCCATTTCTAATGTGACCTCTACCTTTGTTTTGAGTATTTCAATGATCTTTACTGAGTTTACCATCAGGTTTCCATGTGATAGAGTCTGCAGGAGTGAAAACTGGGCTTTGCTAGGTAAGAATTTCTCCATTGCTTCCAGGTAGTTTGCAGATTAAGAGGCTGTATGTCAAAGTCTATGTTATAGGGCCAAGTATTCCTGATGGTGTGGCAGGCCTTCTCACCCCTTCAGGGATTAGTGATACATTAGGCAACTGTAGACTAGTTGATAAATCTTTGGAATCATTCTCTTTGGCTCTACAACCAATTAGTTCCACACGTCAAGGGGATGTAGCTCAGTGGAAGAGCGCATGCTTTGCATGTATGAGGTCCAGGGTTCAATCCCCTGCATCTCCATGAGCATTATCTATAGATATGGTTGGCTATATTTTAACCTTTCGGGTTGAGCTGACATTCAGACGCTGTGCATTTCTCTCACTCTTTTTGTGCCTTAATAGTGTTGCTTGCAGCTTCTCTTATTGATAGACAATGCTCAGTTTCCGTTCGGTTATACATAGGTCACAATGGTGTCGTGATTTTGAGCATGTTCCTGCCATTTCCTCACATTTCCGCTGTCGGAGTTACCACATGTCCTCATAAGTTTGTGTGTGGTTCAAATTTAAGGACTCTCTCTTTTCTATGGCATGGTGGCCAAGTGGTAAGGCGTCGGTCTCGTAAACCGAAGATCACGGGTTCGATCCCCGTTCGTGCCTTTAAGGAAAGTGGACCGAACGGTCTATAGTGTCCATTCACTACTAAAATATCTGCTTCCAATTTTGTCCTTGTACAAGAGACCTCTGTATGTGATCAAGCACTCGTCTGACTCTCAAAGAAGCAGCTGAAATGGCCTGGTGGAAAGGTGCTTACCTTTTAAATGGCAGACAACGGGAACATCTACATCCATTTCTAATGTGACCTCTACCTTTGTTTTGAGTATTTCAATGATCTTTACTGAGTTTACCATCAGGTTTCCATGTGATAGAGTCTGCAGGAGTGAAAACTGGGCTTTGCTAGGTAAGAATTTCTCCATTGCTTCCAGGTAGTTTGCAGATTAAGAGGCTGTATGTCAAAGTCTATGTTATAGGGCCAAGTATTCCTGATGGTGTGGCAGGCCTTCTCACCCCTTCAGGGATTAGTGATACATTAGGCAACTGTAGACTAGTTGATAAATCTTTGGAATCATTCTCTTTGGCTCTACAACCAATTAGTTCCACACGTCAAGGGGATGTAGCTCAGTGGAAGAGCGCATGCTTTGCATGTATGAGGTCCAGGGTTCAATCCCCTGCATCTCCATGAGCATTATCTATAGATATGGTTGGCTATATTTTAACCTTTCGGGTTGAGCTGACATTCAGACGCTGTGCATTTCTCTCACTCTTTTTGTGCCTTAATAGTGTTGCTTGCAGCTTCTCTTATTGATAGACAATGCTCAGTTTCCGTTCAGGTATACATAGGTCACAATGGTGTCGTGATTTTGAGCATGTTCCTGCCATTTCCTCACATTTCCGCTGTCGGAGTTACCACATGTCCTCATAAGTTTGTGTGTGGTTCAAATTTAAGGACTCTCTCTTTTCTATGGCATGGTGGCCAAGTGGTAAGGCGTCGGTCTCGTAAACCGAAGATCACGGGTTCGATCCCCGTTCGTGCCTTTAAGGAAAGTGGACTGAACGGTCTATAGTGTCCATTCACTACTAAAATATCTGCTTCCAATTTTGTCCTTGTACAAGAGACCTCTGTATGTGATCAAGCACTCGTCTGACTCTCAAAGAAGCAGCTGAAATGGCCTGGCGGAAAGGTGCTTACCTTTTAAATGGCAGACAACGGGAACATCTACATCCATTTCTAATGTGACCTCTACCTTTGTTTTGAGTATTTCAATGATCTTTACTGAGTTTACCATCAGGTTTCCATGTGATAGAGTCTGCAGGAGTGAAAACTGGGCTTTGCTAGGTAAGAATTTCTCCATTGCTTCCAGGTAGTTTGCAGATTAAGAGGCTGTATGTCAAAGTCTATGTTATAGGGCCAAGTATTCCTGATGGTGTGGCAGGCCTTCTCACCCCTTCAGGGATTAGTGATACATTAGGCAACTGTAGACTAGTTGATAAACCTTTGGAATCATTCTCTTTGGCTCTACAACCAATTCATTCCACATGTCAAGGGGATGTAGCTCAGTGGAAGAGCGCATGCTTTGCATGTATGAGGTCCAGGGTTTAATCCCCTGCATCTCCATGAGCATTGTCTATAGATATTGTTGGCTATATTTTAACCTTTCGGGTTGAGCTGACATTCAGACGCTGTGCATTTCTCTTACCCTTTTCGTGCCTTAATAGTGTTGCTTGCAGCTTCTCTTATTGATAGACGATGCTCAGTTTCCGTTCGGTTATACATCGGTCACAATGGTGTCGTGTTTTTGAGCATGTTCACTGCTGCTTTTAACACATGCCTTCGTAACCGAAGATCACCGGTTAGCCATTGGACCATTAAAGTGCTTTGTCAGTTTTCAATTCTGTTTTTGTTCCTTGCAAACTTGACATTCTGGCATGGCTGCTGCTGAAGTATAACTTGCTTCATGGGTTCGTCCTTTTACTGCTTCTGGTGGCCGTATTTGCTGTGCTAGACTCTTTCAGAATTCTGAAGACAACCTTACAAGTGGGGATGTAGCTCAGAGGTAGAGCGCATGCTTTGCCTGTGTGAGGAACTGTCTTCGACCCCCAGCATCTCAATGAAGCATAGCTTGTTTCCTGAATGCCATTGTTTAACACTCAGGTACTCTTGCTTCCTGTTAGGCCCCAACAACCAAAAAGTGCTCTTTCCTGGGTGAGTCCCAAACGGCTGTGACTCAACTGTGCAACTTTCTTCCAGTCACCAAGATATGGGTTGCTTCTTCTGTTCTCCTTTTGGTAGCTGCCTATGCAATGCTATTTTGGTTACAGCCTATGGACAGTGTAGAATCGGTAGAATTGGTATCAATTCACGGGTCAGAACAGTGTTGTGATTTTGAGCATGTTCCAGCCATTTCCACACACTTCCGCTGTCGGAGTTACCACATGCCCTCATAGGTTTGTGTGTGGTTCAAATTTAAGCACTCTCTCTTTTCTATGGCATGGTGGCCAAGTGGTAAGGCGTCGGTCTCGTAAACCGAAGATCACGGGTTCGATCCTCGTTCGTGCCTTTAAGGAAAGTGGACCGAAGGGTCTATAATGTCCATTCACTACCAAAATATCTGCTTCCAATTTTGTCCTTGTACAAGAGACCTCTGTATGTGATCAAGCACTCGTCTGACTCTCAAAGAAGCAGCTGAAATGGCCTGGTGGAAAGGTGCTTACCTTTTAAATGGCAGACAACGGGAACATCTACATCCATTTCTAATGTGACCTCTACCTTTGTTTTGAGTATTTCAATGATCTTTACTGAGTTTACCATCAGGTTTCCATGTGATAGAGTCTGCAGGAGCGAAAACTGGGCTTTGCTAGGTAAGAATTTCTCCATTGCTTCCAGGTAGTTTGCAGATTAAGAGGCTGTATGTCAAAGTCTATGTTATAGGGCCAAGGATTCCTGATGGTGTGGCAGGCCTTCTCACCCCTTCAGGGAGTAGTGATACATTAGGCAACTGTAGACTAGTTGATAAATCTTTGGAATCATTCTCTTTGGCTCTACAACCAATTAGTTCCACACGTCAAGGGGATGTAGCTCAGTGGAAGAGCGCATGCTTTGCATGTATGAGGTCCAGGGTTCAATCCCCTGCATCTCCATGAGCATTATCTATAGATATGGTTGGCTATATTTTAACCTTTCGGGTTGAGCTGACATTCAGACGCTGTGCATTTCTCTCACTCTTTTTGTGCCTTAATAGTGTTGCTTGCAGCTTCTCTTATTGATAGACGATGCTCAGTTTCCGTTCGGTTATACATAGGTCACAATGGTGTCGTGATTTTGAGCATGTTCCTGCCATTTCCTCACATTTCCGCTGTCGGAGTTACCACATGTCCTCATAAGTTTGTGTGTGGTTCAAATTTAAGGACTCTCTCTTTTCTATGGCATGGTGGCCAAGTGGTAAGGCGTCGGTCTCGTAAACCGAAGATCACGGGTTCGATCCCTGTTCGTGCCTTTAAGGAAAGTGGACCGAACGGTCTATAGTGTCCATTCACTACTAAAATATCTGCTTCCAATTTTGTCCTTGTACAAGAGACCTCTGTATGTGATCAAGCACTCGTCTGACTCTCAAAGAAGCAGCTGAAATGGCCTGGCGGAAAGGTGCTTACCTTTTAAATGGCAGACAACGGGAACATCTACATCCATTTCTAATGTGACCTCTACCTTTGTTTTGAGTATTTCAATGATCTTTACTGAGTTTACCATCAGGTTTCCATGTGATAGAGTCTGCAGGAGTGAAAACTGGTCTTTGCTAGGTAAGAATTTCTCCATTGCTTCCAGGTAGTTTGCAGATTAAGAGGCTGTATGTCAAAGTCTATGTTATAGGGCCAAGTATTCCTGATGGTGTGGCAGGCCTTCTCACCCCTTCAGGGATTAGTGATACATTAGGCAACTGTAGACTAGTTGATAAACCTTTGGAATCATTCTCTTTGGCTCTACAACCAATTCATTCCACATGTCAAGGGGATGTAGGTCAGTGGAAGAGCGCATGCTTTGCATGTATGAGGTCCAGGGTTCAATCCCCTGCATCTCCATGAGCATTGTCTATAGATATTGTTGGCTATATTTTAACCTTTCGGGTTGAGCTGACATTCAGACGCTGTGCATTTCTCTTACCCTTTTCGTGCCTTAATAGTGTTGCTTGCAGCTTCTCTTATTGATAGACGATGCTCAGTTTCCGTTCGGTTATACATCGGTCACAATGGTGTCGTGTTTTTGAGCACGTTCACTGCTGCTTTTAACACATGCCTTCGTAACCGAAGATCACCGGTTAGCCATTGGACCATTAAAGTGCTTTGTCAGTTTTCAATTCTGTTTTTGTTCCTTGCAAACTTGACATTCTGGCATGGCTGCTGCTGAAGTATAACTTGCTTCATGGGTTCGTCCTTTTACTGCTTCTGGTGGCCGTATTTGCTGTGCTAGACTCTTTCAGAATTCTGAAGACAACCTTACAAGTGGGGATGTAGCTCAGAGGTAGAGCGCATGCTTTGCCTGTGTGAGGAACTGTCTTCGACCCCCAGCATCTCAATGAAGCATAGCTTGTTTCCTGAATGCCATTGTTTAACACTCAGGTACTCTTGCTTCCTGTTAGGCCCCAACAACCAAAAAGTGCTCTTTCCTGGGTGAGTCCCAAACGGCTGTGACTCAACTGTGCAACTTTCTTCCAGTCACCAAGATATGGGTTGCTTCTTCTGTTCTCCTTTTGGTAGCTGCCTATGCAATGGTATTTTGGTTACAGCCTATGGACAGTGTAGAATCGGTAGAATTGGTATCAATTCACGGGTCAGAACAGTGTTGTGATTTTGAGCATGTTCCAGCCATTTCCACACACTTCCGCTGTCGGAGTTACCACATGCCCTCATAGGTTTGTGTGTGGCTCAAATTTAAGCACTCTCTCTTTTCTGTGGCATGGTGGCCAAGTGGTAAGGCGTCGGTCTCGTAAACCGAAGATCACGGGTTCGATCCTCGTTCGTGCCTTTAAGGAAAGTGGACCGAAGGGTCTATAATGTCCATTCACTACCAAAATATCTGCTTCCAATTTTGTCCTTGTACAAGAGACCTCTGTATGTGATCAAGCACTCGTCTGACTCTCAAAGAAGCAGCTGAAATGGCCTGGTGGAAAGGTGCTTACCTTTTAAATGGCAGACAACGGGAACATCTACATCCATTTCTAATGTGACCTCTACCTTTGTTTTGAGTATTTCAATGATCTTTACTGAGTTTACCATCAGGTTTCCATGTGATAGAGTCTGCAGGAGCGAAAACTGGGCTTTGCTAGGTAAGAATTTCTCCATTGCTTCCAGGTAGTTTGCAGATTAAGAGGCTGTATGTCAAAGTCTATGTTATAGGGCCAAGGATTCCTGATGGTGTGGCAGGCCTTCTCACCCCTTCAGGGAGTAGTGATACATTAGGCAACTGTAGACTAGTTGATAAACCTTTGGAATCATTCTCTTTGGCTCTACAACCAATTAGTTCCACACGTCAAGGGGATGTAGCTCAGTGGAAGAGCGCATGCTTTGCATGTATGAGGTCCAGGGTTCAATCCCCTGCATCTCCATGAGCATTATCTATAGATATGGTTGGCTATATTTTAACCTTTCGGGTTGAGCTGACATTCAGACGCTGTGCATTTCTCTCACTCTTTTTGTGCCTTAATAGTGTTGCTTGCAGCTTCTCTTATTGATAGACGATGCTCAGTTTCCGTTCGGTTATACATAGGTCACAATGGTGTCGTGATTTTGAGCATGTTCCTGCCATTTCCTCACATTTCCGCTGTCGGAGTTACCACATGTCCTCATAAGTTTGTGTGTGGTTCAAATTTAAGGACTCTCTCTTTTCTATGGCATGGTGGCCAAGTGGTAAGGCGTCGGTCTCGTAAACCGAAGATCACGGGTTCGATCCCCGTTCGTGCCTTTAAGGAAAGTGGACCGAACGGTCTATAGTGTCCATTCACTACTAAAATATCTGCTTCCAATTTTGTCCTTGTACAAGAGACCTCTGTATGTGATCAAGCACTCGTCTGACTCTCAAAGAAGCAGCTGAAATGGCCTGGCGGAAAGGTGCTTACCTTTTAAATGGCAGACAACGGGAACATCTACATCCATTTCTAATGTGACCTCTACCTTTGTTTTGAGTATTTCAATGATCTTTACTGAGTTTACCATCAGGTTTCCATGTGATAGAGTCTGCAGGAGTGAAAACTGGGCTTTGCTAGGTAAGAATTTCTCCATTGCTTCCAGGTAGTTTGCAGATTAAGAGGCTGTATGTCAAAGTCTATGTTATAGGGCCAAGTATTCCTGATGGTGTGGCAGGCCTTCTCACCCCTTCAGGGATTAGTGATACATTAGGCAACTGTAGACTAGTTGATAAACCTTTGGAATCATTCTCTTTGGCTCTACAACCAATTCATTCCACATGTCAAGGGGATGTAGCTCAGTGGAAGAGCGCATGCTTTGCATGTATGAGGTCCAGGGTTCAATCCCCTGCATCTCCATGAGCATTGTCTATAGATATTGTTGGCTATATTTTAACCTTTCGGGTTGAGCTGACATTCAGACGCTGTGCATTTCTCTTACCCTTTTCGTGCCTTAATAGTGTTGCTTGCAGCTTCTCTTATTGATAGACGATGCTCAGTTTCCGTTCGGTTATACATCGGTCACAATGGTGTCGTGTTTTTGAGCATGTTCACTGCTGCTTTTAACACATGCCTTCGTAACCGAAGATCACCGGTTAGCCATTGGACCATTAAAGTGCTTTGTCAGTTTTCAATTCTGTTTTTGTTCCTTGCAAACTTGACATTCTGGCATGGCTGCTGCTGAAGTATAACTTGCTTCATGGGTTCGTCCTTTTACTGCTTCTGGTGGCCGTATTTGCTGTGCTAGACTCTTTCAGAATTCTGAAGACAACCTTACAAGTGGGGATGTAGCTCAGAGGTAGAGCGCATGCTTTGCCTGTGTGAGGAACTGTCTTCGACCCCCAGCATCACAATGAAGCATAGCTTGTTTCCTGAATGCCATTGTTTAACACTCAGGTACTCTTGCTTCCTGTTAGGCCCCAACAACCAAAAAGTGCTCTTTCCTGGGTGAGTCCCAAACGGCTGTGACTCAACTGTGCAACTTTCTTCCAGTCACCAAGATATGGGTTGCTTCTTCTGTTCTCCTTTTGGTAGCTGCCTATGCAATGCTATTTTGGTTACAGCCTATGGACAGTGTAGAATCGGTAGAATTGGTATCAATTCACGGGTCAGAACAGTGTTGTGATTTTGAGCATGTTCCAGCCATTTCCACACACTTCCGCTGTCGGAGTTACCACATGCCCTCATAGGTTTGTGTGTGGTTCAAATTTAAGCACTCTCTCTTTTCTGTGGCATGGTGGCCAAGTGGTAAGGCGTTGGTCTCGTAAACCGAAGATCACGGGTTCGATCCTCGTTCGTGCCTTTAAGGAAAGTGGACCGAAGGGTCTATAATGTCCATTCACTACCAAAATATCTGCTTCCAATTTTGTCCTTGTACAAGAGACCTCTGTATGTGATCAAGCACTCGTCTGACTCTCAAAGAAGCAGCTGAAATGGCCTGGTGGAAAGGTGCTTACCTTTTAAATGGCAGACAACGGGAACATCTACATCCATTTCTAATGTGACCTCTACCTTTGTTTTGAGTATTTCAATGATCTTTACTGAGTTTACCATCAGGTTTCCATGTGATAGAGTCTGCAGGAGCGAAAACTGGGCTTTGCTAGGTAAGAATTTCTCCATTGCTTCCAGGTAGTTTGCAGATTAAGAGGCTGTATGTCAAAGTCTATGTTATAGGGCCAAGGATTCCTGATGGTGTGGCAGGCCTTCTCACCCCTTCAGGGAGTAGTGATACATTAGGCAACTGTAGACTAGTTGATAAATCTTTGGAATCATTCTCTTTGGCTCTACAACCAATTAGTTCCACACGTCAAGGGGATGTAGCTCAGTGGAAGAGCGCATGCTTTGCATGTATGCGGTCCAGGGTTCAATCCCCTGCATCTCCATGAGCATTATCTATAGATATGGTTGGCTATATTTTAACCTTTCGGGTTGAGCTGACATTCAGACGCTGTGCATTTCTCTCACTCTTTTTGTGCCTTAATAGTGTTGCTTGCAGCTTCTCTTATTGATAGACGATGCTCAGTTTCCGTTCGGTTATACATAGGTCACAATGGTGTCGTGATTTTGAGCATGTTCCTGCCATTTCCTCACATTTCCGCTGTCGGAGTTACCACATGTCCTCATAAGTTTGTGTGTGGTTCAAATTTAAGGACTCTCTCTTTTCTATGGCATGGTGGCCAAGTGGTAAGGCGTCGGTCTCGTAAACCGAAGATCACGGGTTCGATCCCCGTTCGTGCCTTTAAGGAAAGTGGACCGAACGGTCTATAGTGTCCATTCACTACTAAAATATCTGCTTCCAATTTTGTCCTTGTACAAGAGACCTCTGTATGTGATCAAGCACTCGTCTGACTCTCAAAGAAGCAGCTGAAATGGCCTGGTGGAAAGGTGCTTACCTTTTAAATGGCAGACAACGGGAACATCTACATCCATTTCTAATGTGACCTCTACCTTTGTTTTGAGTATTTCAATGATCTTTACTGAGTTTACCATCAGGTTTCCATGTGATAGAGTCTGCAGGAGTGAAAACTGGGCTTTGCTAGGTAAGAATTTCTCCATTGCTTCCAGGTAGTTTGCAGATTAAGAGGCTGTATGTCAAAGTCTATGTTATAGGGCCAAGTATTCCTGATGGTGTGGCAGGCCTTCTCACCCCTTCAGGGAGTAGTGATACATTAGGCAACTGTAGACTAGTTGATAAATCTTTGGAATCATTCTCTTTGGCTCTACAACCAATTAGTTCCACACGTCAAGGGGATGTAGCTCAGTGGAAGAGCGCATGCTTTGCATGTATGAGGTCCAGGGTTCAATCCCCTGCATCTCCATGAGCATTATCTATAGATATGGTTGGCTATATTTTAACCTTTCGGGTTGAGCTGACATTCAGACGCTGTGCATTTCTCTCACTCTTTTTGTGCCTTAATAGTGTTGCTTGCAGCTTCTCTTATTGATAGACAATGCTCAGTTTCCGTTCGGTTATACATAGGTCACAATGGTGTCGTGATTTTGAGCATGTTCCTGCCATTTCCTCACATTTCCGCTGTCGGAGTTACCACATGTCCTCATAAGTTTGTGTGTGGTTCAAATTTAAGGACTCTCTCTTTTCTATGGCATGGTGGCCAAGTGGTAAGGCGTCGGTCTCGTAAACCGAAGATCACGGGTTCGATCCCCGTTCGTGCCTTTAAGGAAAGTGGACCGAACGGTCTATAGTGTCCATTCACTACTAAAATATCTGCTTCCAATTTTGTCCTTGTACAAGAGACCTCTGTATGTGATCAAGCACTCGTCTGACTCTCAAAGAAGCAGCTGAAATGGCCTGGCGGAAAGGTGCTTACCTTTTAAATGGCAGACAACGGGAACATCTACATCCATTTCTAATGTGACCTCTACCTTTGTTTTGAGTATTTCAATGATCTTTACTGAGTTTACCATCAGGTTTCCATGTGATAGAGTCTGCAGGAGTGAAAACTGGGCTTTGCTAGGTAAGAATTTCTCCATTGCTTCCAGGTAGTTTGCAGATTAAGAGGCTGTATGTCAAAGTCTATGTTATAGGGCCAAGTATTCCTGATGGTGTGGCAGGCCTTCTCACCCCTTCAGGGATTAGTGATACATTAGGCAACTGTAGACTAGTTGATAAACCTTTGGAATCATTCTCTTTGGCTCTACAACCAATTCATTCCACATGTCAAGGGGATGTAGCTCAGTGGAAGAGCGCATGCTTTGCATGTATGAGGTCCAGGGTTCAATCCCCTGCATCTCCATGAGCATTGTCTATAGATATTGTTGGCTATATTTTAACCTTTCGGGTTGAGCTGACATTCAGACGCTGTGCATTTCTCTTACCCTTTTCGTGCCTTAATAGTGTTGCTTGCAGCTTCTCTTATTGATAGACGATGCTCAGTTTCCGTTCGGTTATACATCGGTCACAATGGTGTCGTGTTTTTGAGCATGTTCACTGCTGCTTTTAACACATGCCTTCGTAACCGAAGATCACCGGTTAGCCATTGGACCATTAAAGTGCTTTGTCAGTTTTCAATTCTGTTTTTGTTCCTTGCAAACTTGACATTCTGGCATGGCTGCTGCTGAAGTATAACTTGCTTCATGGGTTCGTCCTTTTACTGCTTCTGGTGGCCGTATTTGCTGTGCTAGACTCTTTCAGAATTCTGAAGACAACCTTACAAGTGGGGATGTAGCTCAGAGGTAGAGCGCATGCTTTGCCTGTGTGAGGAACTGTCTTCGACCCCCAGCATCTCAATGAAGCATAGCTTGTTTCCTGAATGCCATTGTTTAACACTCAGGTACTCTTGCTTCCTGTTAGGCCCCAACAACCAAAAAGTGCTCTTTCCTGGGTGAGTCCCAAACGGCTGTGACTCAACTGTGCAACTTTCTTCCAGTCACCAAGATATGGGTTGCTTCTTCTGTTCTCCTTTTGGTAGCTGCCTATGCAATGCTATTTTGGTTACAGCCTATGGACAGTGTAGAATCGGTAGAATTGGTATCAATTCACGGGTCAGAACAGTGTTGTGATTTTGAGCATGTTCCAGCCATTTCCACACACTTCCGCTGTCGGAGTTACCACATGCCCTCATAGGTTTGTGTGTGGCTCAAATTTAAGCACTCTCTCTTTTCTGTGGCATGGTGGCCAAGTGGTAAGGCGTTGGTCTCGTAAACCGAAGATCACGGGTTCGATCCTCGTTCGTGCCTTTAAGGAAAGTGGACCGAAGGGTCTATAATGTCCATTCACTACCAAAATATCTGCTTCCAATTTTGTCCTTGTACAAGAGACCTCTGTATGTGATCAAGCACTCGTCTGACTCTCAAAGAAGCAGCTGAAATGGCCTGGTGGAAAGGTGCTTACCTTTTAAATGGCAGACAACGGGAACATCTACATCCATTTCTAATGTGACCTCTACCTTTGTTTTGAGTATTTCAATGATCTTTACTGAGTTTACCATCAGGTTTCCATGTGATAGAGTCTGCAGGAGCGAAAACTGGGCTTTGCTAGGTAAGAATTTCTCCATTGCTTCCAGGTAGTTTGCAGATTAAGAGGCTGTATGTCAAAGTCTATGTTATAGGGCCAAGGATTCCTGATGGTGTGGCAGGCCTTCTCACCCCTTCAGGGAGTAGTGATACATTAGGCAACTGTAGACTAGTTGATAAATCTTTGGAATCATTCTCTTTGGCTCTACAACCAATTAGTTCCACACGTCAAGGGGATGTAGCTCAGTGGAAGAGCGCATGCTTTGCATGTATGAGGTCCAGGGTTCAATCCCCTGCATCTCCATGAGCATTATCTATAGATATGGTTGGCTATATTTTAACCTTTCGGGTTGAGCTGACATTCAGACGCTGTGCATTTCTCTCACTCTTTTTGTGCCTTAATAGTGTTGCTTGCAGCTTCTCTTATTGATAGACAATGCTCAGTTTCCGTTCGGTTATACATAGGTCACAATGGTGTCGTGATTTTGAGCATGTTCCTGCCATTTCCTCACATTTCCGCTGTCGGAGTTACCACATGTCCTCATAAGTTTGTGTGTGGTTCAAATTTAAGGACTCTCTCTTTTCTATGGCATGGTGGCCAAGTGGTAAGGCGTCGGTCTCGTAAACCGAAGATCACGGGTTCGATCCCCGTTCGTGCCTTTAAGGAAAGTGGACCGAACGGTCTATAGTGTCCATTCACTACTAAAATATCTGCTTCCAATTTTGTCCTTGTACAAGAGACCTCTGTATGTGATCAAGCACTCGTCTGACTCTCAAAGAAGCAGCTGAAATGGCCTGGCGGAAAGGTGCTTACCTTTTAAATGGCAGACAACGGGAACATCTACATCCATTTCTAATGTGACCTCTACCTTTGTTTTGAGTATTTCAATGATCTTTACTGAGTTTACCATCAGGTTTCCATGTGATAGAGTCTGCAGGAGTGAAAACTGGGCTTTGCTAGGTAAGAATTTCTCCATTGCTTCCAGGTAGTTTGCAGATTAAGAGGCTGTATGTCAAAGTCTATGTTATAGGGCCAAGTATTCCTGATGGTGTGGCAGGCCTTCTCACCCCTTCAGGGATTAGTGATACATTAGGCAACTGTAGACTAGTTGATAAACCTTTGGAATCATTCTCTTTGGCTCTACAACCAATTCATTCCACATGTCAAGGGGATGTAGCTCAGTGGAAGAGCGCATGCTTTGCATGTATGAGGTCCAGGGTTCAATCCCCTGCATCTCCATGAGCATTGTCTATAGATATTGTTGGCTATATTTTAACCTTTCGGGTTGAGCTGACATTCAGACGCTGTGCATTTCTCTTACCCTTTTCGTGCCTTAATAGTGTTGCTTGCAGCTTCTCTTATTGATAGACGATGCTCAGTTTCCGTTCGGTTATACATCGGTCACAATGGTGTCGTGTTTTTGAGCATGTTCACTGCTGCTTTTAACACATGCCTTCGTAACCGAAGATCACCGGTTAGCCATTGGACCATTAAAGTGCTTTGTCAGTTTTCAATTCTGTTTTTGTTCCTTGCAAACTTGACATTCTGGCATGGCTGCTGCTGAAGTATAACTTGCTTCATGGGTTCGTCCTTTTACTGCTTCTGGTGGCCGTATTTGCTGTGCTAGACTCTTTCAGAATTCTGAAGACAACCTTACAAGTGGGGATGTAGCTCAGAGGTAGAGCGCATGCTTTGCCTGTGTGAGGAACTGTCTTCGACCCCCAGCATCTCAATGAAGCATAGCTTGTTTCCTGAATGCCATTGTTTAACACTCAGGTACTCTTGCTTCCTGTTAGGCCCCAACAACCAAAAAGTGCTCTTTCCTGGGTGAGTCCCAAACGGCTGTGACTCAACTGTGCAACTTTCTTCCAGTCACCAAGATATGGGTTGCTTCTTCTGTTCTCCTTTTGGTAGCTGCCTATGCAATGCTATTTTGGTTACAGCCTATGGACAGTGTAGAATCGGTAGAATTGGTATCAATTCACGGGTCAGAACAGTGTTGTGATTTTGAGCATGTTCCAGCCATTTCCACACACTTCCGCTGTCGGAGTTACCACATGCCCTCATAGGTTTGTGTGTGGCTCAAATTTAAGCACTCTCTCTTTTCTATGGCATGGTGGCCAAGTGGTAAGGCGTCGGTCTCGTAAACCGAAGATCACGGGTTCGATCCCCGTTCGTGCCTTTAAGGAAAGTGGACCGAAGGGTCTATAATGTCCATTCACTACCAAAATATCTGCTTCCAATTTTGTCCTTGTACAAGAGACCTCTGTATGTGATCAAGCACTCGTCTGACTCTCAAAGAAGCAGCTGAAATGGCCTGGTGGAAAGGTGCTTACCTTTTAAATGGCAGACAACGGGAACATCTACCTCCATTTCTAATGTGACCTCTACCTTTGTTTTGAGTATTTCAATGATCTTTACTGAGTTTACCATCAGGTTTCCATGTGATAGAGTCTGCAGGAGCGAAAACTGGGCTTTGCTAGGTAAGAATTTCTCCATTGCTTCCAGGTAGTTTGCAGATTAAGAGGCTGTATGTCAAAGTCTATGTTATAGGGCCAAGGATTCCTGATGGTGTGGCAGGCCTTCTCACCCCTTCAGGGAGTAGTGATACATTAGGCAACTGTAGACTAGTTGATAAACCTTTGGAATCATTCTCTTTGGCTCTACAACCAATTAGTTCCACACGTCAAGGGGATGTAGCTCAGTGGAAGAGCGCATGCTTTGCATGTATGAGGTCCAGGGTTCAATCCCCTGCATCTCCATGAGCATTATCTATAGATATGGTTGGCTATATTTTAACCTTTCGGGTTGAGCTGACATTCAGACGCTGTGCATTTCTCTCACTCTTTTTGTGCCTTAATAGTGTTGCTTGCAGCTTCTCTTATTGATAGACAATGCTCAGTTTCCGTTCAGGTATACATAGGTCACAATGGTGTCGTGATTTTGAGCATGTTCCTGCCATTTCCTCACATTTCCGCTGTCGGAGTTACCACATGTCCTCATAAGTTTGTGTGTGGTTCAAATTTAAGGACTCTCTCTTTTCTGTGGCATGGTGGCCAAGTGGTAAGGCGTTGGTCTCGTAAACCGAAGATCACGGGTTCGATCCTCGTTCGTGCCTTTAAGGAAAGTGGACCGAAGGGTCTATAATGTCCATTCACTACCAAAATATCTGCTTCCAATTTTGTCCTTGTACAAGAGACCTCTGTATGTGATCAAGCACTCGTCTGACTCTCAAAGAAGCAGCTGAAATGGCCTGGTGGAAAGGTGCTTACCTTTTAAATGGCAGACAACGGGAACATCTACATCCATTTCTAATGTGACCTCTACCTTTGTTTTGAGTATTTCAATGATCTTTACTGAGTTTACCATCAGGTTTCCATGTGATAGAGTCTGCAGGAGCGAAAACTGGGCTTTGCTAGGTAAGAATTTCTCCATTGCTTCCAGGTAGTTTGCAGATTAAGAGGCTGTATGTCAAAGTCTATGTTATAGGGCCAAGGATTCCTGATGGTGTGGCAGGCCTTCTCACCCCTTCAGGGAGTAGTGATACATTAGGCAACTGTAGACTAGTTGATAAATCTTTGGAATCATTCTCTTTGGCTCTACAACCAATTAGTTCCACACGTCAAGGGGATGTAGCTCAGTGGAAGAGCGCATGCTTTGCATGTATGAGGTCCAGGGTTCAATCCCCTGCATCTCCATGAGCATTATCTATAGATATGGTTGGCTATATTTTAACCTTTCGGGTTGAGCTGACATTCAGACGCTGTGCATTTCTCTCACTCTTTTTGTGCCTTAATAGTGTTGCTTGCAGCTTCTCTTATTGATAGACGATGCTCAGTTTCCGTTCGGTTATACATAGGTCACAATGGTGTCGTGATTTTGAGCATGTTCCTGCCATTTCCTCACATTTCCGCTGTCGGAGTTACCACATGTCCTCATAAGTTTGTGTGTGGTTCAAATTTAAGGACTCTCTCTTTTCTATGGCATGGTGGCCAAGTGGTAAGGCGTCGGTCTCGTAAACCGAAGATCACGGGTTCGATCCCCGTTCGTGCCTTTAAGGAAAGTGGACCGAACGGTCTATAGTGTCCATTCACTACTAAAATATCTGCTTCCAATTTTGTCCTTGTACAAGAGACCTCTGTATGTGATCAAGCACTCGTCTGACTCTCAAAGAAGCAGCTGAAATGGCCTGGTGGAAAGGTGCTTACCTTTTAAATGGCAGACAACGGGAACATCTACATCCATTTCTAATGTGACCTCTACCTTTGTTTTGAGTATTTCAATGATCTTTACTGAGTTTACCATCAGGTTTCCATGTGATAGAGTCTGCAGGAGTGAAAACTGGGCTTTGCTAGGTAAGAATTTCTCCATTGCTTCCAGGTAGTTTGCAGATTAAGAGGCTGTATGTCAAAGTCTATGTTATAGGGCCAAGTATTCCTGATGGTGTGGCAGGCCTTCTCACCCCTTCAGGGATTAGTGATACATTAGGCAACTGTAGACTAGTTGATAAATCTTTGGAATCATTCTCTTTGGCTCTACAACCAATTAGTTCCACACGTCAAGGGGATGTAGCTCAGTGGAAGAGCTCATGCTTTGCATGTATGAGGTCCAGGGTTCAATCCCCTGCATCTCCATGAGCATTATCTATAGATATGGTTGGCTATATTTTAACCTTTCGGGTTGAGCTGACATTCAGACGCTGTGCATTTCTCTCACTCTTTTTGTGCCTTAATAGTGTTGCTTGCAGCTTCTCTTATTGATAGACAATGCTCAGTTTCCGTTCGGTTATACATAGGTCACAATGGTGTCGTGATTTTGAGCATGTTCCTGCCATTTCCTCACATTTCCGCTGTCGGAGTTACCACATGTCCTCATAAGTTTGTGTGTGGTTCAAATTTAAGGACTCTCTCTTTTCTATGGCATGGTGGCCAAGTGGTAAGGCGTCGGTCTCGTAAACCGAAGATCACGGGTTCGATCCCCGTTCGTGCCTTTAAGGAAAGTGGACCGAACGGTCTATAGTGTCCATTCACTACTAAAATATCTGCTTCCAATTTTGTCCTTGTACAAGAGACCTCTGTATGTGATCAAGCACTCGTCTGACTCTCAAAGAAGCAGCTGAAATGGCCTGGTGGAAAGGTGCTTACCTTTTAAATGGCAGACAACGGGAACATCTACATCCATTTCTAATGTGACCTCTACCTTTGTTTTGAGTATTTCAATGATCTTTACTGAGTTTACCATCAGGTTTCCATGTGATAGAGTCTGCAGGAGTGAAAACTGGGCTTTGCTAGGTAAGAATTTCTCCATTGCTTCCAGGTAGTTTGCAGATTAAGAGGCTGTATGTCAAAGTCTATGTTATAGGGCCAAGTATTCCTGATGGTGTGGCAGGCCTTCTCACCCCTTCAGGGATTAGTGATACATTAGGCAACTGTAGACTAGTTGATAAATCTTTGGAATCATTCTCTTTGGCTCTACAACCAATTAGTTCCACACGTCAAGGGGATGTAGCTCAGTGGAAGAGCGCATGCTTTGCATGTATGAGGTCCAGGGTTCAATCCCCTGCATCTCCATGAGCATTATCTATAGATATGGTTGGCTATATTTTAACCTTTCGGGTTGAGCTGACATTCAGACGCTGTGCATTTCTCTCACTCTTTTTGTGCCTTAATAGTGTTGCTTGCAGCTTCTCTTATTGATAGACAATGCTCAGTTTCCGTTCGGTTATACATAGGTCACAATGGTGTCGTGATTTTGAGCATGTTCCTGCCATTTCCTCACATTTCCGCTGTCGGAGTTACCACATGTCCTCATAAGTTTGTGTGTGGTTCAAATTTAAGGACTCTCTCTTTTCTATGGCATGGTGGCCAAGTGGTAAGGCGTCGGTCTCGTAAACCGAAGATCACGGGTTCGATCCCCGTTCGTGCCTTTAAGGAAAGTGGACCGAACGGTCTATAGTGTCCATTCACTACTAAAATATCTGCTTCCAATTTTGTCCTTGTACAAGAGACCTCTGTATGTGATCAAGCACTCGTCTGACTCTCAAAGAAGCAGCTGAAATGGCCTGGTGGAAAGGTGCTTACCTTTTAAATGGCAGACAACGGGAACATCTACATCCATTTCTAATGTGACCTCTACCTTTGTTTTGAGTATTTCAATGATCTTTACTGAGTTTACCATCAGGTTTCCATGTGATAGAGTCTGCAGGAGTGAAAACTGGGCTTTGCTAGGTAAGAATTTCTCCATTGCTTCCAGGTAGTTTGCAGATTAAGAGGCTGTATGTCAAAGTCTATGTTATAGGGCCAAGTATTCCTGATGGTGTGGCAGGCCTTCTCACCCCTTCAGGGATTAGTGATACATTAGGCAACTGTAGACTAGTTGATAAATCTTTGGAATCATTCTCTTTGGCTCTACAACCAATTAGTTCCACACGTCAAGGGGATGTAGCTCAGTGGAAGAGCGCATGCTTTGCATGTATGAGGTCCAGGGTTCAATCCCCTGCATCTCCATGAGCATTATCTATAGATATGGTTGGCTATATTTTAACCTTTCGGGTTGAGCTGACATTCAGACGCTGTGCATTTCTCTCACTCTTTTTGTGCCTTAATAGTGTTGCTTGCAGCTTCTCTTATTGATAGACAATGCTCAGTTTCCGTTCGGTTATACATAGGTCACAATGGTGTCGTGATTTTGAGCATGTTCCTGCCATTTCCTCACATTTCCGCTGTCGGAGTTACCACATGTCCTCATAAGTTTGTGTGTGGTTCAAATTTAAGGACTCTCTCTTTTCTATGGCATGGTGGCCAAGTGGTAAGGCGTCGGTCTCGTAAACCGAAGATCACGGGTTCGATCCCCGTTCGTGCCTTTAAGGAAAGTGGACCGAACGGTCTATAGTGTCCATTCACTACTAAAATATCTGCTTCCAATTTTGTCCTTGTACAAGAGACCTCTGTATGTGATCAAGCACTCGTCTGACTCTCAAAGAAGCAGCTGAAATGGCCTGGTGGAAAGGTGCTTACCTTTTAAATGGCAGACAACGGGAACATCTACATCCATTTCTAATGTGACCTCTACCTTTGTTTTGAGTATTTCAATGATCTTTACTGAGTTTACCATCAGGTTTCCATGTGATAGAGTCTGCAGGAGTGAAAACTGGGCTTTGCTAGGTAAGAATTTCTCCATTGCTTCCAGGTAGTTTGCAGATTAAGAGGCTGTATGTCAAAGTCTATGTTATAGGGCCAAGTATTCCTGATGGTGTGGCAGGCCTTCTCACCCCTTCAGGGATTAGTGATACATTAGGCAACTGTAGACTAGTTGATAAATCTTTGGAATCATTCTCTTTGGCTCTACAACCAATTAGTTCCACACGTCAAGGGGATGTAGCTCAGTGGAAGAGCGCATGCTTTGCATGTATGAGGTCCAGGGTTCAATCCCCTGCATCTCCATGAGCATTATCTATAGATATGGTTGGCTATATTTTAACCTTTCGGGTTGAGCTGACATTCAGACGCTGTGCATTTCTCTCACTCTTTTTGTGCCTTAATAGTGTTGCTTGCAGCTTCTCTTATTGATAGACAATGCTCAGTTTCCGTTCAGGTATACATAGGTCACAATGGTGTCGTGATTTTGAGCATGTTCCTGCCATTTCCTCACATTTCCGCTGTCGGAGTTACCACATGTCCTCATAAGTTTGTGTGTGGTTCAAATTTAAGGACTCTCTCTTTTCTATGGCATGGTGGCCAAGTGGTAAGGCGTCGGTCTCGTAAACCGAAGATCACGGGTTCGATCCCCGTTCGTGCCTTTAAGGAAAGTGGACTGAACGGTCTATAGTGTCCATTCACTACTAAAATATCTGCTTCCAATTTTGTCCTTGTACAAGAGACCTCTGTATGTGATCAAGCACTCGTCTGACTCTCAAAGAAGCAGCTGAAATGGCCTGGCGGAAAGGTGCTTACCTTTTAAATGGCAGACAACGGGAACATCTACATCCATTTCTAATGTGACCTCTACCTTTGTTTTGAGTATTTCAATGATCTTTACTGAGTTTACCATCAGGTTTCCATGTGATAGAGTCTGCAGGAGTGAAAACTGGGCTTTGCTAGGTAAGAATTTCTCCATTGCTTCCAGGTAGTTTGCAGATTAAGAGGCTGTATGTCAAAGTCTATGTTATAGGGCCAAGTATTCCTGATGGTGTGGCAGGCCTTCTCACCCCTTCAGGGATTAGTGATACATTAGGCAACTGTAGACTAGTTGATAAACCTTTGGAATCATTCTCTTTGGCTCTACAACCAATTCATTCCACATGTCAAGGGGATGTAGCTCAGTGGAAGAGCGCATGCTTTGCATGTATGAGGTCCAGGGTTTAATCCCCTGCATCTCCATGAGCATTGTCTATAGATATTGTTGGCTATATTTTAACCTTTCGGGTTGAGCTGACATTCAGACGCTGTGCATTTCTCTTACCCTTTTCGTGCCTTAATAGTGTTGCTTGCAGCTTCTCTTATTGATAGACGATGCTCAGTTTCCGTTCGGTTATACATCGGTCACAATGGTGTCGTGTTTTTGAGCATGTTCACTGCTGCTTTTAACACATGCCTTCGTAACCGAAGATCACCGGTTAGCCATTGGACCATTAAAGTGCTTTGTCAGTTTTCAATTCTGTTTTTGTTCCTTGCAAACTTGACATTCTGGCATGGCTGCTGCTGAAGTATAACTTGCTTCATGGGTTCGTCCTTTTACTGCTTCTGGTGGCCGTATTTGCTGTGCTAGACTCTTTCAGAATTCTGAAGACAACCTTACAAGTGGGGATGTAGCTCAGAGGTAGAGCGCATGCTTTGCCTGTGTGAGGAACTGTCTTCGACCCCCAGCATCTCAATGAAGCATAGCTTGTTTCCTGAATGCCATTGTTTAACACTCAGGTACTCTTGCTTCCTGTTAGGCCCCAACAACCAAAAAGTGCTCTTTCCTGGGTGAGTCCCAAACGGCTGTGACTCAACTGTGCAACTTTCTTCCAGTCACCAAGATATGGGTTGCTTCTTCTGTTCTCCTTTTGGTAGCTGCCTATGCAATGCTATTTTGGTTACAGCCTATGGACAGTGTAGAATCGGTAGAATTGGTATCAATTCACGGGTCAGAACAGTGTTGTGATTTTGAGCATGTTCCAGCCATTTCCACACACTTCCGCTGTCGGAGTTACCACATGCCCTCATAGGTTTGTGTGTGGTTCAAATTTAAGCACTCTCTCTTTTCTATGGCATGGTGGCCAAGTGGTAAGGCGTCGGTCTCGTAAACCGAAGATCACGGGTTCGATCCTCGTTCGTGCCTTTAAGGAAAGTGGACCGAAGGGTCTATAATGTCCATTCACTACCAAAATATCTGCTTCCAATTTTGTCCTTGTACAAGAGACCTCTGTATGTGATCAAGCACTCGTCTGACTCTCAAAGAAGCAGCTGAAATGGCCTGGTGGAAAGGTGCTTACCTTTTAAATGGCAGACAACGGGAACATCTACATCCATTTCTAATGTGACCTCTACCTTTGTTTTGAGTATTTCAATGATCTTTACTGAGTTTACCATCAGGTTTCCATGTGATAGAGTCTGCAGGAGCGAAAACTGGGCTTTGCTAGGTAAGAATTTCTCCATTGCTTCCAGGTAGTTTGCAGATTAAGAGGCTGTATGTCAAAGTCTATGTTATAGGGCCAAGGATTCCTGATGGTGTGGCAGGCCTTCTCACCCCTTCAGGGAGTAGTGATACATTAGGCAACTGTAGACTAGTTGATAAATCTTTGGAATCATTCTCTTTGGCTCTACAACCAATTAGTTCCACACGTCAAGGGGATGTAGCTCAGTGGAAGAGCGCATGCTTTGCATGTATGAGGTCCAGGGTTCAATCCCCTGCATCTCCATGAGCATTATCTATAGATATGGTTGGCTATATTTTAACCTTTCGGGTTGAGCTGACATTCAGACGCTGTGCATTTCTCTCACTCTTTTTGTGCCTTAATAGTGTTGCTTGCAGCTTCTCTTATTGATAGACGATGCTCAGTTTCCGTTCGGTTATACATAGGTCACAATGGTGTCGTGATTTTGAGCATGTTCCTGCCATTTCCTCACATTTCCGCTGTCGGAGTTACCACATGTCCTCATAAGTTTGTGTGTGGTTCAAATTTAAGGACTCTCTCTTTTCTATGGCATGGTGGCCAAGTGGTAAGGCGTCGGTCTCGTAAACCGAAGATCACGGGTTCGATCCCCGTTCGTGCCTTTAAGGAAAGTGGACCGAACGGTCTATAGTGTCCATTCACTACTAAAATATCTGCTTCCAATTTTGTCCTTGTACAAGAGACCTCTGTATGTGATCAAGCACTCGTCTGACTCTCAAAGAAGCAGCTGAAATGGCCTGGTGGAAAGGTGCTTACCTTTTAAATGGCAGACAACGGGAACATCTACATCCATTTCTAATGTGACCTCTACCTTTGTTTTGAGTATTTCAATGATCTTTACTGAGTTTACCATCAGGTTTCCATGTGATAGAGTCTGCAGGAGTGAAAACTGGGCTTTGCTAGGTAAGAATTTCTCCATTGCTTCCAGGTAGTTTGCAGATTAAGAGGCTGTATGTCAAAGTCTATGTTATAGGGCCAAGTATTCCTGATGGTGTGGCAGGCCTTCTCACCCCTTCAGGGATTAGTGATACATTAGGCAACTGTAGACTAGTTGATAAATCTTTGGAATCATTCTCTTTGGCTCTACAACCAATTAGTTCCACACGTCAAGGGGATGTAGCTCAGTGGAAGAGCGCATGCTTTGCATGTATGAGGTCCAGGGTTCAATCCCCTGCATCTCCATGAGCATTATCTATAGATATGGTTGGCTATATTTTAACCTTTCGGGTTGAGCTGACATTCAGACGCTGTGCATTTCTCTCACTCTTTTTGTGCCTTAATAGTGTTGCTTGCAGCTTCTCTTATTGATAGACAATGCTCAGTTTCCGTTCGGTTATACATAGGTCACAATGGTGTCGTGATTTTGAGCATGTTCCTGCCATTTCCTCACATTTCCGCTGTCGGAGTTACCACATGTCCTCATAAGTTTGTGTGTGGTTCAAATTTAAGGACTCTCTCTTTTCTATGGCATGGTGGCCAAGTGGTAAGGCGTCGGTCTCGTAAACCGAAGATCACGGGTTCGATCCCCGTTCGTGCCTTTAAGTATAGTGGACTGAACGGTCTATAGTGTCCATTCACTACTAAAATATCTGCTTCCAATTTTGTCCTTGTACAAGAGACCTCTGTATGTGATCAAGCACTCGTCTGACTCTCAAAGAAGCAGCTGAAATGGCCTGGCGGAAAGGTGCTTACCTTTTAAATGGCAGACAACGGGAACATCTACATCCATTTCTAATGTGACCTCTACCTTTGTTTTGAGTATTTCAATGATCTTTACTGAGTTTACCATCAGGTTTCCATGTGATAGAGTCTGCAGGAGTGAAAACTGGGCTTTGCTAGGTAAGAATTTCTCCATTGCTTCCAGGTAGTTTGCAGATTAAGAGGCTGTATGTCAAAGTCTATGTTATAGGGCCAAGTATTCCTGATGGTGTGGCAGGCCTTCTCACCCCTTCAGGGATTAGTGATACATTAGGCAACTGTAGACTAGTTGATAAACCTTTGGAATCATTCTCTTTGGCTCTACAACCAATTCATTCCACATGTCAAGGGGATGTAGCTCAGTGGAAGAGCGCATGCTTTGCATGTATGAGGTCCAGGGTTTAATCCCCTGCATCTCCATGAGCATTGTCTATAGATATTGTTGGCTATATTTTAACCTTTCGGGTTGAGCTGACATTCAGACGCTGTGCATTTCTCTTACCCTTTTCGTGCCTTAATAGTGTTGCTTGCAGCTTCTCTTATTGATAGACGATGCTCAGTTTCCGTTCGGTTATACATCGGTCACAATGGTGTCGTGTTTTTGAGCATGTTCACTGCTGCTTTTAACACATGCCTTCGTAACCGAAGATCACCGGTTAGCCATTGGACCATTAAAGTGCTTTGTCAGTTTTCAATTCTGTTTTTGTTCCTTGCAAACTTGACATTCTGGCATGGCTGCTGCTGAAGTATAACTTGCTTCATGGGTTCGTCCTTTTACTGCTTCTGGTGGCCGTATTTGCTGTGCTAGACTCTTTCAGAATTCTGAAGACAACCTTACAAGTGGGGATGTAGCTCAGAGGTAGAGCGCATGCTTTGCCTGTGTGAGGAACTGTCTTCGACCCCCAGCATCTCAATGAAGCATAGCTTGTTTCCTGAATGCCATTGTTTAACACTCAGGTACTCTTGCTTCCTGTTAGGCCCCAACAACCAAAAAGTGCTCTTTCCTGGGTGAGTCCCAAACGGCTGTGACTCAACTGTGCAACTTTCTTCCAGTCACCAAGATATGGGTTGCTTCTTCTGTTCTCCTTTTGGTAGCTGCCTATGCAATGCTATTTTGGTTACAGCCTATGGACAGTGTAGAATCGGTAGAATTGGTATCAATTCACGGGTCAGAACAGTGTTGTGATTTTGAGCATGTTCCAGCCATTTCCACACACTTCCGCTGTCGGAGTTACCACATGCCCTCATAGGTTTGTGTGTGGTTCAAATTTAAGCACTCTCTCTTTTCTGTGGCATGGTGGCCAAGTGGTAAGGCGTTGGTCTCGTAAACCGAAGATCACGGGTTCGATCCTCGTTCGTGCCTTTAAGGAAAGTGGACCGAAGGGTCTATAATGTCCATTCACTACCAAAATATCTGCTTCCAATTTTGTCCTTGTACAAGAGACCTCTGTATGTGATCAAGCACTCGTCTGACTCTCAAAGAAGCAGCTGAAATGGCCTGGTGGAAAGGTGCTTACCTTTTAAATGGCAGACAACGGGAACATCTACATCCATTTCTAATGTGACCTCTACCTTTGTTTTGAGTATTTCAATGATCTTTACTGAGTTTACCATCAGGTTTCCATGTGATAGAGTCTGCAGGAGCGAAAACTGGGCTTTGCTAGGTAAGAATTTCTCCATTGCTTCCAGGTAGTTTGCAGATTAAGAGGCTGTATGTCAAAGTCTATGTTATAGGGCCAAGGATTCCTGATGGTGTGGCAGGCCTTCTCACCCCTTCAGGGAGTAGTGATACATTAGGCAACTGTAGACTAGTTGATAAATCTTTGGAATCATTCTCTTTGGCTCTACAACCAATTAGTTCCACACGTCAAGGGGATGTAGCTCAGTGGAAGAGCGCATGCTTTGCATGTATGAGGTCCAGGGTTCAATCCCCTGCATCTCCATGAGCATTATCTATAGATATGGTTGGCTATATTTTAACCTTTCGGGTTGAGCTGACATTCAGACGCTGTGCATTTCTCTCACTCTTTTTGTGCCTTAATAGTGTTGCTTGCAGCTTCTCTTATTGATAGACGATGCTCAGTTTCCGTTCGGTTATACATAGGTCACAATGGTGTCGTGATTTTGAGCATGTTCCTGCCATTTCCTCACATTTCCGCTGTCGGAGTTACCACATGTCCTCATAAGTTTGTGTGTGGTTCAAATTTAAGGACTCTCTCTTTTCTATGGCATGGTGGCCAAGTGGTAAGGCGTCGGTCTCGTAAACCGAAGATCACGGGTTCGATCCCCGTTCGTGCCTTTAAGGAAAGTGGACCGAACGGTCTATAGTGTCCATTCACTACTAAAATATCTGCTTCCAATTTTGTCCTTGTACAAGAGACCTCTGTATGTGATCAAGCACTCGTCTGACTCTCAAAGAAGCAGCTGAAATGGCCTGGCGGAAAGGTGCTTACCTTTTAAATGGCAGACAACGGGAACATCTACATCCATTTCTAATGTGACCTCTACCTTTGTTTTGAGTATTTCAATGATCTTTACTGAGTTTACCATCAGGTTTCCATGTGATAGAGTCTGCAGGAGTGAAAACTGGGCTTTGCTAGGTAAGAATTTCTCCATTGCTTCCAGGTAGGTTGCAGATTAAGAGGCTGTATGTCAAAGTCTATGTTATAGGGCCAAGTATTCCTGATGGTGTGGCAGGCCTTCTCACCCCTTCAGGGAGTAGTGATACATTAGGCAACTGTAGACTAGTTGATAAACCTTTGGAATCATTCTCTTTGGCTCTACAACCAATTAGTTCCACATGTCAAGGGGATGTAGCTCAGTGGAAGAGCGCATGCTTTGCATGTATGAGGTCCAGGGTTCAATCCCCTGCATCTCCATGAGCATTGTCTATAGATATTGTTGGCTATATTTTAACCTTTCGGGTTGAGCTGACATTCAGACGCTGTGCATTTCTCTTACCCTTTTCGTGCCTTAATAGTGTTGCTTGCAGCTTCTCTTATTGATAGACGATGCTCAGTTTCCGTTCGGTTATACATAGGTCACAATGGTGTCGTGATTTTGAGCATGTTCCTGCCATTTCCTCACATTTCCGCTGTCGGAGTTACCACATGTCCTCATAAGTTTGTGTGTGGTTCAAATTTAAGGACTCTCTCTTTTCTATGGCATGGTGGCCAAGTGGTAAGGCGTCGGTCTCGTAAACCGAAGATCACGGGTTCGATCCCCGTTCGTGCCTTTAAGGAAAGTGGACCGAACGGTCTATAGTGTCCATTCACTACTAAAATATCTGCTTCCAATTTTGTCCTTGTACAAGAGACCTCTGTATGTGATCAAGCACTCGTCTGACTCTCAAAGAAGCAGCTGAAATGGCCTGGTGGAAAGGTGCTTACCTTTTAAATGGCAGACAACGGGAACATCTACATCCATTTCTAATGTGACCTCTACCTTTGTTTTGAGTATTTCAATGATCTTTACTGAGTTTACCATCAGGTTTCCATGTGATAGAGTCTGCAGGAGTGAAAACTGGGCTTTGCTAGGTAAGAATTTCTCCATTGCTTCCAGGTAGTTTGCAGATTAAGAGGCTGTATGTCAAAGTCTATGTTATAGGGCCAAGTATTCCTGATGGTGTGGCAGGCCTTCTCACCCCTTCAGGGATTAGTGATACATTAGGCAACTGTAGACTAGTTGATAAACCTTTGGAATCATTCTCTTTGGCTCTACAACCAATTCATTCCACATGTCAAGGGGATGTAGCTCAGTGGAAGAGCGCATGCTTTGCATGTATGAGGTCCAGGGTTTAATCCCCTGCATCTCCATGAGCATTGTCTATAGATATTGTTGGCTATATTTTAACCTTTCGGGTTGAGCTGACATTCAGACGCTGTGCATTTCTCTTACCCTTTTCGTGCCTTAATAGTGTTGCTTGCAGCTTCTCTTATTGATAGACGATGCTCAGTTTCCGTTCGGTTATACATCGGTCACAATGGTGTCGTGTTTTTGAGCATGTTCACTGCTGCTTTTAACACATGCCTTCGTAACCGAAGATCACCGGTTAGCCATTGGACCATTAAAGTGCTTTGTCAGTTTTCAATTCTGTTTTTGTTCCTTGCAAACTTGACATTCTGGCATGGCTGCTGCTGAAGTATAACTTGCTTCATGGGTTCGTCCTTTTACTGCTTCTGGTGGCCGTATTTGCTGTGCTAGACTCTTTCAGAATTCTGAAGACAACCTTACAAGTGGGGATGTAGCTCAGAGGTAGAGCGCATGCTTTGCCTGTGTGAGGAACTGTCTTCGACCCCCAGCATCTCAATGAAGCATAGCTTGTTTCCTGAATGCCATTGTTTAACACTCAGGTACTCTTGCTTCCTGTTAGGCCCCAACAACCAAAAAGTGCTCTTTCCTGGGTGAGTCCCAAACGGCTGTGACTCAACTGTGCAACTTTCTTCCAGTCACCAAGATATGGGTTGCTTCTTCTGTTCTCCTTTTGGTAGCTGCCTATGCAATGCTATTTTGGTTACAGCCTATGGACAGTGTAGAATCGGTAGAATTGGTATCAATTCACGGGTCAGAACAGTGTTGTGATTTTGAGCATGTTCCAGCCATTTCCACACACTTCCGCTGTCGGAGTTACCACATGCCCTCATAGGTTTGTGTGTGGTTCAAATTTAAGCACTCTCTCTTTTCTGTGGCATGGTGGCCAAGTGGTAAGGCGTTGGTCTCGTAAACCGAAGATCACGGGTTCGATCCTCGTTCGTGCCTTTAAGGAAAGTGGACCGAAGGGTCTATAATGTCCATTCACTACCAAAATATCTGCTTCCAATTTTGTCCTTGTACAAGAGACCTCTGTATGTGATCAAGCACTCGTCTGACTCTCAAAGAAGCAGCTGAAATGGCCTGGTGGAAAGGTGCTTACCTTTTAAATGGCAGACAACGGGAACATCTACATCCATTTCTAATGTGACCTCTACCTTTGTTTTGAGTATTTCAATGATCTTTACTGAGTTTACCATCAGGTTTCCATGTGATAGAGTCTGCAGGAGCGAAAACTGGGCTTTGCTAGGTAAGAATTTCTCCATTGCTTCCAGGTAGTTTGCAGATTAAGAGGCTGTATGTCAAAGTCTATGTTATAGGGCCAAGGATTCCTGATGGTGTGGCAGGCCTTCTCACCCCTTCAGGGAGTAGTGATACATTAGGCAACTGTAGACTAGTTGATAAATCTTTGGAATCATTCTCTTTGGCTCTACAACCAATTAGTTCCACACGTCAAGGGGATGTAGCTCAGTGGAAGAGCGCATGCTTTGCATGTATGAGGTCCAGGGTTCAATCCCCTGCATCTCCATGAGCATTATCTATAGATATGGTTGGCTATATTTTAACCTTTCGGGTTGAGCTGACATTCAGACGCTGTGCATTTCTCTCACTCTTTTTGTGCCTTAATAGTGTTGCTTGCAGCTTCTCTTATTGATAGACGATGCTCAGTTTCCGTTCGGTTATACATAGGTCACAATGGTGTCGTGATTTTGAGCATGTTCCTGCCATTTCCTCACATTTCCGCTGTCGGAGTTACCACATGTCCTCATAAGTTTGTGTGTGGTTCAAATTTAAGGACTCTCTCTTTTCTATGGCATGGTGGCCAAGTGGTAAGGCGTCGGTCTCGTAAACCGAAGATCACGGGTTCGATCCCCGTTCGTGCCTTTAAGGAAAGTGGACCGAACGGTCTATAGTGTCCATTCACTACTAAAATATCTGCTTCCAATTTTGTCCTTGTACAAGAGACCTCTGTATGTGATCAAGCACTCGTCTGACTCTCAAAGAAGCAGCTGAAATGGCCTGGCGGAAAGGTGCTTACCTTTTAAATGGCAGACAACGGGAACATCTACATCCATTTCTAATGTGACCTCTACCTTTGTTTTGAGTATTTCAATGATCTTTACTGAGTTTACCATCAGGTTTCCATGTGATAGAGTCTGCAGGAGTGAAAACTGGGCTTTGCTAGGTAAGAATTTCTCCATTGCTTCCAGGTAGGTTGCAGATTAAGAGGCTGTATGTCAAAGTCTATGTTATAGGGCCAAGTATTCCTGATGGTGTGGCAGGCCTTCTCACCCCTTCAGGGAGTAGTGATACATTAGGCAACTGTAGACTAGTTGATAAACCTTTGGAATCATTCTCTTTGGCTCTACAACCAATTAGTTCCACATGTCAAGGGGATGTAGCTCAGTGGAAGAGCGCATGCTTTGCATGTATGAGGTCCAGGGTTCAATCCCCTGCATCTCCATGAGCATTGTCTATAGATATTGTTGGCTATATTTTAACCTTTCGGGTTGAGCTGACATTCAGACGCTGTGCATTTCTCTTACCCTTTTCGTGCCTTAATAGTGTTGCTTGCAGCTTCTCTTATTGATAGACGATGCTCAGTTTCCGTTCGGTTATACATCGGTCACAATGGTGTCGTGTTTTTGAGCATGTTCACTGCTGCTTTTAACACATGCCTTCGTAACCGAAGATCACCGGTTAGCCATTGGACCATTAAAGTGCTTTGTCAGTTTTCAATTCTGTTTTTGTTCCTTGCAAACTTGACATTCTGGCATGGCTGCTGCTGAAGTATAACTTGCTTCATGGGTTCGTCCTTTTACTGCTTCTGGTGGCCGTATTTGCTATGCTAGACTCTTTCAGAATTCTGAAGACAACCTTACAAGTGGGGATGTAGCTCAGAGGTAGAGCGCATGCTTTGCCTGTGTGAGGAACTGTCTTCGACCCCCAGCATCTCAATGAAGCATAGCTTGTTTCCTGAATGCCATTGTTTAACACTCAGGTACTCTTGCTTCCTGTTAGGCCCCAACAACCAAAAAGTGCTCTTTCCTGGGTGAGTCCCAAACGGCTGTGACTCAACTGTGCAACTTTCTTCCAGTCACCAAGATATGGGTTGCTTCTTCTGTTCTCCTTTTGGTAGCTGCCTATGCAATGCTATTTTGGTTACAGCCTATGGACAGTGTAGAATCGGTAGAATTGGTATCAATTCACGGGTCAGAACAGTGTTGTGATTTTGAGCATGTTCCAGCCATTTCCACACACTTCCGCTGTCGGAGTTACCACATGCCCTCATAGGTTTGTGTGTGGTTCAAATTTAAGCACTCTCTCTTTTCTGTGGCATGGTGGCCAAGTGGTAAGGCGTTGGTCTCGTAAACCGAAGATCACGGGTTCGATCCTCGTTCGTGCCTTTAAGGAAAGTGGACCGAAGGGTCTATAATGTCCATTCACTACCAAAATATCTGCTTCCAATTTTGTCCTTGTACAAGAGACCTCTGTATGTGATCAAGCACTCGTCTGACTCTCAAAGAAGCAGCTGAAATGGCCTGGTGGAAAGGTGCTTACCTTTTAAATGGCAGACAACGGGAACATCTACATCCATTTCTAATGTGACCTCTACCTTTGTTTTGAGTATTTCAATGATCTTTACTGAGTTTACCATCAGGTTTCCATGTGATAGAGTCTGCAGGAGCGAAAACTGGGCTTTGCTAGGTAAGAATTTCTCCATTGCTTCCAGGTAGTTTGCAGATTAAGAGGCTGTATGTCAAAGTCTATGTTATAGGGCCAAGGATTCCTGATGGTGTGGCAGGCCTTCTCACCCCTTCAGGGAGTAGTGATACATTAGGCAACTGTAGACTAGTTGATAAATCTTTGGAATCATTCTCTTTGGCTCTACAACCAATTAGTTCCACACGTCAAGGGGATGTAGCTCAGTGGAAGAGCGCATGCTTTGCATGTATGAGGTCCAGGGTTCAATCCCCTGCATCTCCATGAGCATTATCTATAGATATGGTTGGCTATATTTTAACCTTTCGGGTTGAGCTGACATTCAGACGCTCTGCATTTCTCTCACTCTTTTTGTGCCTTAATAGTGTTGCTTGCAGCTTCTCTTATTGATAGACGATGCTCAGTTTCCGTTCGGTTATACATAGGTCACAATGGTGTCGTGATTTTGAGCATGTTCCTGCCATTTCCTCACATTTCCGCTGTCGGAGTTACCACATGTCCTCATAAGTTTGTGTGTGGTTCAAATTTAAGGACTCTCTCTTTTCTATGGCATGGTGGCCAAGTGGTATGGCGTCGGTCTCGTAAACCGAAGATCACGTGTTCGATCCCTGTTCGTGCCTTTAAGGAAAGTGGACCGAACGGTCTATAGTGTCCATTCACTACTAAAATATCTGCTTCCAATTTTGTCCTTGTACAAGAGACCTCTGTATGTGATCAAGCACTCGTCTGACTCTCAAAGAAGCAGCTGAAATGGCCTGGCGGAAAGGTGCTTACCTTTTAAATGGCAGACAACGGGAACATCTACATCCATTTCTAAAGTGACCTCTACCTTTGTTTTGAGTATTTCAATGATCTTTACTGAGTTTACCATCAGGTTTCCATGTGATAGAGTCTGCAGGAGTGAAAACTGGGCTTTGCTAGGTAAGAATTTCTCCATTGCTTCCAGGTAGGTTGCAGATTAAGAGGCTGTATGTCAAAGTCTATGTTATAGGGCCAAGTATTCCTGATGGTGTGGCAGGCCTTCTCACCCCTTCAGGGAGTAGTGATACATTAGGCAACTGTAGACTAGTTGATAAACCTTTGGAATCATTCTCTTTGGCTCTACAACCAATTAGTTCCACATGTCAAGGGGATGTAGCTCAGTGGAAGAGCGCATGCTTTGCATGTATGAGGTCCAGGGTTCAATCCCCTGCATCTCCATGAGCATTGTCTATAGATATTGTTGGCTATATTTTAACCTTTCGGGTTGAGCTGACATTCAGACGCTGTGCATTTCTCTTACCCTTTTCGTGCCTTAATAGTGTTGCTTGCAGCTTCTCTTATTGATAGACGATGCTCAGTTTCCGTTCGGTTATACATCGGTCACAATGGTGTCGTGTTTTTGAGCATGTTCACTGCTGCTTTTAACACATGCCTTCGTAACCGAAGATCACCGGTTAGCCATTGGACCATTAAAGTGCTTTGTCAGTTTTCAATTCTGTTTTTGTTCCTTGCAAACTTGACATTCTGGCATGGCTGCTGCTGAAGTATAACTTGCTTCATGGGTTCGTCCTTTTACTGCTTCTGGTGGCCGTATTTGCTGTGCTAGACTCTTTCAGAATTCTGAAGACAACCTTACAAGTGGGGATGTAGCTCAGAGGTAGAGCGCATGCTTGCCTGTGTGCGGAACTGTCTTCGACCCCCAGCATCTCAATGAAGCATAGCTTGTTTCCTGAATGCCATTGTTTAACACTCAGGTACTCTTGCTTCCTGTTAGGCCCCAACAACCAAAAAGTGCTCTTTCCTGGGTGAGTCCCAAACGGCTGTGACTCAACTGTGCAACTTTCTTCCAGTCACCAAGATATGGGTTGCTTCTTCTGTTCTCCTTTTGGTAGCTGCCTATGCAATGCTATTTTGGTTACAGCCTATGGACAGTGTAGAATCGGTAGAATTAGTATCAATTCACGGGTCAGAACAGTGTTGTGATTTTGAGCATGTTCCAGCCATTTCCACACACTTCCGCTGTCGGAGTTACTACATGCCCTCATAGGTTTGTGTGTGGTTCAAATTTAAGCACTCTCTCTTTTCTATGGCATGGTGGCCAAGTGGTAAGGCGTCGGTCTTGTAAACCGAAGATCACGGGTTCGATCCCCGTTCGTGCCTTTAAGGAAAGTGGACCGAAGGGTCTATAATGTCCATTCACTACCAAAATATCTGCTTCCAATTTTGTCCTTGTACAAGAGACCTCTGTATGTGATCAAGCACTCGTCTGACTCTCAAAGAAGCAGCTGAAATGGCCTGGTGGAAAGGTGCTTACCTTTTAAATGGCAGACAACGGGAACATCTACATCCATTTCTAATGTGACCTCTACCTTTGTTTTGAGTATTTCAATGATCTTTACTGAGTTTACCATCAGGTTTCCATGTGATAGAGTCTGCAGGAGCGAAAACTGGGCTTTGCTAGGTAAGAATTTCTCCATTGCTTCCAGGTAGTTTGCAGATTAAGAGGCTGTATGTCAAAGTCATATGTTATAGGGCCAAGTATTCCTGATGGTGTGGCAGGCCTTCTCACCCCTTCAGGGATTAGTGATACATTAGGCAACTGTAGACTAGTTGATAAACCTTTGGAATCATTCTCTTTGGCTCTACAACCAATTCATTCCACATGTCAAGGGGATGTAGCTCAGTGGAAGAGCGCATGCTTTGCATGTTGAGGTCCAGGGTTCAATCCCCTGCATCTCCATGAGCATTGTCTATAGATATTGTTGGCTATATTTTAACCTTTCGGGTTGAGCTGACATTCAGACGCTGTGCATTTCTCTTACCCTTTTCGTGCCTTAATAGTGTTGCTTGCAGCTTCTCTTATTGATAGACGATGCTCAGTTTCCGTTCGGTTATACATCGGTCACAATGGTGTCGTGTTTTTGAGCATGTTCACTGCTGCTTTTAACACATGCCTTCGTAACCGAAGATCACCGGTTAGCCATTGGACCATTAAAGTGCTTTGTCAGTTTTCAATTCTGTTTTTGTTCCTTGCAAACTTGACATTCTGGCATGGCTGCTGCTGAAGTATAACTTGCTTCATGGGTTCGTCCTTTTACTGCTTCTGGTGGCCGTATTTGCTGTGCTAGACTCTTTCAGAATTCTGAAGACAACCTTACAAGTGGGGATGTAGCTCAGAGGTAGAGCGCATGCTTTGCCTGTGTGAGGAACTGTCTTCGACCCCCAGCATCTCAATGAAGCATAGCTTGTTTCCTGAATGCCATTGTTTAACACTCAGGTACTCTTGCTTCCTGTTAGGCCCCAACAACCAAAAAGTGCTCTTTCCTGGGTGAGTCCCAAACGGCTGTGACTCAACTGTGCAACTTTCTTCCAGTCACCAAGATATGGGTTGCTTCTTCTGTTCTCCTTTTGGTAGCTGCCTATGCAATGCTATTTTGGTTACAGCCTATGGACAGTGTAGAATCGGTAGAATTGGTATCAATTCACGGGTCAGAACAGTGTTGTGATTTTGAGCATGTTCCAGCCATTTCCACACACTTCCGCTGTCGGAGTTACCACATGCCCTCATAGGTTTGTGTGTGGTTCAAATTTAAGCACTCTCTCTTTTCTGTGGCATGGTGGCCAAGTGGTAAGGCGTTGGTCTCGTAAACCGAAGATCACGGGTTCGATCCTCGTTCGTGCCTTTAAGGAAAGTGGACCGAAGGGTCTATAATGTCCATTCACTACCAAAATATCTGCTTCCAATTTTGTCCTTGTACAAGAGACCTCTGTATGTGATCAAGCACTCGTCTGACTCTCAAAGAAGCAGCTGAAATGGCCTGGTGGAAAGGTGCTTACCTTTTAAATGGCAGACAACGGGAACATCTACATCCATTTCTAATGTGACCTCTACCTTTGTTTTGAGTATTTCAATGATCTTTACTGAGTTTACCATCAGGTTTCCATGTGATAGAGTCTGCAGGAGCGAAAACTGGGCTTTGCTAGGTAAGAATTTCTCCATTGCTTCCAGGTAGTTTGCAGATTAAGAGGCTGTATGTCAAAGTCTATGTTATAGGGCCAAGGATTCCTGATGGTGTGGCAGGCCTTCTCACCCCTTCAGGGATTAGTGATACATTAGGCAACTGTAGACTAGTTGATAAATCTTTGGAATCATTCTCTTTGGCTCTACAACCAATTAGTTCCACACGTCAAGGGGATGTAGCTCAGTGGAAGAGCGCATGCTTTGCATGTATGAGGTCCAGGGTTCAATCCCCTGCATCTCCATGAGCATTATCTATAGATATGGTTGGCTATATTTTAACCTTTCGGGTTGAGCTGACATTCAGACGCTGTGCATTTCTCTCACTCTTTTTGTGCCTTAATAGTGTTGCTTGCAGCTTCTCTTATTGATAGACGATGCTCAGTTTCCGTTCGGTTATACATAGGTCACAATGGTGTCGTGATTTTGAGCATGTTCCTGCCATTTCCTCACATTTCCGCTGTCGGAGTTACCACATGTCCTCATAAGTTTGTGTGTGGTTCAAATTTAAGGACTCTCTCTTTTCTATGGCATGGTGGCCAAGTGGTAAGGCGTCGGTCTCGTAAACCGAAGATCACGGGTTCGATCCCCGTTCGTGCCTTTAAGGAAAGTGGACCGAACGGTCTATAGTGTCCATTCACTACTAAAATATCTGCTTCCAATTTTGTCCTTGTACAAGAGACCTCTGTATGTGATCAAGCACTCGTCTGACTCTCAAAGAAGCAGCTGAAATGGCCTGGTGGAAAGGTGCTTACCTTTTAAATGGCAGACAACGGGAACATCTACATCCATTTCTAATGTGACCTCTACCTTTGTTTTGAGTATTTCAATGATCTTTACTGAGTTTACCATCAGGTTTCCATGTGATAGAGTCTGCAGGAGTGAAAACTGGGCTTTGCTAGGTAAGAATTTCTCCATTGCTTCCAGGTAGTTTGCAGATTAAGAGGCTGTATGTCAAAGTCTATGTTATAGGGCCAAGTATTCCTGATGGTGTGGCAGGCCTTCTCACCCCTTCAGGGATTAGTGATACATTAGGCAACTGTAGACTAGTTGATAAATCTTTGGAATCATTCTCTTTGGCTCTACAACCAATTAGTTCCACATGTCAAGGGGATGTAGCTCAGTGGAAGAGCGCATGCTTTGCATGTATGAGGTCCAGGGTTCAATCCCCTGCATCTCCATGAGCATTATCTATAGATATGGTTGGCTATATTTTAACCTTTCGGGTTGAGCTGACATTCAGACGCTGTGCATTTCTCTCACTCTTTTTGTGCCTTAATAGTGTTGCTTGCAGCTTCTCTTATTGATAGACGATGCTCAGTTTCCGTTCGGTTATACATAGGTCACAATGGTGTCGTGATTTTGAGCATGTTCCTGCCATTTCCTCACATTTCCGCTGTCGGAGTTACCACATGTCCTCATAAGTTTGTGTGTGGTTCAAATTTAAGGACTCTCTCTTTTCTATGGCATGGTGGCCAAGTGGTAAGGCGTCGGTCTCGTAAACCGAAGATCACGGGTTCGATCCCCGTTCGTGCCTTTAAGGAAAGTGGACCGAACGGTCTATAGTGTCCATTCACTACTAAAATATCTGCTTCCAATTTTGTCCTTGTACAAGAGACCTCTGTATGTGATCAAGCACTCGTCTGACTCTCAAAGAAGCAGCTGAAATGGCCTGGTGGAAAGGTGCTTACCTTTTAAATGGCAGACAACGGGAACATCTACATCCATTTCTAATGTGACCTCTACCTTTGTTTTGAGTATTTCAATGATCTTTACTGAGTTTACCATCAGGTTTCCATGTGATAGAGTCTGCAGGAGTGAAAACTGGGCTTTGCTAGGTAAGAATTTCTCCATTGCTTCCAGGTAGTTTGCAGATTAAGAGGCTGTATGTCAAAGTCTATGTTATAGGGCCAAGTATTCCTGATGGTGTGGCAGGCCTTCTCACCCCTTCAGGGATTAGTGATACATTAGGCAACTGTAGACTAGTTGATAAATCTTTGGAATCATTCTCTTTGGCTCTACAACCAATTAGTTCCACACGTCAAGGGGATGTAGCTCAGTGGAAGAGCGCATGCTTTGCATGTATGAGGTCCAGGGTTCAATCCCCTGCATCTCCATGAGCATTATCTATAGATATGGTTGGCTATATTTTAACCTTTCGGGTTGAGCTGACATTCAGACGCTGTGCATTTCTCTCACTCTTTTTGTGCCTTAATAGTGTTGCTTGCAGCTTCTCTTATTGATAGACGATGCTCAGTTTCCGTTCGGTTATACATAGGTCACAATGGTGTCGTGATTTTGAGCATGTTCCTGCCATTTCCTCACATTTCCGCTGTCGGAGTTACCACATGTCCTCATAAGTTTGTGTGTGGTTCAAATTTAAGGACTCTCTCTTTTCTATGGCATGGTGGCCAAGTGGTAAGGCGTCGGTCTCGTAAACCGAAGATCACGGGTTCGATCCCCGTTCGTGCCTTTAAGGAAAGTGGACCGAACGGTCTATAGTGTCCATTCACTACTAAAATATCTGCTTCCAATTTTGTCCTTGTACAAGAGACCTCTGTATGTGATCAAGCACTCGTCTGACTCTCAAAGAAGCAGCTGAAATGGCCTGGTGGAAAGGTGCTTACCTTTTAAATGGCAGACAACGGGAACATCTACATCCATTTCTAATGTGACCTCTACCTTTGTTTTGAGTATTTCAATGATCTTTACTGAGTTTACCATCAGGTTTCCATGTGATAGAGTCTGCAGGAGTGAAAACTGGGCTTTGCTAGGTAAGAATTTCTCCATTGCTTCCAGGTAGTTTGCAGATTAAGAGGCTGTATGTCAAAGTCTATGTTATAGGGCCAAGTATTCCTGATGGTGTGGCAGGCCTTCTCACCCCTTCAGGGATTAGTGATACATTAGGCAACTGTAGACTAGTTGATAAATCTTTGGAATCATTCTCTTTGGCTCTACAACCAATTAGTTCCACATGTCAAGGGGATGTAGCTCAGTGGAAGAGCGCATGCTTTGCATGTATGAGGTCCAGGGTTCAATCCCCTGCATCTCCATGAGCATTATCTATAGATATGGTTGGCTATATTTTAACCTTTCGGGTTGAGCTGACATTCAGACGCTGTGCATTTCTCTCACTCTTTTTGTGCCTTAATAGTGTTGCTTGCAGCTTCTCTTATTGATAGACGATGCTCAGTTTCCGTTCGGTTATACATAGGTCACAATGGTGTCGTGATTTTGAGCATGTTCCTGCCATTTCCTCACATTTCCGCTGTCGGAGTTACCACATGTCCTCATAAGTTTGTGTGTGGTTCAAATTTAAGGACTCTCTCTTTTCTATGGCATGGTGGCCAAGTGGTAAGGCGTCGGTCTCGTAAACCGAAGATCACGGGTTCGATCCCCGTTCGTGCCTTTAAGGAAAGTGGACCGAACGGTCTATAGTGTCCATTCACTACTAAAATATCTGCTTCCAATTTTGTCCTTGTACAAGAGACCTCTGTATGTGATCAAGCACTCGTCTGACTCTCAAAGAAGCAGCTGAAATGGCCTGGTGGAAAGGTGCTTACCTTTTAAATGGCAGACAACGGGAACATCTACATCCATTTCTAATGTGACCTCTACCTTTGTTTTGAGTATTTCAATGATCTTTACTGAGTTTACCATCAGGTTTCCATGTGATAGAGTCTGCAGGAGTGAAAACTGGGCTTTGCTAGGTAAGAATTTCTCCATTGCTTCCAGGTAGTTTGCAGATTAAGAGGCTGTATGTCAAAGTCTATGTTATAGGGCCAAGTATTCCTGATGGTGTGGCAGGCCTTCTCACCCCTTCAGGGATTAGTGATACATTAGGCAACTGTAGACTAGTTGATAAATCTTTGGAATCATTCTCTTTGGCTCTACAACCAATTAGTTCCACATGTCAAGGGGATGTAGCTCAGTGGAAGAGCGCATGCTTTGCATGTATGAGGTCCAGGGTTCAATCCCCTGCATCTCCATGAGCATTATCTATAGATATGGTTGGCTATATTTTAACCTTTCGGGTTGAGCTGACATTCAGACGCTGTGCATTTCTCTCACTCTTTTTGTGCCTTAATAGTGTTGCTTGCAGCTTCTCTTATTGATAGACGATGCTCAGTTTCCGTTCGGTTATACATAGGTCACAATGGTGTCGTGATTTTGAGCATGTTCCTGCCATTTCCTCACATTTCCGCTGTCGGAGTTACCACATGTCCTCATAAGTTTGTGTGTGGTTCAAATTTAAGGACTCTCTCTTTTCTATGGCATGGTGGCCAAGTGGTAAGGCGTCGGTCTCGTAAACCGAAGATCACGGGTTCGATCCCCGTTCGTGCCTTTAAGGAAAGTGGACCGAACGGTCTATAGTGTCCATTCACTACTAAAATATCTGCTTCCAATTTTGTCCTTGTACAAGAGACCTCTGTATGTGATCAAGCACTCGTCTGACTCTCAAAGAAGCAGCTGAAATGGCCTGGTGGAAAGGTGCTTACCTTTTAAATGGCAGACAACGGGAACATCTACATCCATTTCTAATGTGACCTCTACCTTTGTTTTGAGTATTTCAATGATCTTTACTGAGTTTACCATCAGGTTTCCATGTGATAGAGTCTGCAGGAGTGAAAACTGGGCTTTGCTAGGTAAGAATTTCTCCATTGCTTCCAGGTAGTTTGCAGATTAAGAGGCTGTATGTCAAAGTCTATGTTATAGGGCCAAGTATTCCTGATGGTGTGGCAGGCCTTCTCACCCCTTCAGGGATTAGTGATACATTAGGCAACTGTAGACTAGTTGATAAATCTTTGGAATCATTCTCTTTGGCTCTACAACCAATTAGTTCCACATGTCAAGGGGATGTAGCTCAGTGGAAGAGCGCATGCTTTGCATGTATGAGGTCCAGGGTTCAATCCCCTGCATCTCCATGAGCATTATCTATAGATATGGTTGGCTATATTTTAACCTTTCGGGTTGAGCTGACATTCAGACGCTGTGCATTTCTCTCACTCTTTTTGTGCCTTAATAGTGTTGCTTGCAGCTTCTCTTATTGATAGACGATGCTCAGTTTCCGTTCGGTTATACATAGGTCACAATGGTGTCGTGATTTTGAGCATGTTCCTGCCATTTCCTCACATTTCCGCTGTCGGAGTTACCACATGTCCTCATAAGTTTGTGTGTGGTTCAAATTTAAGGACTCTCTCTTTTCTATGGCATGGTGGCCAAGTGGTAAGGCGTCGGTCTCGTAAACCGAAGATCACGGGTTCGATCCCCGTTCGTGCCTTTAAGGAAAGTGGACCGAACGGTCTATAGTGTCCATTCACTACTAAAATATCTGCTTCCAATTTTGTCCTTGTACAAGAGACCTCTGTATGTGATCAAGCACTCGTCTGACTCTCAAAGAAGCAGCTGAAATGGCCTGGTGGAAAGGTGCTTACCTTTTAAATGGCAGACAACGGGAACATCTACATCCATTTCTAATGTGACCTCTACCTTTGTTTTGAGTATTTCAATGATCTTTACTGAGTTTACCATCAGGTTTCCATGTGATAGAGTCTGCAGGAGTGAAAACTGGGCTTTGCTAGGTAAGAATTTCTCCATTGCTTCCAGGTAGTTTGCAGATTAAGAGGCTGTATGTCAAAGTCTATGTTATAGGGCCAAGTATTCCTGATGGTGTGGCAGGCCTTCTCACCCCTTCAGGGATTAGTGATACATTAGGCAACTGTAGACTAGTTGATAAATCTTTGGAATCATTCTCTTTGGCTCTACAACCAATTAGTTCCACATGTCAAGGGGATGTAGCTCAGTGGAAGAGCGCATGCTTTGCATGTATGAGGTCCAGGGTTCAATCCCCTGCATCTCCATGAGCATTATCTATAGATATGGTTGGCTATATTTTAACCTTTCGGGTTGAGCTGACATTCAGACGCTGTGCATTTCTCTCACTCTTTTTGTGCCTTAATAGTGTTGCTTGCAGCTTCTCTTATTGATAGACGATGCTCAGTTTCCGTTCGGTTATACATAGGTCACAATGGTGTCGTGATTTTGAGCATGTTCCTGCCATTTCCTCACATTTCCGCTGTCGGAGTTACCACATGTCCTCATAAGTTTGTGTGTGGTTCAAATTTAAGGACTCTCTCTTTTCTATGGCATGGTGGCCAAGTGGTAAGGCGTCGGTCTCGTAAACCGAAGATCACGGGTTCGATCCCCGTTCGTGCCTTTAAGGAAAGTGGACCGAACGGTCTATAGTGTCCATTCACTACTAAAATATCTGCTTCCAATTTTGTCCTTGTACAAGAGACCTCTGTATGTGATCAAGCACTCGTCTGACTCTCAAAGAAGCAGCTGAAATGGCCTGGTGGAAAGGTGCTTACCTTTTAAATGGCAGACAACGGGAACATCTACATCCATTTCTAATGTGACCTCTACCTTTGTTTTGAGTATTTCAATGATCTTTACTGAGTTTACCATCAGGTTTCCATGTGATAGAGTCTGCAGGAGTGAAAACTGGGCTTTGCTAGGTAAGAATTTCTCCATTGCTTCCAGGTAGTTTGCAGATTAAGAGGCTGTATGTCAAAGTCTATGTTATAGGGCCAAGTATTCCTGATGGTGTGGCAGGCCTTCTCACCCCTTCAGGGATTAGTGATACATTAGGCAACTGTAGACTAGTTGATAAATCTTTGGAATCATTCTCTTTGGCTCTACAACCAATTAGTTCCACATGTCAAGGGGATGTAGCTCAGTGGAAGAGCGCATGCTTTGCATGTATGAGGTCCAGGGTTCAATCCCCTGCATCTCCATGAGCATTATCTATAGATATGGTTGGCTATATTTTAACCTTTCGGGTTGAGCTGACATTCAGACGCTGTGCATTTCTCTCACTCTTTTTGTGCCTTAATAGTGTTGCTTGCAGCTTCTCTTATTGATAGACGATGCTCAGTTTCCGTTCGGTTATACATAGGTCACAATGGTGTCGTGATTTTGAGCATGTTCCTGCCATTTCCTCACATTTCCGCTGTCGGAGTTACCACATGTCCTCATAAGTTTGTGTGTGGTTCAAATTTAAGGACTCTCTCTTTTCTATGGCATGGTGGCCAAGTGGTAAGGCGTCGGTCTCGTAAACCGAAGATCACGGGTTCGATCCCCGTTCGTGCCTTTAAGGAAAGTGGACCGAACGGTCTATAGTGTCCATTCACTACTAAAATATCTGCTTCCAATTTTGTCCTTGTACAAGAGACCTCTGTATGTGATCAAGCACTCGTCTGACTCTCAAAGAAGCAGCTGAAATGGCCTGGTGGAAAGGTGCTTACCTTTTAAATGGCAGACAACGGGAACATCTACATCCATTTCTAATGTGACCTCTACCTTTGTTTTGAGTATTTCAATGATCTTTACTGAGTTTACCATCAGGTTTCCATGTGATAGAGTCTGCAGGAGTGAAAACTGGGCTTTGCTAGGTAAGAATTTCTCCATTGCTTCCAGGTAGTTTGCAGATTAAGAGGCTGTATGTCAAAGTCTATGTTATAGGGCCAAGTATTCCTGATGGTGTGGCAGGCCTTCTCACCCCTTCAGGGATTAGTGATACATTAGGCAACTGTAGACTAGTTGATAAATCTTTGGAATCATTCTCTTTGGCTCTACAACCAATTAGTTCCACATGTCAAGGGGATGTAGCTCAGTGGAAGAGCGCATGCTTTGCATGTATGAGGTCCAGGGTTCAATCCCCTGCATCTCCATGAGCATTATCTATAGATATGGTTGGCTATATTTTAACCTTTCGGGTTGAGCTGACATTCAGACGCTGTGCATTTCTCTCACTCTTTTTGTGCCTTAATAGTGTTGCTTGCAGCTTCTCTTATTGATAGACGATGCTCAGTTTCCGTTCGGTTATACATAGGTCACAATGGTGTCGTGATTTTGAGCATGTTCCTGCCATTTCCTCACATTTCCGCTGTCGGAGTTACCACATGTCCTCATAAGTTTGTGTGTGGTTCAAATTTAAGGACTCTCTCTTTTCTATGGCATGGTGGCCAAGTGGTAAGGCGTCGGTCTCGTAAACCGAAGATCACGGGTTCGATCCCCGTTCGTGCCTTTAAGGAAAGTGGACCGAACGGTCTATAGTGTCCATTCACTACTAAAATATCTGCTTCCAATTTTGTCCTTGTACAAGAGACCTCTGTATGTGATCAAGCACTCGTCTGACTCTCAAAGAAGCAGCTGAAATGGCCTGGTGGAAAGGTGCTTACCTTTTAAATGGCAGACAACGGGAACATCTACATCCATTTCTAATGTGACCTCTACCTTTGTTTTGAGTATTTCAATGATCTTTACTGAGTTTACCATCAGGTTTCCATGTGATAGAGTCTGCAGGAGTGAAAACTGGGCTTTGCTAGGTAAGAATTTCTCCATTGCTTCCAGGTAGTTTGCAGATTAAGAGGCTGTATGTCAAAGTCTATGTTATAGGGCCAAGTATTCCTGATGGTGTGGCAGGCCTTCTCACCCCTTCAGGGATTAGTGATACATTAGGCAACTGTAGACTAGTTGATAAATCTTTGGAATCATTCTCTTTGGCTCTACAACCAATTAGTTCCACATGTCAAGGGGATGTAGCTCAGTGGAAGAGCGCATGCTTTGCATGTATGAGGTCCAGGGTTCAATCCCCTGCATCTCCATGAGCATTATCTATAGATATGGTTGGCTATATTTTAACCTTTCGGGTTGAGCTGACATTCAGACGCTGTGCATTTCTCTCACTCTTTTTGTGCCTTAATAGTGTTGCTTGCAGCTTCTCTTATTGATAGACGATGCTCAGTTTCCGTTCGGTTATACATAGGTCACAATGGTGTCGTGATTTTGAGCATGTTCCTGCCATTTCCTCACATTTCCGCTGTCGGAGTTACCACATGTCCTCATAAGTTTGTGTGTGGTTCAAATTTAAGGACTCTCTCTTTTCTATGGCATGGTGGCCAAGTGGTAAGGCGTCGGTCTCGTAAACCGAAGATCACGGGTTCGATCCCCGTTCGTGCCTTTAAGGAAAGTGGACCGAACGGTCTATAGTGTCCATTCACTACTAAAATATCTGCTTCCAATTTTGTCCTTGTACAAGAGACCTCTGTATGTGATCAAGCACTCGTCTGACTCTCAAAGAAGCAGCTGAAATGGCCTGGTGGAAAGGTGCTTACCTTTTAAATGGCAGACAACGGGAACATCTACATCCATTTCTAATGTGACCTCTACCTTTGTTTTGAGTATTTCAATGATCTTTACTGAGTTTACCATCAGGTTTCCATGTGATAGAGTCTGCAGGAGTGAAAACTGGGCTTTGCTAGGTAAGAATTTCTCCATTGCTTCCAGGTAGTTTGCAGATTAAGAGGCTGTATGTCAAAGTCTATGTTATAGGGCCAAGTATTCCTGATGGTGTGGCAGGCCTTCTCACCCCTTCAGGGATTAGTGATACATTAGGCAACTGTAGACTAGTTGATAAATCTTTGGAATCATTCTCTTTGGCTCTACAACCAATTAGTTCCACATGTCAAGGGGATGTAGCTCAGTGGAAGAGCGCATGCTTTGCATGTATGAGGTCCAGGGTTCAATCCCCTGCATCTCCATGAGCATTATCTATAGATATGGTTGGCTATATTTTAACCTTTCGGGTTGAGCTGACATTCAGACGCTGTGCATTTCTCTCACTCTTTTTGTGCCTTAATAGTGTTGCTTGCAGCTTCTCTTATTGATAGACGATGCTCAGTTTCCGTTCGGTTATACATAGGTCACAATGGTGTCGTGATTTTGAGCATGTTCCTGCCATTTCCTCACATTTCCGCTGTCGGAGTTACCACATGTCCTCATAAGTTTGTGTGTGGTTCAAATTTAAGGACTCTCTCTTTTCTATGGCATGGTGGCCAAGTGGTAAGGCGTCGGTCTCGTAAACCGAAGATCACGGGTTCGATCCCCGTTCGTGCCTTTAAGGAAAGTGGACCGAACGGTCTATAGTGTCCATTCACTACTAAAATATCTGCTTCCAATTTTGTCCTTGTACAAGAGACCTCTGTATGTGATCAAGCACTCGTCTGACTCTCAAAGAAGCAGCTGAAATGGCCTGGCGGAAAGGTGCTTACCTTTTAAATGGCAGACAACGGGAACATCTACATCCATTTCTAATGTGACCTCTACCTTTGTTTTGAGTATTTCAATGATCTTTACTGAGTTTACCATCAGGTTTCCATGTGATAGAGTCTGCAGGAGTGAAAACTGGGCTTTGCTAGGTAAGAATTTCTCCATTGCTTCCAGGTAGTTTGCAGATTAAGAGGCTGTATGTCAAAGTCTATGTTATAGGGCCAAGTATTCCTGATGGTGTGGCAGGCCTTCTCACCCCTTCAGGGATTAGTGATACATTAGGCAACTGTAGACTAGTTGATAAACCTTTGGAATCATTCTCTTTGGCTCTACAACCAATTCATTCCACATGTCAAGGGGATGTAGCTCAGTGGAAGAGCGCATGCTTTGCATGTATGAGGTCCAGGGTTCAATCCCCTGCATCTCCATGAGCATTGTCTATAGATATTGTTGGCTATATTTTAACCTTTCGGGTTGAGCTGACATTCAGACGCTGTGCATTTCTCTTACCCTTTTCGTGCCTTAATAGTGTTGCTTGCAGCTTCTCTTATTGATAGACGATGCTCAGTTTCCGTTCGGTTATACATAGGTCACAATGGTGTCGTGATTTTGAGCATGTTCCTGCCATTTCCTCACATTTCCGCTGTCGGAGTTACCACATGTCCTCATAAGTTTGTGTGTGGTTCAAATTTAAGGACTCTCTCTTTTCTATGGCATGGTGGCCAAGTGGTAAGGCGTCGGTCTCGTAAACCGAAGATCACGGGTTCGATCCCCGTTCGTGCCTTTAAGGAAAGTGGACCGAACGGTCTATAGTGTCCATTCACTACTAAAATATCTGCTTCCAATTTTGTCCTTGTACAAGAGACCTCTGTATGTGATCAAGCACTCGTCTGACTCTCAAAGAAGCAGCTGAAATGGCCTGGTGGAAAGGTGCTTACCTTTTAAATGGCAGACAACGGGAACATCTACATCCATTTCTAATGTGACCTCTACCTTTGTTTTGAGTATTTCAATGATCTTTACTGAGTTTACCATCAGGTTTCCATGTGATAGAGTCTGCAGGAGTGAAAACTGGGCTTTGCTAGGTAAGAATTTCTCCATTGCTTCCAGGTAGTTTGCAGATTAAGAGGCTGTATGTCAAAGTCTATGTTATAGGGCCAAGTATTCCTGATGGTGTGGCAGGCCTTCTCACCCCTTCAGGGATTAGTGATACATTAGGCAACTGTAGACTAGTTGATAAATCTTTGGAATCATTCTCTTTGGCTCTACAACCAATTAGTTCCACATGTCAAGGGGATGTAGCTCAGTGGAAGAGCGCATGCTTTGCATGTATGAGGTCCAGGGTTCAATCCCCTGCATCTCCATGAGCATTATCTATAGATATGGTTGGCTATATTTTAACCTTTCGGGTTGAGCTGACATTCAGACGCTGTGCATTTCTCTCACTCTTTTTGTGCCTTAATAGTGTTGCTTGCAGCTTCTCTTATTGATAGACGATGCTCAGTTTCCGTTCGGTTATACATAGGTCACAATGGTGTCGTGATTTTGAGCATGTTCCTGCCATTTCCTCACATTTCCGCTGTCGGAGTTACCACATGTCCTCATAAGTTTGTGTGTGGTTCAAATTTAAGGACTCTCTCTTTTCTATGGCATGGTGGCCAAGTGGTAAGGCGTCGGTCTCGTAAACCGAAGATCACGGGTTCGATCCCCGTTCGTGCCTTTAAGGAAAGTGGACCGAACGGTCTATAGTGTCCATTCACTACTAAAATATCTGCTTCCAATTTTGTCCTTGTACAAGAGACCTCTGTATGTGATCAAGCACTCGTCTGACTCTCAAAGAAGCAGCTGAAATGGCCTGGTGGAAAGGTGCTTACCTTTTAAATGGCAGACAACGGGAACATCTACATCCATTTCTAATGTGACCTCTACCTTTGTTTTGAGTATTTCAATGATCTTTACTGAGTTTACCATCAGGTTTCCATGTGATAGAGTCTGCAGGAGTGAAAACTGGGCTTTGCTAGGTAAGAATTTCTCCATTGCTTCCAGGTAGTTTGCAGATTAAGAGGCTGTATGTCAAAGTCTATGTTATAGGGCCAAGTATTCCTGATGGTGTGGCAGGCCTTCTCACCCCTTCAGGGATTAGTGATACATTAGGCAACTGTAGACTAGTTGATAAATCTTTGGAATCATTCTCTTTGGCTCTACAACCAATTAGTTCCACATGTCAAGGGGATGTAGCTCAGTGGAAGAGCGCATGCTTTGCATGTATGAGGTCCAGGGTTCAATCCCCTGCATCTCCATGAGCATTATCTATAGATATGGTTGGCTATATTTTAACCTTTCGGGTTGAGCTGACATTCAGACGCTGTGCATTTCTCTCACTCTTTTTGTGCCTTAATAGTGTTGCTTGCAGCTTCTCTTATTGATAGACGATGCTCAGTTTCCGTTCGGTTATACATAGGTCACAATGGTGTCGTGATTTTGAGCATGTTCCTGCCATTTCCTCACATTTCCGCTGTCGGAGTTACCACATGTCCTCATAAGTTTGTGTGTGGTTCAAATTTAAGGACTCTCTCTTTTCTATGGCATGGTGGCCAAGTGGTAAGGCGTCGGTCTCGTAAACCGAAGATCACGGGTTCGATCCCCGTTCGTGCCTTTAAGGAAAGTGGACCGAACGGTCTATAGTGTCCATTCACTACTAAAATATCTGCTTCCAATTTTGTCCTTGTACAAGAGACCTCTGTATGTGATCAAGCACTCGTCTGACTCTCAAAGAAGCAGCTGAAATGGCCTGGTGGAAAGGTGCTTACCTTTTAAATGGCAGACAACGGGAACATCTACATCCATTTCTAATGTGACCTCTACCTTTGTTTTGAGTATTTCAATGATCTTTACTGAGTTTACCATCAGGTTTCCATGTGATAGAGTCTGCAGGAGTGAAAACTGGGCTTTGCTAGGTAAGAATTTCTCCATTGCTTCCAGGTAGTTTGCAGATTAAGAGGCTGTATGTCAAAGTCTATGTTATAGGGCCAAGTATTCCTGATGGTGTGGCAGGCCTTCTCACCCCTTCAGGGATTAGTGATACATTAGGCAACTGTAGACTAGTTGATAAATCTTTGGAATCATTCTCTTTGGCTCTACAACCAATTAGTTCCACACGTCAAGGGGATGTAGCTCAGTGGAAGAGCGCATGCTTTGCATGTATGAGGTCCAGGGTTCAATCCCCTGCATCTCCATGAGCATTATCTATAGATATGGTTGGCTATATTTTAACCTTTCGGGTTGAGCTGACATTCAGACGCTGTGCATTTCTCTCACTCTTTTTGTGCCTTAATAGTGTTGCTTGCAGCTTCTCTTATTGATAGACGATGCTCAGTTTCCGTTCGGTTATACATAGGTCACAATGGTGTCGTGATTTTGAGCATGTTCCTGCCATTTCCTCACATTTCCGCTGTCGGAGTTACCACATGTCCTCATAAGTTTGTGTGTGGTTCAAATTTAAGGACTCTCTCTTTTCTATGGCATGGTGGCCAAGTGGTAAGGCGTCGGTCTCGTAAACCGAAGATCACGGGTTCGATCCCCGTTCGTGCCTTTAAGGAAAGTGGACCGAACGGTCTATAGTGTCCATTCACTACTAAAATATCTGCTTCCAATTTTGTCCTTGTACAAGAGACCTCTGTATGTGATCAAGCACTCGTCTGACTCTCAAAGAAGCAGCTGAAATGGCCTGGTGGAAAGGTGCTTACCTTTTAAATGGCAGACAACGGGAACATCTACATCCATTTCTAATGTGACCTCTACCTTTGTTTTGAGTATTTCAATGATCTTTACTGAGTTTACCATCAGGTTTCCATGTGATAGAGTCTGCAGGAGTGAAAACTGGGCTTTGCTAGGTAAGAATTTCTCCATTGCTTCCAGGTAGTTTGCAGATTAAGAGGCTGTATGTCAAAGTCTATGTTATAGGGCCAAGTATTCCTGATGGTGTGGCAGGCCTTCTCACCCCTTCAGGGATTAGTGATACATTAGGCAACTGTAGACTAGTTGATAAATCTTTGGAATCATTCTCTTTGGCTCTACAACCAATTAGTTCCACACGTCAAGGGGATGTAGCTCAGTGGAAGAGCGCATGCTTTGCATGTATGAGGTCCAGGGTTCAATCCCCTGCATCTCCATGAGCATTATCTATAGATATGGTTGGCTATATTTTAACCTTTCGGGTTGAGCTGACATTCAGACGCTGTGCATTTCTCTCACTCTTTTTGTGCCTTAATAGTGTTGCTTGCAGCTTCTCTTATTGATAGACGATGCTCAGTTTCCGTTCGGTTATACATAGGTCACAATGGTGTCGTGATTTTGAGCATGTTCCTGCCATTTCCTCACATTTCCGCTGTCGGAGTTACCACATGTCCTCATAAGTTAGTGTGTGGTTCAAATTTAAGGACTCTCTCTTTTCTATGGCATGGTGGCCAAGTGGTAAGGCGTCGGTCTCGTAAACCGAAGATCACGGGTTCGATCCCCGTTCGTGCCTTTAAGGAAAGTGGACCGAACGGTCTATAGTGTCCATTCACTACTAAAATATCTGCTTCCAATTTTGTCCTTGTACAAGAGACCTCTGTATGTGATCAAGCACTCGTCTGACTCTCAAAGAAGCAGCTGAAATGGCCTGGTGGAAAGGTGCTTACCTTTTAAATGGCAGACAACGGGAACATCTACATCCATTTCTAATGTGACCTCTACCTTTGTTTTGAGTATTTCAATGATCTTTACTGAGTTTACCATCAGGTTTCCATGTGATAGAGTCTGCAGGAGTGAAAACTGGGCTTTGCTAGGTAAGAATTTCTCCATTGCTTCCAGGTAGTTTGCAGATTAAGAGGCTGTATGTCAAAGTCTATGTTATAGGGCCAAGTATTCCTGATGGTGTGGCAGGCCTTCTCACCCCTTCAGGGATTAGTGATACATTAGGCAACTGTAGACTAGTTGATAAATCTTTGGAATCATTCTCTTTGGCTCTACAACCAATTAGTTCCACATGTCAAGGGGATGTAGCTCAGTGGAAGAGCGCATGCTTTGCATGTATGAGGTCCAGGGTTCAATCCCCTGCATCTCCATGAGCATTATCTATAGATATGGTTGGCTATATTTTAACCTTTCGGGTTGAGCTGACATTCAGACGCTGTGCATTTCTCTCACTCTTTTTGTGCCTTAATAGTGTTGCTTGCAGCTTCTCTTATTGATAGACGATGCTCAGTTTCCGTTCGGTTATACATAGGTCACAATGGTGTCGTGATTTTGAGCATGTTCCTGCCATTTCCTCACATTTCCGCTGTCGGAGTTACCACATGTCCTCATAAGTTTGTGTGTGGTTCAAATTTAAGGACTCTCTCTTTTCTATGGCATGGTGGCCAAGTGGTAAGGCGTCGGTCTCGTAAACCGAAGATCACGGGTTCGATCCCCGTTCGTGCCTTTAAGGAAAGTGGACCGAACGGTCTATAGTGTCCATTCACTACTAAAATATCTGCTTCCAATTTTGTCCTTGTACAAGAGACCTCTGTATGTGATCAAGCACTCGTCTGACTCTCAAAGAAGCAGCTGAAATGGCCTGGTGGAAAGGTGCTTACCTTTTAAATGGCAGACAACGGGAACATCTACATCCATTTCTAATGTGACCTCTACCTTTGTTTTGAGTATTTCAATGATCTTTACTGAGTTTACCATCAGGTTTCCATGTGATAGAGTCTGCAGGAGTGAAAACTGGGCTTTGCTAGGTAAGAATTTCTCCATTGCTTCCAGGTAGTTTGCAGATTAAGAGGCTGTATGTCAAAGTCTATGTTATAGGGCCAAGTATTCCTGATGGTGTGGCAGGCCTTCTCACCCCTTCAGGGATTAGTGATACATTAGGCAACTGTAGACTAGTTGATAAATCTTTGGAATCATTCTCTTTGGCTCTACAACCAATTAGTTCCACATGTCAAGGGGATGTAGCTCAGTGGAAGAGCGCATGCTTTGCATGTATGAGGTCCAGGGTTCAATCCCCTGCATCTCCATGAGCATTATCTATAGATATGGTTGGCTATATTTTAACCTTTCGGGTTGAGCTGACATTCAGACGCTGTGCATTTCTCTCACTCTTTTTGTGCCTTAATAGTGTTGCTTGCAGCTTCTCTTATTGATAGACGATGCTCAGTTTCCGTTCGGTTATACATAGGTCACAATGGTGTCGTGATTTTGAGCATGTTCCTGCCATTTCCTCACATTTCCGCTGTCGGAGTTACCACATGTCCTCATAAGTTTGTGTGTGGTTCAAATTTAAGGACTCTCTCTTTTCTATGGCATGGTGGCCAAGTGGTAAGGCGTCGGTCTCGTAAACCGAAGATCACGGGTTCGATCCCCGTTCGTGCCTTTAAGGAAAGTGGACCGAACGGTCTATAGTGTCCATTCACTACTAAAATATCTGCTTCCAATTTTGTCCTTGTACAAGAGACCTCTGTATGTGATCAAGCACTCGTCTGACTCTCAAAGAAGCAGCTGAAATGGCCTGGTGGAAAGGTGCTTACCTTTTAAATGGCAGACAACGGGAACATCTACATCCATTTCTAATGTGACCTCTACCTTTGTTTTGAGTATTTCAATGATCTTTACTGAGTTTACCATCAGGTTTCCATGTGATAGAGTCTGCAGGAGTGAAAACTGGGCTTTGCTAGGTAAGAATTTATCCATTGCTTCCAGGTAGTTTGCAGATTAAGAGGCTGTATGTCAAAGTCTATGTTATAGGGCCAAGTATTCCTGATGGTGTGGCAGGCCTTCTCACCCCTTCAGGGATTAGTGATACATTAGGCAACTGTAGACTAGTTGATAAATCTTTGGAATCATTCTCTTTGGCTCTACAACCAATTAGTTCCACACGTCAAGGGGATGTAGCTCAGTGGAAGAGCGCATGCTTTGCATGTATGAGGTCCAGGGTTCAATCCCCTGCATCTCCATGAGCATTATCTATAGATATGGTTGGCTATATTTTAACCTTTCGGGTTGAGCTGACATTCAGACGCTGTGCATTTCTCTCACTCTTTTTGTGCCTTAATAGTGTTGCTTGCAGCTTCTCTTATTGATAGACGATGCTCAGTTTCCGTTCGGTTATACATAGGTCACAATGGTGTCGTGATTTTGAGCATGTTCCTGCCATTTCCTCACATTTCCGCTGTCGGAGTTACCACATGTCCTCATAAGTTTGTGTGTGGTTCAAATTTAAGGACTCTCTCTTTTCTATGGCATGGTGGCCAAGTGGTAAGGCGTCGGTCTCGTAAACCGAAGATCACGGGTTCGATCCCCGTTCGTGCCTTTAAGGAAAGTGGACCGAACGGTCTATAGTGTCCATTCACTACTAAAATATCTGCTTCCAATTTTGTCCTTGTACAAGAGACCTCTGTATGTGATCAAGCACTCGTCTGACTCTCAAAGAAGCAGCTGAAATGGCCTGGTGGAAAGGTGCTTACCTTTTAAATGGCAGACAACGGGAACATCTACATCCATTTCTAATGTGACCTCTACCTTTGTTTTGAGTATTTCAATGATCTTTACTGAGTTTACCATCAGGTTTCCATGTGATAGAGTCTGCAGGAGTGAAAACTGGGCTTTGCTAGGTAAGAATTTCTCCATTGCTTCCAGGTAGTTTGCAGATTAAGAGGCTGTATGTCAAAGTCTATGTTATAGGGCCAAGTATTCCTGATGGTGTGGCAGGCCTTCTCACCCCTTCAGGGATTAGTGATACATTAGGCAACTGTAGACTAGTTGATAAATCTTTGGAATCATTCTCTTTGGCTCTACAACCAATTAGTTCCACATGTCAAGGGGATGTAGCTCAGTGGAAGAGCGCATGCTTTGCATGTATGAGGTCCAGGGTTCAATCCCCTGCATCTCCATGAGCATTATCTATAGATATGGTTGGCTATATTTTAACCTTTCGGGTTGAGCTGACATTCAGACGCTGTGCATTTCTCTCACTCTTTTTGTGCCTTAATAGTGTTGCTTGCAGCTTCTCTTATTGATAGACGATGCTCAGTTTCCGTTCGGTTATACATAGGTCACAATGGTGTCGTGATTTTGAGCATGTTCCTGCCATTTCCTCACATTTCCGCTGTCGGAGTTACCACATGTCCTCATAAGTTTGTGTGTGGTTCAAATTTAAGGACTCTCTCTTTTCTATGGCATGGTGGCCAAGTGGTAAGGCGTCGGTCTCGTAAACCGAAGATCACGGGTTCGATCCCCGTTCGTGCCTTTAAGGAAAGTGGACCGAACGGTCTATAGTGTCCATTCACTACTAAAATATCTGCTTCCAATTTTGTCCTTGTACAAGAGACCTCTGTATGTGATCAAGCACTCGTCTGACTCTCAAAGAAGCAGCTGAAATGGCCTGGCGGAAAGGTGCTTACCTTTTAAATGGCAGACAACGGGAACATCTACATCCATTTCTAATGTGACCTCTACCTTTGTTTTGAGTATTTCAATGATCTTTACTGAGTTTACCATCAGGTTTCCATGTGATAGAGTCTGCAGGAGTGAAAACTGGGCTTTGCTAGGTAAGAATTTCTCCATTGCTTCCAGGTAGTTTGCAGATTAAGAGGCTGTATGTCAAAGTCTATGTTATAGGGCCAAGTATTCCTGATGGTGTGGCAGGCCTTCTCACCCCTTCAGGGATTAGTGATACATTAGGCAACTGTAGACTAGTTGATAAACCTTTGGAATCATTCTCTTTGGCTCTACAACCAATTCATTCCACATGTCAAGGGGATGTAGCTCAGTGGAAGAGCGCATGCTTTGCATGTATGAGGTCCAGGGTTCAATCCCCTGCATCTCCATGAGCATTGTCTATAGATATTGTTGGCTATATTTTAACCTTTCGGGTTGAGCTGACATTCAGACGCTGTGCATTTCTCTTACCCTTTTCGTGCCTTAATAGTGTTGCTTGCAGCTTCTCTTATTGATAGACGATGCTCAGTTTCCGTTCGGTTATACATAGGTCACAATGGTGTCGTGATTTTGAGCATGTTCCTGCCATTTCCTCACATTTCCGCTGTCGGAGTTACCACATGTCCTCATAAGTTTGTGTGTGGTTCAAATTTAAGGACTCTCTCTTTTCTATGGCATGGTGGCCAAGTGGTAAGGCGTCGGTCTCGTAAACCGAAGATCACGGGTTCGATCCCCGTTCGTGCCTTTAAGGAAAGTGGACCGAACGGTCTATAGTGTCCATTCACTACTAAAATATCTGCTTCCAATTTTGTCCTTGTACAAGAGACCTCTGTATGTGATCAAGCACTCGTCTGACTCTCAAAGAAGCAGCTGAAATGGCCTGGTGGAAAGGTGCTTACCTTTTAAATGGCAGACAACGGGAACATCTACATCCATTTCTAATGTGACCTCTACCTTTGTTTTGAGTATTTCAATGATCTTTACTGAGTTTACCATCAGGTTTCCATGTGATAGAGTCTGCAGGAGTGAAAACTGGGCTTTGCTAGGTAAGAATTTCTCCATTGCTTCCAGGTAGTTTGCAGATTAAGAGGCTGTATGTCAAAGTCTATGTTATAGGGCCAAGTATTCCTGATGGTGTGGCAGGCCTTCTCACCCCTTCAGGGATTAGTGATACATTAGGCAACTGTAGACTAGTTGATAAATCTTTGGAATCATTCTCTTTGGCTCTACAACCAATTAGTTCCACACGTCAAGGGGATGTAGCTCAGTGGAAGAGCGCATGCTTTGCATGTATGAGGTCCAGGGTTCAATCCCCTGCATCTCCATGAGCATTATCTATAGATATGGTTGGCTATATTTTAACCTTTCGGGTTGAGCTGACATTCAGACGCTGTGCATTTCTCTCACTCTTTTTGTGCCTTAATAGTGTTGCTTGCAGCTTCTCTTATTGATAGACGATGCTCAGTTTCCGTTCGGTTATACATAGGTCACAATGGTGTCGTGATTTTGAGCATGTTCCTGCCATTTCCTCACATTTCCGCTGTCGGAGTTACCACATGTCCTCATAAGTTTGTGTGTGGTTCAAATTTAAGGACTCTCTCTTTTCTATGGCATGGTGGCCAAGTGGTAAGGCGTCGGTCTCGTAAACCGAAGATCACGGGTTCGATCCCCGTTCGTGCCTTTAAGGAAAGTGGACCGAACGGTCTATAGTGTCCATTCACTACTAAAATATCTGCTTCCAATTTTGTCCTTGTACAAGAGACCTCTGTATGTGATCAAGCACTCGTCTGACTCTCAAAGAAGCAGCTGAAATGGCCTGGTGGAAAGGTGCTTACCTTTTAAATGGCAGACAACGGGAACATCTACATCCATTTCTAATGTGACCTCTACCTTTGTTTTGAGTATTTCAATGATCTTTACTGAGTTTACCATCAGGTTTCCATGTGATAGAGTCTGCAGGAGTGAAAACTGGGCTTTGCTAGGTAAGAATTTCTCCATTGCTTCCAGGTAGTTTGCAGATTAAGAGGCTGTATGTCAAAGTCTATGTTATAGGGCCAAGTATTCCTGATGGTGTGGCAGGCCTTCTCACCCCTTCAGGGATTAGTGATACATTAGGCAACTGTAGACTAGTTGATAAATCTTTGGAATCATTCTCTTTGGCTCTACAACCAATTAGTTCCACATGTCAAGGGGATGTAGCTCAGTGGAAGAGCGCATGCTTTGCATGTATGAGGTCCAGGGTTCAATCCCCTGCATCTCCATGAGCATTATCTATAGATATGGTTGGCTATATTTTAACCTTTCGGGTTGAGCTGACATTCAGACGCTGTGCATTTCTCTCACTCTTTTTGTGCCTTAATAGTGTTGCTTGCAGCTTCTCTTATTGATAGACGATGCTCAGTTTCCGTTCGGTTATACATAGGTCACAATGGTGTCGTGATTTTGAGCATGTTCCTGCCATTTCCTCACATTTCCGCTGTCGGAGTTACCACATGTCCTCATAAGTTTGTGTGTGGTTCAAATTTAAGGACTCTCTCTTTTCTATGGCATGGTGGCCAAGTGGTAAGGCGTCGGTCTCGTAAACCGAAGATCACGGGTTCGATCCCCGTTCGTGCCTTTAAGGAAAGTGGACCGAACGGTCTATAGTGTCCATTCACTACTAAAATATCTGCTTCCAATTTTGTCCTTGTACAAGAGACCTCTGTATGTGATCAAGCACTCGTCTGACTCTCAAAGAAGCAGCTGAAATGGCCTGGCGGAAAGGTGCTTACCTTTTAAATGGCAGACAACGGGAACATCTACATCCATTTCTAATGTGACCTCTACCTTTGTTTTGAGTATTTCAATGATCTTTACTGAGTTTACCATCAGGTTTCCATGTGATAGAGTCTGCAGGAGTGAAAACTGGGCTTTGCTAGGTAAGAATTTCTCCATTGCTTCCAGGTAGTTTGCAGATTAAGAGGCTGTATGTCAAAGTCTATGTTATAGGGCCAAGTATTCCTGATGGTGTGGCAGGCCTTCTCACCCCTTCAGGGATTAGTGATACATTAGGCAACTGTAGACTAGTTGATAAACCTTTGGAATCATTCTCTTTGGCTCTACAACCAATTCATTCCACATGTCAAGGGGATGTAGCTCAGTGGAAGAGCGCATGCTTTGCATGTATGAGGTCCAGGGTTCAATCCCCTGCATCTCCATGAGCATTGTCTATAGATATTGTTGGCTATATTTTAACCTTTCGGGTTGAGCTGACATTCAGACGCTGTGCATTTCTCTTACCCTTTTCGTGCCTTAATAGTGTTGCTTGCAGCTTCTCTTATTGATAGACGATGCTCAGTTTCCGTTCGGTTATACATAGGTCACAATGGTGTCGTGTTTTTGAGCATGTTCACTGCTGCTTTTAACACCACCGGTTAGCCATTGGACCATTAAAGTGCTTTGTCAGTTTTCAATTCTGTTTTTGTTCCTTGCAAACTTGACATTCTGGCATGGCTGCTGCTGAAGTATAACTTGCTTCATGGGTTCGTCCTGTTACTGCTTCTGGTGGCCGTATTTGCTGTGCTAGACTCTTTCAGAATTCTGAAGACAACCTTACAAGTGGGGATGTAGCTCAGTGGTAGAGCCCATGCTTCGCCTGTGTGAGGAACTGGCTTCGACCCCCAGCATCTCAATGAAGCATAGCTTGTTTCCTGAATGCCATTGTTTAACACTCAGGTACTCTTGCTTCCTGTTAGGCCCCAACAACCAAAAAGTGCTCTTTCCTGGGTGAGTCCCAAACGGCTGTGACTCAACTGTGCAACTTTCTTCCAGTCACCAAGACATGGGTTGCTTCTTCTGTTCTCCTTTTGGTAGCTGCCTATGCAATGCTATTTTGGTTACAGCCTATGGACAGTGTAGAATTGGTAGAATTGGTATCAATTCACGGGTCAGAACAGTGTTGTGATTTTGAGCATGTTCCAGCCATTTCCACACACTTCCGCTGTCGGAGTTACCACATGCCCTCATAGGTTTGTGTGTGGTTCAAATTTAGGCACTCTCTCTTTTCTATGGCATGGTGGCCAAGTGGTAAGGCGTCGGTCTCGTAAACCGAAGATCACGGGTTCGATCCCCGTTCGTGCCTTTAAGGAAAGTGGACCGAACGGTCTATAATGTCCATTCACTACTAAAATATCTGCTTCCAATTTTGTCCTTGTACAAGAGACCTCTGTATGTGATCAAGCACTCGTCTGACTCTCAAAGAAGCAGCTGAAATGGCCTGGCGGAAAGGTGCTTACCTTTTAAATGGCAGACAACAGGAACATCTACCTCCATTTCTAATGTGACCTCTACCTTTGTTTTGAGTATTTCAATGATCTTTACTGAGTTTACCATCAGGTTTCCATGTGATAGAGTCTGCAGGAGCGAAAACTGGGCTTTGCTAGGTAAGAATTTCTCCATTGCTTCCAGGTAGGTTGCAGATTAAGAGGCTGTATGTCAAAGTCTATGTTATAGGGCCAAGTATTCCTGATGGTGTGGCAGGCCTTCTCACCCCTTCAGGGATTAGTGATACATTAGGCAACTGTAGACTAGTTGATAAACCTTTGGAATTATTCTCTTTGGCTCTACAACCAATTCATTCCACATGTCAAGGGGATGTAGCTCAGTGGAAGAGCGCATGCTTTGCATGTATGAGGTCCAGGGTTCAATCCCCTGCATCTCCATGAGCATTGTATATAGATATGGTTGGCTATATTTTAACCTTTCGGGTTGAGCTGACATTCAGACGCTGTGCATTTCTCTCACCCTTTTCGTGCCTTAATAGTGTTGCTTGCAGCTTCTCTTATTGATAGACGATGCTCAGTTTCCGTTCGGTTATACATCGGTCACAATGGTGTCGTGTTTTTGAGCATGTTCACTGCTGCTTTTAACACATGCCTTCCTAACCGAAGACCACCGGTTAGCCATTGGACCATTAAAGTGCTTTGTCAGTTTTCAATTCTGTTTTTGTTCCTTGCAAACTTGACATTCTGGCATGGCTGCTGCTGAAGTATAACTTGCTTCATGGGTTTGTCCTGTTACTGCTTCTGGTGGCCGTATTTGCTGTGCTAGACTCTTTCAGAATTCTGAAGACAACCTTACAAGTGGGGATGTAGCTCAGTGTTAGAGCGCATGCTTCGCCTGTGTGAGGAACTGGCTTCGACCCCCAGCATCTCAATGAAGCATAGCTTGTTTCCTGAATGCCATTGTTTAACACTCAGGTACTCTTGCTTCCTGTTAGGCCCCAACAACCAAAAAGTGCTCTTTCCTGGGTGAGTCCCAAACAGCTGTGACTCAACTGTGCAACTTTCTTCCAGTCACCAAGACATGGGTTGCTTCTTCTGTTCTCCTTTTGGTAGCTGCCTATGCAATGCTATTTTGGTTACAGCCTATGGACAGTGTAGAATCGGTAGAATTGGTATCAATTCACGGGTCAGAACAGTGTTGTGATTTTGAGCATGTTCCAGCCATTTCCACACATTTCCGCTGTCGGAGTTACCACATGTCCTCATAAGTTTGTGTGTGGTTCAAATTTAAGGACTCTCTCTTTTCTATGGCATGGTGGCCAAGTGGTAAGGCGTCGGTCTCGTAAACCGAAGATCACGGGTTTGATCCCCGTTCGTGCCTTTAAGGAAAGTGGACCGAACGGTCTATAATGTCCATTCACTACTAAAATATCTGCTTCCAATTTTGTCCTTGTACAAGAGACCTCTGTATGTGATCAAGCACTCGTCTGACTCTCAAAGAAGCAGCTGAAATGGCCTGGCGGAAAGGTGCTTACCTTTTAAATGGCAGACAACGGGAACATCTACATCCATTTCTAATGTGACCTCTACCTTTGTTTTGAGTATTTCAATGATCTTTACTGAGTTTACCATCAGGTTTCCATGTGATAGAGTCTGCAGGAGCGAAAACTGGGCTTTGCTAGGTAAGAATTTCTCCATTGCTTCCAGGTAGGTTGCAGATTAAGAGGCTGTATGTCAAAGTCTATGTTATAGGGCCAAGTATTCCTGATGGTGTGGCAGGCCTTCTCACCCCTTCAGGGAGTAGTGATACATTAGGCAACTGTAGACTAGTTGATAAACCTTTGGAATCATTCTCTTTGGCTCTACAACCAATTAGTTCCACATGTCAAGGGGATGTAGCTCAGTGGAAGAGCGCATGCTTTGCATGTATGAGGTCCAGGGTTCAATCCCCTGCATCTCCATGAGCATTGTCTATAGATATTGTTGGCTATATTTTAACCTTTCGGGTTGAGCTGACATTCAGACGCTGTGCATTTCTCTTACACTTTTCGTGCCTTAATAGTGTTGCTTGCAGCTTCTCTTATTGATAGACGATGCTCAGTTTCCGTTCGGTTATACATCGGTCACAATGGTGTCGTGTTTTTGAGCATGTTCACTGCTGCTTTTAACACATGCCTTCGTAACCGAAGATCACCGGTTAGCCATTGGACCATTAAAGTGCTTTGTCAGTTTTCAATTCTGTTTTTGTTCCTTGCAAACTTGACATTCTGGCATGGCTGCTGCTGAAGTATAACTTGCTTCATGGGTTCGTCCTGTTACTGCTTCTGGTGGCCGTATTTGCTGTGCTAGACTCTTTCAGAATTCTGGAGACAACCTTACAAGTGGGGATGTAGGTCAGTGGTAGAGCCCATGCTTCGCCTGTGTGAGGAACTGGCTTCGACCCCCAGCATCTCAATGAAGCATAGCTTGTTTCCTGAATGCCATTGTTTAACACTCAGGTACTCTTGCTTCCTGTTAGGCCCCAACAACCAAAAAGTGCTCTTTCCTGGGTGAGTCCCAAACGGCTGTGACTCAACTGTGCAACTTTCTTCCAGTCACCAAGACATGGGTTGCTTCTTCTGTTCTCCTTTTGGTAGCTGCCTATGCAATGCTATTTTGGTTACAGCCTATGGACAGTGTAGAATCGGTAGAATTGGTATCAATTCACGGGTCAGAACAGTGTTGTGATTTTGAGCATGTTCCAGCCATTTCCACACACTTCCGCTGTCGGAGTTACCACATGCCCTCATAGGTTTGTGTGTGGTTCAAATTTAAGCACTCTCTCTTTTCTATGGCATGGTGGCCAAGTGGTAAGGCGTCGGTCTCGTAAACCGAAGATCACGGGTTCGATCCCCGTTCGTGCCTTTAAGGAAAGTGGACCGAACGGTCTATAATGTCCATTCACTACTAAAATATCTGCTTCCAATTTTGTCCTTGTACAAGAGACCTCTGTATGTGATCAAGCACTCGTCTGACTCTCAAAGAAGCAGCTGAAATGGCCTGGCGGAAAGGTGCTTACCTTTTAAATGGCAGACAACGGGAACATCTACATCCATGTTCACTGCTGCTTTTAACACATGCCTTCGTAACCGAAGATCACCGGTTAGCCATTGGACCATTAAAGTGCTTTGTCAGTTTTCAATTCTGTTTTTGTTCCTTGCAAACTTGACATTCTGGCATGGCTGCTGCTGAAGTATAACTTGCTTCATGGGTTCGTCCTGTTACTGCTTCTGGTGGCCGTATTTGCTGTGCTAGACTCTTTCAGAATTCTGAAGACAACCTTACAAGTGGGGATGTAGCTCAGTGGTAGAGCCCATGCTTCGCCTGTGTGAGGAACTGGCTTCGACCCCCAGCATCTCAATGAAGCATAGCTTGTTTCCTGAATGCCATTGTTTAACACTCAGGTACTCTTGCTTCCTGTTAGGCCCCAACAACCAAAAAGTGCTCTTTCCTGGGTGAGTCCCAAACGGCTGTGACTCAACTGTGCAACTTTCTTCCAGTCACCAAGACATGGGTTGCTTCTTCTGTTCTCCTTTTGGTAGCTGCCTATGCAATGCTATTTTGGTTACAGCCTATGGACAGTGTAGAATCGGTAGAATTGGTATCAATTCACGGGTCAGAACAGTGTTGTGATTTTGAGCATGTTCCAGCCATTTCCACACACTTCCGCTGTCGGAGTTACCACATGCCCTCATAGGTTTGTGTGTGGTTCAAATTTAAGCACTCTCTCTTTTCTATGGCATGGTGGCCAAGTGGTAAGGCGTCGGTCTCGTAAACCGAAGATCACGGGTTCGATCCCCGTTCGTGCCTTTAAGGAAAGTGGACCGAATGGTCTATAATGTCCATTCACTACTAAAATATCTGCTTCCAGTTTTGTCCTTGTACAAGAGACCTCTGTATGTGATCAAGCACTCGTCTGACTCTCAAAGAAGCAGCTGAAATGGCCTGGCGGAAAGGTGCTTACCTTTTAAATGGCAGACAACGGGAACATCTACATCCATGTTCACTGCTGCTTTTAACACATGCCTTCGTAACCGAAGATCACCGGTTAGCCATTGGACCATTAAAGTGCTTTGTCAGTTTTCAATTCTGTTTTTGTTCCTTGCAAACTTGACATTCTGGCATGGCTGCTGCTGAAGTATAACTTGCTTCATGGGTTCGTCCTGTTACTGCTTCTGGTGGCCGTATTTGCTGTGCTAGACTCTTTCAGAATTCTGAAGACAACCTTACAAGTGGGGATGTAGCTCAGTGGTAGAGCCCATGCTTCGCCTGTGTGAGGAACTGGCTTCGACCCCCAGCATCTCAATGAAGCATAGCTTGTTTCCTGAATGCCATTGTTTAACACTCAGGTACTCTTGCTTCCTGTTAGGCCCCAACAACCAAAAAGTGCTCTTTCCTGGGTGAGTCCCAAATGGCTGTGACTCAACTGTGCAACTTTCTTCCAGTCACCAAGACATGGGTTGCTTCTTCTGTTCTCCTTTTGGTAGCTGCCTATGCAATGCTATTTTGGTTACAGCCTATGGACAGTGTAGAATCGGTAGAATTGGTATCAATTCACGGGTCAGAACAGTGTTGTGATTTTGAGCATGTTCCAGCCATTTCCACACACTTCCGCTGTCGGAGTTACCACATGCCCTCATAGGTTTGTGTGTGGTTCAAATTTAAGCACTCTCTCTTTTCTATGGCATGGTGGCCAAGTGGTAAGGCGTCGGTCTTGTAATCCGAAGATCACGGGTTCGATCCCCGTTCGTGCCTTTAAGGAAAGTGGACCGAAGGGTCTATAATGTCCATTCACTACCAAAATATCTGCTTCCAATTTTGTCCTTGTACAAGAGACCTCTGTATGTGATCAAGCACTCGTCTGACTCTCAAAGAAGCAGCTGAAATGGCCTGGTGGAAAGGTGCTTACCTTTTAAATGGCAGACAACGGGAACATCTACATCCATTTCTAATGTGACCTCTACCTTTGTTTTGAGTATTTCAATGATCTTTACTGAGTTTACCATCAGGTTTCCATGTGATAGAGTCTGCAGGAGCGAAAACTGGGCTTTGCTAGGTAAGAATTTCTCCATTGCTTCCAGGTAGTTTGCAGATTAAGAGGCTGTATGTCAAAGTCATATGTTATAGGGCCAAGTATTCCTGATGGTGTGGCAGGCCTTCTCACCCCTTCAGGGATTAGTGATACATTAGGCAACTGTAGACTAGTTGATAAACCTTTGGAATCATTCTCTTTGGCTCTACAACCAATTCATTCCACATGTCAAGGGGATGTAGCTCAGTGGAAGAGCGCATGCTTTGCATGTTGAGGTCCAGGGTTCAATCCCCTGCATCTCCATGAGCATTGTCTATAGATATTGTTGGCTATATTTTAACCTTTCGGGTTGAGCTGACATTCAGACGCTGTGCATTTCTCTTACCCTTTTCGTGCCTTAATAGTGTTGCTTGCAGCTTCTCTTATTGATAGACGATGCTCAGTTTCCGTTCGGTTATACATCGGTCACAATGGTGTCGTGTTTTTGAGCATGTTCACTGCTGCTTTTAACACATGCCTTCGTAACCGAAGATCACCGGTTAGCCATTGGACCATTAAAGTGCTTTGTCAGTTTTCAATTCTGTTTTTGTTCCTTGCAAACTTGACATTCTGGCATGGCTGCTGCTGAAGTATAACTTGCTTCATGGGTTCGTCCTTTTACTGCTTCTGGTGGCCGTATTTGCTGTGCTAGACTCTTTCAGAATTCTGAAGACAACCTTACAAGTGGGGATGTAGCTCAGAGGTAGAGCGCATGCTTTGCCTGTGTGAGGAACTGTCTTCGACCCCCAGCATCTCAATGAAGCATAGCTTGTTTCCTGAATGCCATTGTTTAACACTCAGGTACTCTTGCTTCCTGTTAGGCCCCAACAACCAAAAAGTGCTCTTTCCTGGGTGAGTCCCAAACGGCTGTGACTCAACTGTGCAACTTTCTTCCAGTCACCAAGATATGGGTTGCTTCTTCTGTTCTCCTTTTGGTAGCTGCCTATGCAATGCTATTTTGGTTACAGCCTATGGACAGTGTAGAATCGGTAGAATTGGTATCAATTCACGGGTCAGAACAGTGTTGTGATTTTGAGCATGTTCCAGCCATTTCCACACACTTCCGCTGTCGGAGTTACCACATGCCCTCATAGGTTTGTGTGTGGTTCAAATTTAAGCACTCTCTCTTTTCTGTGGCATGGTGGCCAAGTGGTAAGGCGTTGGTCTCGTAAACCGAAGATCACGGGTTCGATCCTCGTTCGTGCCTTTAAGGAAAGTGGACCGAAGGGTCTATAATGTCCATTCACTACCAAAATATCTGCTTCCAATTTTGTCCTTGTACAAGAGACCTCTGTATGTGATCAAGCACTCGTCTGACTCTCAAAGAAGCAGCTGAAATGGCCTGGTGGAAAGGTGCTTACCTTTTAAATGGCAGACAACGGGAACATCTACATCCATTTCTAATGTGACCTCTACCTTTGTTTTGAGTATTTCAATGATCTTTACTGAGTTTACCATCAGGTTTCCATGTGATAGAGTCTGCAGGAGCGAAAACTGGGCTTTGCTAGGTAAGAATTTCTCCATTGCTTCCAGGTAGTTTGCAGATTAAGAGGCTGTATGTCAAAGTCTATGTTATAGGGCCAAGGATTCCTGATGGTGTGGCAGGCCTTCTCACCCCTTCAGGGAGTAGTGATACATTAGGCAACTGTAGACTAGTTGATAAATCTTTGGAATCATTCTCTTTGGCTCTACAACCAATTAGTTCCACACGTCAAGGGGATGTAGCTCAGTGGAAGAGCGCATGCTTTGCATGTATGAGGTCCAGGGTTCAATCCCCTGCATCTCCATGAGCATTATCTATAGATATGGTTGGCTATATTTTAACCTTTCGGGTTGAGCTGACATTCAGACGCTGTGCATTTCTCTCACTCTTTTTGTGCCTTAATAGTGTTGCTTGCAGCTTCTCTTATTGATAGACGATGCTCAGTTTCCGTTCGGTTATACATAGGTCACAATGGTGTCGTGATTTTGAGCATGTTCCTGCCATTTCCTCACATTTCCGCTGTCGGAGTTACCACATGTCCTCATAAGTTTGTGTGTGGTTCAAATTTAAGGACTCTCTCTTTTCTATGGCATGGTGGCCAAGTGGTAAGGCGTCGGTCTCGTAAACCGAAGATCACGGGTTCGATCCCCGTTCGTGCCTTTAAGGAAAGTGGACCGAACGGTCTATAGTGTCCATTCACTACTAAAATATCTGCTTCCAATTTTGTCCTTGTACAAGAGACCTCTGTATGTGATCAAGCACTCGTCTGACTCTCAAAGAAGCAGCTGAAATGGCCTGGTGGAAAGGTGCTTACCTTTTAAATGGCAGACAACGGGAACATCTACATCCATTTCTAATGTGACCTCTACCTTTGTTTTGAGTATTTCAATGATCTTTACTGAGTTTACCATCAGGTTTCCATGTGATAGAGTCTGCAGGAGTGAAAACTGGGCTTTGCTAGGTAAGAATTTCTCCATTGCTTCCAGGTAGTTTGCAGATTAAGAGGCTGTATGTCAAAGTCTATGTTATAGGGCCAAGTATTCCTGATGGTGTGGCAGGCCTTCTCACCCCTTCAGGGATTAGTGATACATTAGGCAACTGTAGACTAGTTGATAAATCTTTGGAATCATTCTCTTTGGCTCTACAACCAATTAGTTCCACATGTCAAGGGGATGTAGCTCAGTGGAAGAGCGCATGCTTTGCATGTATGAGGTCCAGGGTTCAATCCCCTGCATCTCCATGAGCATTATCTATAGATATGGTTGGCTATATTTTAACCTTTCGGGTTGAGCTGACATTCAGACGCTGTGCATTTCTCTCACTCTTTTTGTGCCTTAATAGTGTTGCTTGCAGCTTCTCTTATTGATAGACGATGCTCAGTTTCCGTTCGGTTATACATAGGTCACAATGGTGTCGTGATTTTGAGCATGTTCCTGCCATTTCCTCACATTTCCGCTGTCGGAGTTACCACATGTCCTCATAAGTTTGTGTGTGGTTCAAATTTAAGGACTCTCTCTTTTCTATGGCATGGTGGCCAAGTGGTAAGGCGTCGGTCTCGTAAACCGAAGATCACGGGTTCGATCCCCGTTCGTGCCTTTAAGGAAAGTGGACCGAACGGTCTATAGTGTCCATTCACTACTAAAATATCTGCTTCCAATTTTGTCCTTGTACAAGAGACCTCTGTATGTGATCAAGCACTCGTCTGACTCTCAAAGAAGCAGCTGAAATGGCCTGGTGGAAAGGTGCTTACCTTTTAAATGGCAGACAACGGGAACATCTACATCCATTTCTAATGTGACCTCTACCTTTGTTTTGAGTATTTCAATGATCTTTACTGAGTTTACCATCAGGTTTCCATGTGATAGAGTCTGCAGGAGTGAAAACTGGGCTTTGCTAGGTAAGAATTTCTCCATTGCTTCCAGGTAGTTTGCAGATTAAGAGGCTGTATGTCAAAGTCTATGTTATAGGGCCAAGTATTCCTGATGGTGTGGCAGGCCTTCTCACCCCTTCAGGGATTAGTGATACATTAGGCAACTGTAGACTAGTTGATAAATCTTTGGAATCATTCTCTTTGGCTCTACAACCAATTAGTTCCACATGTCAAGGGGATGTAGCTCAGTGGAAGAGCGCATGCTTTGCATGTATGAGGTCCAGGGTTCAATCCCCTGCATCTCCATGAGCATTATCTATAGATATGGTTGGCTATATTTTAACCTTTCGGGTTGAGCTGACATTCAGACGCTGTGCATTTCTCTCACTCTTTTTGTGCCTTAATAGTGTTGCTTGCAGCTTCTCTTATTGATAGACGATGCTCAGTTTCCGTTCGGTTATACATAGGTCACAATGGTGTCGTGATTTTGAGCATGTTCCAGCCATTTCCACACACTTCCGCTGTCGGAGTTACCACATGCCCTCATAGGTTTGTGTGTGGTTCAAATTTAAGCACTCTCTCTTTTCTGTGGCATGGTGGCCAAGTGGTAAGGCGTTGGTCTCGTAAACCGAAGATCACGGGTTCGATCCTCGTTCGTGCCTTTAAGGAAAGTGGACCGAAGGGTCTATAATGTCCATTCACTACCAAAATATCTGCTTCCAATTTTGTCCTTGTACAAGAGACCTCTGTATGTGATCAAGCACTCGTCTGACTCTCAAAGAAGCAGCTGAAATGGCCTGGTGGAAAGGTGCTTACCTTTTAAATGGCAGACAACGGGAACATCTACATCCATTTCTAATGTGACCTCTACCTTTGTTTTGAGTATTTCAATGATCTTTACTGAGTTTACCATCAGGTTTCCATGTGATAGAGTCTGCAGGAGCGAAAACTGGGCTTTGCTAGGTAAGAATTTCTCCATTGCTTCCAGGTAGTTTGCAGATTAAGAGGCTGTATGTCAAAGTCATATGTTATAGGGCCAAGTATTCCTGATGGTGTGGCAGGCCTTCTCACCCCTTCAGGGATTAGTGATACATTAGGCAACTGTAGACTAGTTGATAAACCTTTGGAATCATTCTCTTTGGCTCTACAACCAATTCATTCCACATGACAAGGGGATGTAGCTCAGTGGAAGAGCGCATGCTTTGCATGTTGAGGTCCAGGGTTCAATCCCCTGCATCTCCATGAGCATTGTCTATAGATATTGTTGGCTATATTTTAACCTTTCGGGTTGAGCTGACATTCAGACGCTGTGCATTTCTCTTACCCTTTTCGTGCCTTAATAGTGTTGCTTGCAGCTTCTCTTATTGATAGACGATGCTCAGTTTCCGTTCGGTTATACATCGGTCACAATGGTGTCGTGTTTTTGAGCATGTTCACTGCTGCTTTTAACACATGCCTTCGTAACCGAAGATCACCGGTTAGCCATTGGACCATTAAAGTGCTTTGTCAGTTTTCAATTCTGTTTTTGTTCCTTGCAAACTTGACATTCTGGCATGGCTGCTGCTGAAGTATAACTTGCTTCATGGGTTCGTCCTTTTACTGCTTCTGGTGGCCGTATTTGCTGTGCTAGACTCTTTCAGAATTCTGAAGACAACCTTACAAGTGGGGATGTAGCTCAGAGGTAGAGCGCATGCTTTGCCTGTGTGAGGAACTGTCTTCGACCCCCAGCATCTCAATGAAGCATAGCTTGTTTCCTGAATGCCATTGTTTAACACTCAGGTACTCTTGCTTCCTGTTAGGCCCCAACAACCAAAAAGTGCTCTTTCCTGGGTGAGTCCCAAACGGCTGTGACTCAACTGTGCAACTTTCTTCCAGTCACCAAGATATGGGTTGCTTCTTCTGTTCTCCTTTTGGTAGCTGCCTATGCAATGCTATTTTGGTTACAGCCTATGGACAGTGTAGAATCGGTAGAATTGGTATCAATTCACGGGTCAGAACAGTGTTGTGATTTTGAGCATGTTCCAGCCATTTCCACACACTTCCGCTGTCGGAGTTACCACATGCCCTCATAGGTTTGTGTGTGGTTCAAATTTAAGCACTCTCTCTTTTCTGTGGCATGGTGGCCAAGTGGTAAGGCGTTGGTCTCGTAAACCGAAGATCACGGGTTCGATCCTCGTTCGTGCCTTTAAGGAAAGTGGACCGAAGGGTCTATAATGTCCATTCACTACCAAAATATCTGCTTCCAATTTTGTCCTTGTACAAGAGACCTCTGTATGTGATCAAGCACTCGTCTGACTCTCAAAGAAGCAGCTGAAATGGCCTGGTGGAAAGGTGCTTACCTTTTAAATGGCAGACAACGGGAACATCTACATCCATTTCTAATGTGACCTCTACCTTTGTTTTGAGTATTTCAATGATCTTTACTGAGTTTACCATCAGGTTTCCATGTGATAGAGTCTGCAGGAGCGAAAACTGGGCTTTGCTAGGTAAGAATTTCTCCATTGCTTCCAGGTAGTTTGCAGATTAAGAGGCTGTATGTCAAAGTCTATGTTATAGGGCCAAGGATTCCTGATGGTGTGGCAGGCCTTCTCACCCCTTCAGGGAGTAGTGATACATTAGGCAACTGTAGACTAGTTGATAAATCTTTGGAATCATTCTCTTTGGCTCTACAACCAATTAGTTCCACACGTCAAGGGGATGTAGCTCAGTGGAAGAGCGCATGCTTTGCATGTATGAGGTCCAGGGTTCAATCCCCTGCATCTCCATGAGCATTATCTATAGATATGGTTGGCTATATTTTAACCTTTCGGGTTGAGCTGACATTCAGACGCTGTGCATTTCTCTCACTCTTTTTGTGCCTTAATAGTGTTGCTTGCAGCTTCTCTTATTGATAGACGATGCTCAGTTTCCGTTCGGTTATACATAGGTCACAATGGTGTCGTGATTTTGAGCATGTTCCTGCCATTTCCTCACATTTCCGCTGTCGGAGTTACCACATGTCCTCATAAGTTTGTGTGTGGTTCAAATTTAAGGACTCTCTCTTTTCTATGGCATGGTGGCCAAGTGGTAAGGCGTCGGTCTCGTAAACCGAAGATCACGGGTTCGATCCCCGTTCGTGCCTTTAAGGAAAGTGGACCGAACGGTCTATAGTGTCCATTCACTACTAAAATATCTGCTTCCAATTTTGTCCTTGTACAAGAGACCTCTGTATGTGATCAAGCACTCGTCTGACTCTCAAAGAAGCAGCTGAAATGGCCTGGTGGAAAGGTGCTTACCTTTTAAATGGCAGACAACGGGAACATCTACATCCATTTCTAATGTGACCTCTACCTTTGTTTTGAGTATTTCAATGATCTTTACTGAGTTTACCATCAGGTTTCCATGTGATAGAGTCTGCAGGAGTGAAAACTGGGCTTTGCTAGGTAAGAATTTCTCCATTGCTTCCAGGTAGTTTGCAGATTAAGAGGCTGTATGTCAAAGTCTATGTTATAGGGCCAAGTATTCCTGATGGTGTGGCAGGCCTTCTCACCCCTTCAGGGATTAGTGATACATTAGGCAACTGTAGACTAGTTGATAAATCTTTGGAATCATTCTCTTTGGCTCTACAACCAATTAGTTCCACATGTCAAGGGGATGTAGCTCAGTGGAAGAGCGCATGCTTTGCATGTATGAGGTCCAGGGTTCAATCCCCTGCATCTCCATGAGCATTATCTATAGATATGGTTGGCTATATTTTAACCTTTCGGGTTGAGCTGACATTCAGACGCTGTGCATTTCTCTCACTCTTTTTGTGCCTTAATAGTGTTGCTTGCAGCTTCTCTTATTGATAGACGATGCTCAGTTTCCGTTCGGTTATACATAGGTCACAATGGTGTCGTGATTTTGAGCATGTTCCTGCCATTTCCTCACATTTCCGCTGTCGGAGTTACCACATGTCCTCATAAGTTTGTGTGTGGTTCAAATTTAAGGACTCTCTCTTTTCTATGGCATGGTGGCCAAGTGGTAAGGCGTCGGTCTCGTAAACCGAAGATCACGGGTTCGATCCCCGTTCGTGCCTTTAAGGAAAGTGGACCGAACGGTCTATAGTGTCCATTCACTACTAAAATATCTGCTTCCAATTTTGTCCTTGTACAAGAGACCTCTGTATGTGATCAAGCACTCGTCTGACTCTCAAAGAAGCAGCTGAAATGGCCTGGTGGAAAGGTGCTTACCTTTTAAATGGCAGACAACGGGAACATCTACATCCATTTCTAATGTGACCTCTACCTTTGTTTTGAGTATTTCAATGATCTTTACTGAGTTTACCATCAGGTTTCCATGTGATAGAGTCTGCAGGAGTGAAAACTGGGCTTTGCTAGGTAAGAATTTCTCCATTGCTTCCAGGTAGTTTGCAGATTAAGAGGCTGTATGTCAAAGTCTATGTTATAGGGCCAAGTATTCCTGATGGTGTGGCAGGCCTTCTCACCCCTTCAGGGATTAGTGATACATTAGGCAACTGTAGACTAGTTGATAAATCTTTGGAATCATTCTCTTTGGCTCTACAACCAATTAGTTCCACATGTCAAGGGGATGTAGCTCAGTGGAAGAGCGCATGCTTTGCATGTATGAGGTCCAGGGTTCAATCCCCTGCATCTCCATGAGCATTATCTATAGATATGGTTGGCTATATTTTAACCTTTCGGGTTGAGCTGACATTCAGACGCTGTGCATTTCTCTCACTCTTTTTGTGCCTTAATAGTGTTGCTTGCAGCTTCTCTTATTGATAGACGATGCTCAGTTTCCGTTCGGTTATACATAGGTCACAATGGTGTCGTGATTTTGAGCATGTTCCTGCCATTTCCTCACATTTCCGCTGTCGGAGTTACCACATGTCCTCATAAGTTTGTGTGTGGTTCAAATTTAAGGACTCTCTCTTTTCTATGGCATGGTGGCCAAGTGGTAAGGCGTCGGTCTCGTAAACCGAAGATCACGGGTTCGATCCCCGTTCGTGCCTTTAAGGAAAGTGGACCGAACGGTCTATAGTGTCCATTCACTACTAAAATATCTGCTTCCAATTTTGTCCTTGTACAAGAGACCTCTGTATGTGATCAAGCACTCGTCTGACTCTCAAAGAAGCAGCTGAAATGGCCTGGTGGAAAGGTGCTTACCTTTTAAATGGCAGACAACGGGAACATCTACATCCATTTCTAATGTGACCTCTACCTTTGTTTTGAGTATTTCAATGATCTTTACTGAGTTTACCATCAGGTTTCCATGTGATAGAGTCTGCAGGAGTGAAAACTGGGCTTTGCTAGGTAAGAATTTCTCCATTGCTTCCAGGTAGTTTGCAGATTAAGAGGCTGTATGTCAAAGTCTATGTTATAGGGCCAAGTATTCCTGATGGTGTGGCAGGCCTTCTCACCCCTTCAGGGATTAGTGATACATTAGGCAACTGTAGACTAGTTGATAAATCTTTGGAATCATTCTCTTTGGCTCTACAACCAATTAGTTCCACATGTCAAGGGGATGTAGCTCAGTGGAAGAGCGCATGCTTTGCATGTATGAGGTCCAGGGTTCAATCCCCTGCATCTCCATGAGCATTATCTATAGATATGGTTGGCTATATTTTAACCTTTCGGGTTGAGCTGACATTCAGACGCTGTGCATTTCTCTCACTCTTTTTGTGCCTTAATAGTGTTGCTTGCAGCTTCTCTTATTGATAGACGATGCTCAGTTTCCGTTCGGTTATACATAGGTCACAATGGTGTCGTGATTTTGAGCATGTTCCTGCCATTTCCTCACATTTCCGCTGTCGGAGTTACCACATGTCCTCATAAGTTTGTGTGTGGTTCAAATTTAAGGACTCTCTCTTTTCTATGGCATGGTGGCCAAGTGGTAAGGCGTCGGTCTCGTAAACCGAAGATCACGGGTTCGATCCCCGTTCGTGCCTTTAAGGAAAGTGGACCGAACGGTCTATAGTGTCCATTCACTACTAAAATATCTGCTTCCAATTTTGTCCTTGTACAAGAGACCTCTGTATGTGATCAAGCACTCGTCTGACTCTCAAAGAAGCAGCTGAAATGGCCTGGTGGAAAGGTGCTTACCTTTTAAATGGCAGACAACGGGAACATCTACATCCATTTCTAATGTGACCTCTACCTTTGTTTTGAGTATTTCAATGATCTTTACTGAGTTTACCATCAGGTTTCCATGTGATAGAGTCTGCAGGAGTGAAAACTGGGCTTTGCTAGGTAAGAATTTCTCCATTGCTTCCAGGTAGTTTGCAGATTAAGAGGCTGTATGTCAAAGTCTATGTTATAGGGCCAAGTATTCCTGATGGTGTGGCAGGCCTTCTCACCCCTTCAGGGATTAGTGATACATTAGGCAACTGTAGACTAGTTGATAAATCTTTGGAATCATTCTCTTTGGCTCTACAACCAATTAGTTCCACATGTCAAGGGGATGTAGCTCAGTGGAAGAGCGCATGCTTTGCATGTATGAGGTCCAGGGTTCAATCCCCTGCATCTCCATGAGCATTATCTATAGATATGGTTGGCTATATTTTAACCTTTCGGGTTGAGCTGACATTCAGACGCTGTGCATTTCTCTCACTCTTTTTGTGCCTTAATAGTGTTGCTTGCAGCTTCTCTTATTGATAGACGATGCTCAGTTTCCGTTCGGTTATACATAGGTCACAATGGTGTCGTGATTTTGAGCATGTTCCTGCCATTTCCTCACATTTCCGCTGTCGGAGTTACCACATGTCCTCATAAGTTTGTGTGTGGTTCAAATTTAAGGACTCTCTCTTTTCTATGGCATGGTGGCCAAGTGGTAAGGCGTCGGTCTCGTAAACCGAAGATCACGGGTTCGATCCCCGTTCGTGCCTTTAAGGAAAGTGGACCGAACGGTCTATAGTGTCCATTCACTACTAAAATATCTGCTTCCAATTTTGTCCTTGTACAAGAGACCTCTGTATGTGATCAAGCACTCGTCTGACTCTCAAAGAAGCAGCTGAAATGGCCTGGCGGAAAGGTGCTTACCTTTTAAATGGCAGACAACGGGAACATCTACATCCATTTCTAATGTGACCTCTACCTTTGTTTTGAGTATTTCAATGATCTTTACTGAGTTTACCATCAGGTTTCCATGTGATAGAGTCTGCAGGAGTGAAAACTGGGCTTTGCTAGGTAAGAATTTCTCCATTGCTTCCAGGTAGTTTGCAGATTAAGAGGCTGTATGTCAAAGTCTATGTTATAGGGCCAAGTATTCCTGATGGTGTGGCAGGCCTTCTCACCCCTTCAGGGATTAGTGATACATTAGGCAACTGTAGACTAGTTGATAAACCTTTGGAATCATTCTCTTTGGCTCTACAACCAATTCATTCCACATGTCAAGGGGATGTAGCTCAGTGGAAGAGCGCATGCTTTGCATGTATGAGGTCCAGGGTTCAATCCCCTGCATCTCCATGAGCATTGTCTATAGATATTGTTGGCTATATTTTAACCTTTCGGGTTGAGCTGACATTCAGACGCTGTGCATTTCTCTTACCCTTTTCGTGCCTTAATAGTGTTGCTTGCAGCTTCTCTTATTGATAGACGATGCTCAGTTTCCGTTCGGTTATACATAGGTCACAATGGTGTCGTGATTTTGAGCATGTTCCTGCCATTTCCTCACATTTCCGCTGTCGGAGTTACCACATGTCCTCATAAGTTTGTGTGTGGTTCAAATTTAAGGACTCTCTCTTTTCTATGGCATGGTGGCCAAGTGGTAAGGCGTCGGTCTCGTAAACCGAAGATCACGGGTTCGATCCCCGTTCGTGCCTTTAAGGAAAGTGGACCGAACGGTCTATAGTGTCCATTCACTACTAAAATATCTGCTTCCAATTTTGTCCTTGTACAAGAGACCTCTGTATGTGATCAAGCACTCGTCTGACTCTCAAAGAAGCAGCTGAAATGGCCTGGTGGAAAGGTGCTTACCTTTTAAATGGCAGACAACGGGAACATCTACATCCATTTCTAATGTGACCTCTACCTTTGTTTTGAGTATTTCAATGATCTTTACTGAGTTTACCATCAGGTTTCCATGTGATAGAGTCTGCAGGAGTGAAAACTGGGCTTTGCTAGGTAAGAATTTCTCCATTGCTTCCAGGTAGTTTGCAGATTAAGAGGCTGTATGTCAAAGTCTATGTTATAGGGCCAAGTATTCCTGATGGTGTGGCAGGCCTTCTCACCCCTTCAGGGATTAGTGATACATTAGGCAACTGTAGACTAGTTGATAAATCTTTGGAATCATTCTCTTTGGCTCTACAACCAATTAGTTCCACACGTCAAGGGGATGTAGCTCAGTGGAAGAGCGCATGCTTTGCATGTATGAGGTCCAGGGTTCAATCCCCTGCATCTCCATGAGCATTATCTATAGATATGGTTGGCTATATTTTAACCTTTCGGGTTGAGCTGACATTCAGACGCTGTGCATTTCTCTCACTCTTTTTGTGCCTTAATAGTGTTGCTTGCAGCTTCTCTTATTGATAGACAATGCTCAGTTTCCGTTCGGTTATACATAGGTCACAATGGTGTCGTGATTTTGAGCATGTTCCTGCCATTTCCTCACATTTCCGCTGTCGGAGTTACCACATGTCCTCATAAGTTTGTGTGTGGTTCAAATTTAAGGACTCTCTCTTTTCTATGGCATGGTGGCCAAGTGGTAAGGCGTCGGTCTCGTAAACCGAAGATCACGGGTTCGATCCCCGTTCGTGCCTTTAAGGAAAGTGGACCGAACGGTCTATAGTGTCCATTCACTACTAAAATATCTGCTTCCAATTTTGTCCTTGTACAAGAGACCTCTGTATGTGATCAAGCACTCGTCTGACTCTCAAAGAAGCAGCTGAAATGGCCTGGTGGAAAGGTGCTTACCTTTTAAATGGCAGACAACGGGAACATCTACATCCATTTCTAATGTGACCTCTACCTTTGTTTTGAGTATTTCAATGATCTTTACTGAGTTTACCATCAGGTTTCCATGTGATAGAGTCTGCAGGAGTGAAAACTGGGCTTTGCTAGGTAAGAATTTCTCCATTGCTTCCAGGTAGTTTGCAGATTAAGAGGCTGTATGTCAAAGTCTATGTTATAGGGCCAAGTATTCCTGATGGTGTGGCAGGCCTTCTCACCCCTTCAGGGATTAGTGATACATTAGGCAACTGTAGACTAGTTGATAAATCTTTGGAATCATTCTCTTTGGCTCTACAACCAATTAGTTCCACACGTCAAGGGGATGTAGCTCAGTGGAAGAGCGCATGCTTTGCATGTATGAGGTCCAGGGTTCAATCCCCTGCATCTCCATGAGCATTATCTATAGATATGGTTGGCTATATTTTAACCTTTCGGGTTGAGCTGACATTCAGACGCTGTGCATTTCTCTCACTCTTTTTGTGCCTTAATAGTGTTGCTTGCAGCTTCTCTTATTGATAGACAATGCTCAGTTTCCGTTCGGTTATACATAGGTCACAATGGTGTCGTGATTTTGAGCATGTTCCTGCCATTTCCTCACATTTCCGCTGTCGGAGTTACCACATGTCCTCATAAGTTTGTGTGTGGTTCAAATTTAAGGACTCTCTCTTTTCTATGGCATGGTGGCCAAGTGGTAAGGCGTCGGTCTCGTAAACCGAAGATCACGGGTTCGATCCCCGTTCGTGCCTTTAAGGAAAGTGGACTGAACGGTCTATAGTGTCCATTCACTACTAAAATATCTGCTTCCAATTTTGTCCTTGTACAAGAGACCTCTGTATGTGATCAAGCACTCGTCTGACTCTCAAAGAAGCAGCTGAAATGGCCTGGCGGAAAGGTGCTTACCTTTTAAATGGCAGACAACGGGAACATCTACATCCATTTCTAATGTGACCTCTACCTTTGTTTTGAGTATTTCAATGATCTTTACTGAGTTTACCATCAGGTTTCCATGTGATAGAGTCTGCAGGAGTGAAAACTGGGCTTTGCTAGGTAAGAATTTCTCCATTGCTTCCAGGTAGTTTGCAGATTAAGAGGCTGTATGTCAAAGTCTATGTTATAGGGCCAAGTATTCCTGATGGTGTGGCAGGCCTTCTCACCCCTTCAGGGATTAGTGATACATTAGGCAACTGTAGACTAGTTGATAAATCTTTGGAATCATTCTCTTTGGCTCTACAACCAATTAGTTCCACACGTCAAGGGGATGTAGCTCAGTGGAAGAGCGCATGCTTTGCATGTATGAGGTCCAGGGTTCAATCCCCTGCATCTCCATGAGCATTATCTATAGATATGGTTGGCTATATTTTAACCTTTCGGGTTGAGCTGACATTCAGACGCTGTGCATTTCTCTCACTCTTTTTGTGCCTTAATAGTGTTGCTTGCAGCTTCTCTTATTGATAGACAATGCTCAGTTTCCGTTCGGTTATACATAGGTCAAAATGGTGTCGTGATTTTGAGCATGTTCCTGCCATTTCCTCACATTTCCGCTGTCGGAGTTACCACATGTCCTCATAAGTTTGTGTGTGGTTCAAATTTAAGGACTCTCTCTTTTCTATGGCATGGTGGCCAAGTGGTAAGGCGTCGGTCTCGTAAACCGAAGATCACGGGTTCGATCCCCGTTCGTGCCTTTAAGGAAAGTGGACTGAACGGTCTATAGTGTCCATTCACTACTAAAATATCTGCTTCCAATTTTGTCCTTGTACAAGAGACCTCTGTATGTGATCAAGCACTCGTCTGACTCTCAAAGAAGCAGCTGAAATGGCCTGGCGGAAAGGTGCTTACCTTTTAAATGGCAGACAACGGGAACATCTACATCCATTTCTAATGTGACCTCTACCTTTGTTTTGAGTATTTCAATGATCTTTACTGAGTTTACCATCAGGTTTCCATGTGATAGAGTCTGCAGGAGTGAAAACTGGGCTTTGCTAGGTAAGAATTTCTCCATTGCTTCCAGGTAGTTTGCAGATTAAGAGGCTGTATGTCAAAGTCTATGTTATAGGGCCAAGTATTCCTGATGGTGTGGCAGGCCTTCTCACCCCTTCAGGGATTAGTGATACATTAGGCAACTGTAGACTAGTTGATAAACCTTTGGAATCATTCTCTTTGGCTCTACAACCAATTCATTCCACATGTCAAGGGGATGTAGCTCAGTGGAAGAGCGCATGCTTTGCATGTATGAGGTCCAGGGTTCAATCCCCTGCATCTCCATGAGCATTGTCTATAGATATTGTTGGCTATATTTTAACCTTTCGGGTTGAGCTGACATTCAGACGCTGTGCATTTCTCTTACACTTTTCGTGCCTTAATAGTGTTGCTTGCAGCTTCTCTTATTGATAGACGATGCTCAGTTTCCGTTCGGTTATACATAGGTCACAATGGTGTCGTGATTTTGAGCATGTTCACTGCTGCTTTTAACACATGCCTTCGTAACCGAAGATCACCGGTTAGCCATTGGACCATTAAAGTGCTTTGTCAGTTTTCAATTCTGTTTTTGTTCCTTGCAAACTTGACATTCTGGCATGGCTGCTGCTGAAGTATAACTTGCTTCATGGGTTCGTCCTGTTACTGCTTCTGGTGGCCGTATTTGCTGTGCTAGACTCTTTCAGAATTCTGAAGACAACCTTACAAGTGGGGATGTAGCTCAGTGGTAGAGCCCATGCTTCGCCTGTGTGAGGAACTGGCTTCGACCCCCAGCATCTCAATGAAGCATAGCTTGTTTCCTGAATGCCATTGTTTAACACTCAGGTACTCTTGCTTCCTGTTAGGCCCCAACAACCAAAAAGTGCTCTTTCCTGGGTGAGTCCCAAACGGCTGTGACTCAACTGTGCAACTTTCTTCCAGTCACCAAGACATGGGTTGCTTCTTCTGTTCTCCTTTTGGTAGCTGCCTATGCAATGCTATTTTGGTTACAGCCTATGGACAGTGTAGAATTGGTAGAATTGGTATCAATTCACGGGTCAGAACAGTGTTGTGATTTTGAGCATGTTCCAGCCATTTCCACACACTTCCGCTGTCGGAGTTACCACATGCCCTCATAGGTTTGTGTGTGGTTCAAATTTAGGCACTCTCTCTTTTCTATGGCATGGTGGCCAAGTGGTAAGGCGTCGGTCTCGTAAACCGAAGATCACGGGTTCGATCCCCGTTCGTGCCTTTAAGGAAAGTGGACCGAACGGTCTATAATGTCCATTCACTACTAAAATATCTGCTTCCAATTTTGTCCTTGTACAAGAGACCTCTGTATGTGATCAAGCACTCGTCTGACTCTCAAAGAAGCAGCTGAAATGGCCTGGCGGAAAGGTGCTTACCTTTTAAATGGCAGACAACAGGAACATCTACCTCCATTTCTAATGTGACCTCTACCTTTGTTTTGAGTATTTCAATGATCTTTACTGAGTTTACCATCAGGTTTCCATGTGATAGAGTCTGCAGGAGCGAAAACTGGGCTTTGCTAGGTAAGAATTTCTCCATTGCTTCCAGGTAGGTTGCAGATTAAGAGGCTGTATGTCAAAGTCTATGTTATAGGGCCAAGTATTCCTGATGGTGTGGCAGGCCTTCTCACCCCTTCAGGGATTAGTGATACATTAGGCAACTGTAGACTAGTTGATAAACCTTTGGAATTATTCTCTTTGGCTCTACAACCAATTCATTCCACATGTCAAGGGGATGTAGCTCAGTGGAAGAGCGCATGCTTTGCATGTATGAGGTCCAGGGTTCAATCCCCTGCATCTCCATGAGCATTGTATATAGATATGGTTGGCTATATTTTAACCTTTCGGGTTGAGCTGACATTCAGACGCTGTGCATTTCTCTCACCCTTTTCGTGCCTTAATAGTGTTGCTTGCAGCTTCTCTTATTGATAGACGATGCTCAGTTTCCGTTCGGTTATACATCGGTCACAATGGTGTCGTGTTTTTGAGCATGTTCACTGCTGCTTTTAACACATGCCTTCCTAACCGAAGACCACCGGTTAGCCATTGGACCATTAAAGTGCTTTGTCAGTTTTCAATTCTGTTTTTGTTCCTTGCAAACTTGACATTCTGGCATGGCTGCTGCTGAAGTATAACTTGCTTCATGGGTTTGTCCTGTTACTGCTTCTGGTGGCCGTATTTGCTGTGCTAGACTCTTTCAGAATTCTGAAGACAACCTTACAAGTGGGGATGTAGCTCAGTGTTAGAGCGCATGCTTCGCCTGTGTGAGGAACTGGCTTCGACCCCCAGCATCTCAATGAAGCATAGCTTGTTTCCTGAATGCCATTGTTTAACACTCAGGTACTCTTGCTTCCTGTTAGGCCCCAACAACCAAAAAGTGCTCTTTCCTGGGTGAGTCCCAAACAGCTGTGACTCAACTGTGCAACTTTCTTCCAGTCACCAAGACATGGGTTGCTTCTTCTGTTCTCCTTTTGGTAGCTGCCTATGCAATGCTATTTTGGTTACAGCCTATGGACAGTGTAGAATCGGTAGAATTGGTATCAATTCACGGGTCAGAACAGTGTTGTGATTTTGAGCATGTTCCAGCCATTTCCACACATTTCCGCTGTCGGAGTTACCACATGTCCTCATAAGTTTGTGTGTGGTTCAAATTTAAGGACTCTCTCTTTTCTATGGCATGGTGGCCAAGTGGTAAGGCGTCGGTCTCGTAAACCGAAGATCACGGGTTTGATCCCCGTTCGTGCCTTTAAGGAAAGTGGACCGAACGGTCTATAATGTCCATTCACTACTAAAATATCTGCTTCCAATTTTGTCCTTGTACAAGAGACCTCTGTATGTGATCAAGCACTCGTCTGACTCTCAAAGAAGCAGCTGAAATGGCCTGGCGGAAAGGTGCTTACCTTTTAAATGGCAGACAACGGGAACATCTACATCCATTTCTAATGTGACCTCTACCTTTGTTTTGAGTATTTCAATGATCTTTACTGAGTTTACCATCAGGTTTCCATGTGATAGAGTCTGCAGGAGCGAAAACTGGGCTTTGCTAGGTAAGAATTTCTCCATTGCTTCCAGGTAGGTTGCAGATTAAGAGGCTGTATGTCAAAGTCTATGTTATAGGGCCAAGTATTCCTGATGGTGTGGCAGGCCTTCTCACCCCTTCAGGGAGTAGTGATACATTAGGCAACTGTAGACTAGTTGATAAACCTTTGGAATCATTCTCTTTGGCTCTACAACCAATTAGTTCCACATGTCAAGGGGATGTAGCTCAGTGGAAGAGCGCATGCTTTGCATGTATGAGGTCCAGGGTTCAATCCCCTGCATCTCCATGAGCATTGTCTATAGATATTGTTGGCTATATTTTAACCTTTCGGGTTGAGCTGACATTCAGACGCTGTGCATTTCTCTTACACTTTTCGTGCCTTAATAGTGTTGCTTGCAGCTTCTCTTATTGATAGACGATGCTCAGTTTCCGTTCGGTTATACATCGGTCACAATGGTGTCGTGTTTTTGAGCATGTTCACTGCTGCTTTTAACACATGCCTTCGTAACCGAAGATCACCGGTTAGCCATTGGACCATTAAAGTGCTTTGTCAGTTTTCAATTCTGTTTTTGTTCCTTGCAAACTTGACATTCTGGCATGGCTGCTGCTGAAGTATAACTTGCTTCATGGGTTCGTCCTGTTACTGCTTCTGGTGGCCGTATTTGCTGTGCTAGACTCTTTCAGAATTCTGGAGACAACCTTACAAGTGGGGATGTAGGTCAGTGGTAGAGCCCATGCTTCGCCTGTGTGAGGAACTGGCTTCGACCCCCAGCATCTCAATGAAGCATAGCTTGTTTCCTGAATGCCATTGTTTAACACTCAGGTACTCTTGCTTCCTGTTAGGCCCCAACAACCAAAAAGTGCTCTTTCCTGGGTGAGTCCCAAACGGCTGTGACTCAACTGTGCAACTTTCTTCCAGTCACCAAGACATGGGTTGCTTCTTCTGTTCTCCTTTTGGTAGCTGCCTATGCAATGCTATTTTGGTTACAGCCTATGGACAGTGTAGAATCGGTAGAATTGGTATCAATTCACGGGTCAGAACAGTGTTGTGATTTTGAGCATGTTCCAGCCATTTCCACACACTTCCGCTGTCGGAGTTACCACATGCCCTCATAGGTTTGTGTGTGGTTCAAATTTAAGCACTCTCTCTTTTCTATGGCATGGTGGCCAAGTGGTAAGGCGTCGGTCTCGTAAACCGAAGATCACGGGTTCGATCCCCGTTCGTGCCTTTAAGGAAAGTGGACCGAACGGTCTATAATGTCCATTCACTACTAAAATATCTGCTTCCAATTTTGTCCTTGTACAAGAGACCTCTGTATGTGATCAAGCACTCGTCTGACTCTCAAAGAAGCAGCTGAAATGGCCTGGCGGAAAGGTGCTTACCTTTTAAATGGCAGACAACGGGAACATCTACATCCATGTTCACTGCTGCTTTTAACACATGCCTTCGTAACCGAAGATCACCGGTTAGCCATTGGACCATTAAAGTGCTTTGTCAGTTTTCAATTCTGTTTTTGTTCCTTGCAAACTTGACATTCTGGCATGGCTGCTGCTGAAGTATAACTTGCTTCATGGGTTCGTCCTGTTACTGCTTCTGGTGGCCGTATTTGCTGTGCTAGACTCTTTCAGAATTCTGAAGACAACCTTACAAGTGGGGATGTAGCTCAGTGGTAGAGCCCATGCTTCGCCTGTGTGAGGAACTGGCTTCGACCCCCAGCATCTCAATGAAGCATAGCTTGTTTCCTGAATGCCATTGTTTAACACTCAGGTACTCTTGCTTCCTGTTAGGCCCCAACAACCAAAAAGTGCTCTTTCCTGGGTGAGTCCCAAACGGCTGTGACTCAACTGTGCAACTTTCTTCCAGTCACCAAGACATGGGTTGCTTCTTCTGTTCTCCTTTTGGTAGCTGCCTATGCAATGCTATTTTGGTTACAGCCTATGGACAGTGTAGAATCGGTAGAATTGGTATCAATTCACGGGTCAGAACAGTGTTGTGATTTTGAGCATGTTCCAGCCATTTCCACACACTTCCGCTGTCGGAGTTACCACATGCCCTCATAGGTTTGTGTGTGGTTCAAATTTAAGCACTCTCTCTTTTCTATGGCATGGTGGCCAAGTGGTAAGGCGTCGGTCTCGTAAACCGAAGATCACGGGTTCGATCCCCGTTCGTGCCTTTAAGGAAAGTGGACCGAATGGTCTATAATGTCCATTCACTACTAAAATATCTGCTTCCAGTTTTGTCCTTGTACAAGAGACCTCTGTATGTGATCAAGCACTCGTCTGACTCTCAAAGAAGCAGCTGAAATGGCCTGGCGGAAAGGTGCTTACCTTTTAAATGGCAGACAACGGGAACATCTACATCCATGTTCACTGCTGCTTTTAACACATGCCTTCGTAACCGAAGATCACCGGTTAGCCATTGGACCATTAAAGTGCTTTGTCAGTTTTCAATTCTGTTTTTGTTCCTTGCAAACTTGACATTCTGGCATGGCTGCTGCTGAAGTATAACTTGCTTCATGGGTTCGTCCTGTTACTGCTTCTGGTGGCCGTATTTGCTGTGCTAGACTCTTTCAGAATTCTGAAGACAACCTTACAAGTGGGGATGTAGCTCAGTGGTAGAGCCCATGCTTCGCCTGTGTGAGGAACTGGCTTCGACCCCCAGCATCTCAATGAAGCATAGCTTGTTTCCTGAATGCCATTGTTTAACACTCAGGTACTCTTGCTTCCTGTTAGGCCCCAACAACCAAAAAGTGCTCTTTCCTGGGTGAGTCCCAAATGGCTGTGACTCAACTGTGCAACTTTCTTCCAGTCACCAAGACATGGGTTGCTTCTTCTGTTCTCCTTTTGGTAGCTGCCTATGCAATGCTATTTTGGTTACAGCCTATGGACAGTGTAGAATCGGTAGAATTGGTATCAATTCACGGGTCAGAACAGTGTTGTGATTTTGAGCATGTTCCAGCCATTTCCACACACTTCCGCTGTCGGAGTTACCACATGCCCTCATAGGTTTGTGTGTGGTTCAAATTTAAGCACTCTCTCTTTTCTATGGCATGGTGGCCAAGTGGTAAGGCGTCGGTCTTGTAATCCGAAGATCACGGGTTCGATCCCCGTTCGTGCCTTTAAGGAAAGTGGACCGAAGGGTCTATAATGTCCATTCACTACCAAAATATCTGCTTCCAATTTTGTCCTTGTACAAGAGACCTCTGTATGTGATCAAGCACTCGTCTGACTCTCAAAGAAGCAGCTGAAATGGCCTGGTGGAAAGGTGCTTACCTTTTAAATGGCAGACAACGGGAACATCTACATCCATTTCTAATGTGACCTCTACCTTTGTTTTGAGTATTTCAATGATCTTTACTGAGTTTACCATCAGGTTTCCATGTGATAGAGTCTGCAGGAGCGAAAACTGGGCTTTGCTAGGTAAGAATTTCTCCATTGCTTCCAGGTAGTTTGCAGATTAAGAGGCTGTATGTCAAAGTCTATGTTATAGGGCAGGGGTACTCAACTGGCGGACCGCGGTCCGGATCCGGACCCGAACGCAGTCCTGTCCGGACCCAATCTCATTCCTGATTAACTGGATACGGACTAAAACAAAACCGTAGCATTTATTTCAGGGCTATTGAAAAAACACTCCGTCACGAGTGTTACGTTCGCCACCCCGCTCAACAACAAGCCTGCCTGGTTGACGCTTCGCGAGCGGCGCGAGGGTCCGCGTGGCGAAAATGACGTAATCGCTGTGGCTCCGCGTGTGCGCGAGTGTCTCGCGCGCTGTCGGTTCGAGAGGTCGTGCACCTCTCGAATTTTGTAACTTCGCGCCGCGCTTCAGCGCAATGAACAAAGTCACGTTTTCAGGGTTCATACACCTTTATAAGGTGGAATTCAAGCACTTGTACGCCACTTTCAAGGTTCATTTCAATATTTCCCAGCATGTTAAACATAATTAAGTAAAAAAAAAAAACGCCCAATCTTCACGTCTTCGCGTTCTCTCATGTTTCGTCCTGGAATTACAAGAGGCTCGTAGGCCTATTTGTTAACTTAATACAAGAGAACTATTCAGTCAGACAGATATTTGTTGTGAAACCAAGTAGTTACAATTTCAAGCATTTTAAAGTACTTTAACCTAAATTCCAGCACTTTTCAACACCCCCCCCCCCCCCCCCCCCCCGCCGCCGCTCAACAACTTACGTTCGCCACCCCCGCCGCACCGGACCTCAGGTCACAGGTATCTGCCAAAACTGGACCGCAGACAAATTTAGTTGAGTACGCCTGCTATAGGGCCAAGGATTCCTGTTGGTGTGGCAGGCCTTCTCACCCCTTCAGGGAGTAGTGATACATTAGGCAACTGGACTAGTTGATAAACCTTTGGAATCATTCTCTTTGGCTCTACAACCAATTAGTTCCACACGTCAAGGGGATGTAGCTCAGTGGAAGAGCGCATGCTTTGCATGTATGAGGTCCAGGGTTCAATCCCCTGCATCTCCATGAGCATTATCTATAGATATGGTTGGCTATATTTTAACCTTTCGGGTTGAGCTGACATTCAGACGCTGTGCATTTCTCTCACTCTTTTTGTGCCTTAATAGTGTTGCTTGCAGCTTCTCTTATTGATAGACAATGCTCAGTTTCCGTTCGGTTATACATAGGTCACAATGGTGTCGTGATTTTGAGCATGTTCCTGCCATTTCCTCACATTTCCGCTGTCGGAGTTACCACATGTCCTCATAAGTTTGTGTGTGGTTCAAATTTAAGGACTCTCTCTTTTCTATGGCATGGTGGCCAAGTGGTAAGGCGTCGGTCTCGTAAACCGAAGATCACGGGTTCGATCCCCGTTCGTGCCTTTAAGGAAAGTGGACTGAACGGTCTATAGTGTCCATTCACTACTAAAATATCTGCTTCCAATTTTGTCCTTGTACAAGAGACCTCTGTATGTGATCAAGCACTCGTCTGACTCTCAAAGAAGCAGCTGAAATGGCCTGGCGGAAAGGTGCTTACCTTTTAAATGGCAGACAACGGGAACATCTACATCCATTTCTAATGTGACCTCTACCTTTGTTTTGAGTATTTCAATGATCTTTACTGAGTTTACCATCAGGTTTCCATGTGATAGAGTCTGCAGGAGTGAAAACTGGGCTTTGCTAGGTAAGAATTTCTCCATTGCTTCCAGGTAGTTTGCAGATTAAGAGGCTGTATGTCAAAGTCTATGTTATAGGGCCAAGTATTCCTGATGGTGTGGCAGGCCTTCTCACCCCTTCAGGGATTAGTGATACATTAGGCAACTGTAGACTAGTTGATAAATCTTTGGAATCATTCTCTTTGGCTCTACAACCAATTAGTTCCACACGTCAAGGGGATGTAGCTCAGTGGAAGAGCGCATGCTTTGCATGTATGAGGTCCAGGGTTCAATCCCCTGCATCTCCATGAGCATTATCTATAGATATGGTTGGCTATATTTTAACCTTTCGGGTTGAGCTGACATTCAGACGCTGTGCATTTCTCTCACTCTTTTTGTGCCTTAATAGTGTTGCTTGCAGCTTCTCTTATTGATAGACAATGCTCAGTTTCCGTTCGGTTATACATAGGTCAAAATGGTGTCGTGATTTTGAGCATGTTCCTGCCATTTCCTCACATTTCCGCTGTCGGAGTTACCACATGTCCTCATAAGTTTGTGTGTGGTTCAAATTTAAGGACTCTCTCTTTTCTATGGCATGGTGGCCAAGTGGTAAGGCGTCGGTCTCGTAAACCGAAGATCACGGGTTCGATCCCCGTTCGTGCCTTTAAGGAAAGTGGACTGAACGGTCTATAGTGTCCATTCACTACTAAAATATCTGCTTCCAATTTTGTCCTTGTACAAGAGACCTCTGTATGTGATCAAGCACTCGTCTGACTCTCAAAGAAGCAGCTGAAATGGCCTGGCGGAAAGGTGCTTACCTTTTAAATGGCAGACAACGGGAACATCTACATCCATTTCTAATGTGACCTCTACCTTTGTTTTGAGTATTTCAATGATCTTTACTGAGTTTACCATCAGGTTTCCATGTGATAGAGTCTGCAGGAGTGAAAACTGGGCTTTGCTAGGTAAGAATTTCTCCATTGCTTCCAGGTAGTTTGCAGATTAAGAGGCTGTATGTCAAAGTCTATGTTATAGGGCCAAGTATTCCTGATGGTGTGGCAGGCCTTCTCACCCCTTCAGGGATTAGTGATACATTAGGCAACTGTAGACTAGTTGATAAACCTTTGGAATCATTCTCTTTGGCTCTACAACCAATTCATTCCACATGTCAAGGGGATGTAGCTCAGTGGAAGAGCGCATGCTTTGCATGTATGAGGTCCAGGGTTCAATCCCCTGCATCTCCATGAGCATTGTCTATAGATATTGTTGGCTATATTTTAACCTTTCGGGTTGAGCTGACATTCAGACGCTGTGCATTTCTCTTACACTTTTCGTGCCTTAATAGTGTTGCTTGCAGCTTCTCTTATTGATAGACGATGCTCAGTTTCCGTTCGGTTATACATAGGTCACAATGGTGTCGTGATTTTGAGCATGTTCACTGCTGCTTTTAACACATGCCTTCGTAACCGAAGATCACCGGTTAGCCATTGGACCATTAAAGTGCTTTGTCAGTTTTCAATTCTGTTTTTGTTCCTTGCAAACTTGACATTCTGGCATGGCTGCTGCTGAAGTATAACTTGCTTCATGGGTTCGTCCTGTTACTGCTTCTGGTGGCCGTATTTGCTGTGCTAGACTCTTTCAGAATTCTGAAGACAACCTTACAAGTGGGGATGTAGCTCAGTGGTAGAGCCCATGCTTCGCCTGTGTGAGGAACTGGCTTCGACCCCCAGCATCTCAATGAAGCATAGCTTGTTTCCTGAATGCCATTGTTTAACACTCAGGTACTCTTGCTTCCTGTTAGGCCCCAACAACCAAAAAGTGCTCTTTCCTGGGTGAGTCCCAAACGGCTGTGACTCAACTGTGCAACTTTCTTCCAGTCACCAAGACATGGGTTGCTTCTTCTGTTCTCCTTTTGGTAGCTGCCTATGCAATGCTATTTTGGTTACAGCCTATGGACAGTGTAGAATTGGTAGAATTGGTATCAATTCACGGGTCAGAACAGTGTTGTGATTTTGAGCATGTTCCAGCCATTTCCACACACTTCCGCTGTCGGAGTTACCACATGCCCTCATAGGTTTGTGTGTGGTTCAAATTTAGGCACTCTCTCTTTTCTATGGCATGGTGGCCAAGTGGTAAGGCGTCGGTCTCGTAAACCGAAGATCACGGGTTCGATCCCCGTTCGTGCCTTTAAGGAAAGTGGACCGAACGGTCTATAATGTCCATTCACTACTAAAATATCTGCTTCCAATTTTGTCCTTGTACAAGAGACCTCTGTATGTGATCAAGCACTCGTCTGACTCTCAAAGAAGCAGCTGAAATGGCCTGGCGGAAAGGTGCTTACCTTTTAAATGGCAGACAACAGGAACATCTACCTCCATTTCTAATGTGACCTCTACCTTTGTTTTGAGTATTTCAATGATCTTTACTGAGTTTACCATCAGGTTTCCATGTGATAGAGTCTGCAGGAGCGAAAACTGGGCTTTGCTAGGTAAGAATTTCTCCATTGCTTCCAGGTAGGTTGCAGATTAAGAGGCTGTATGTCAAAGTCTATGTTATAGGGCCAAGTATTCCTGATGGTGTGGCAGGCCTTCTCACCCCTTCAGGGATTAGTGATACATTAGGCAACTGTAGACTAGTTGATAAACCTTTGGAATTATTCTCTTTGGCTCTACAACCAATTCATTCCACATGTCAAGGGGATGTAGCTCAGTGGAAGAGCGCATGCTTTGCATGTATGAGGTCCAGGGTTCAATCCCCTGCATCTCCATGAGCATTGTATATAGATATGGTTGGCTATATTTTAACCTTTCGGGTTGAGCTGACATTCAGACGCTGTGCATTTCTCTCACCCTTTTCGTGCCTTAATAGTGTTGCTTGCAGCTTCTCTTATTGATAGACGATGCTCAGTTTCCGTTCGGTTATACATCGGTCACAATGGTGTCGTGTTTTTGAGCATGTTCACTGCTGCTTTTAACACATGCCTTCCTAACCGAAGACCACCGGTTAGCCATTGGACCATTAAAGTGCTTTGTCAGTTTTCAATTCTGTTTTTGTTCCTTGCAAACTTGACATTCTGGCATGGCTGCTGCTGAAGTATAACTTGCTTCATGGGTTTGTCCTGTTACTGCTTCTGGTGGCCGTATTTGCTGTGCTAGACTCTTTCAGAATTCTGAAGACAACCTTACAAGTGGGGATGTAGCTCAGTGTTAGAGCGCATGCTTCGCCTGTGTGAGGAACTGGCTTCGACCCCCAGCATCTCAATGAAGCATAGCTTGTTTCCTGAATGCCATTGTTTAACACTCAGGTACTCTTGCTTCCTGTTAGGCCCCAACAACCAAAAAGTGCTCTTTCCTGGGTGAGTCCCAAACAGCTGTGACTCAACTGTGCAACTTTCTTCCAGTCACCAAGACATGGGTTGCTTCTTCTGTTCTCCTTTTGGTAGCTGCCTATGCAATGCTATTTTGGTTACAGCCTATGGACAGTGTAGAATCGGTAGAATTGGTATCAATTCACGGGTCAGAACAGTGTTGTGATTTTGAGCATGTTCCAGCCATTTCCACACATTTCCGCTGTCGGAGTTACCACATGTCCTCATAAGTTTGTGTGTGGTTCAAATTTAAGGACTCTCTCTTTTCTATGGCATGGTGGCCAAGTGGTAAGGCGTCGGTCTCGTAAACCGAAGATCACGGGTTTGATCCCCGTTCGTGCCTTTAAGGAAAGTGGACCGAACGGTCTATAATGTCCATTCACTACTAAAATATCTGCTTCCAATTTTGTCCTTGTACAAGAGACCTCTGTATGTGATCAAGCACTCGTCTGACTCTCAAAGAAGCAGCTGAAATGGCCTGGCGGAAAGGTGCTTACCTTTTAAATGGCAGACAACGGGAACATCTACATCCATTTCTAATGTGACCTCTACCTTTGTTTTGAGTATTTCAATGATCTTTACTGAGTTTACCATCAGGTTTCCATGTGATAGAGTCTGCAGGAGCGAAAACTGGGCTTTGCTAGGTAAGAATTTCTCCATTGCTTCCAGGTAGGTTGCAGATTAAGAGGCTGTATGTCAAAGTCTATGTTATAGGGCCAAGTATTCCTGATGGTGTGGCAGGCCTTCTCACCCCTTCAGGGAGTAGTGATACATTAGGCAACTGTAGACTAGTTGATAAACCTTTGGAATCATTCTCTTTGGCTCTACAACCAATTAGTTCCACATGTCAAGGGGATGTAGCTCAGTGGAAGAGCGCATGCTTTGCATGTATGAGGTCCAGGGTTCAATCCCCTGCATCTCCATGAGCATTGTCTATAGATATTGTTGGCTATATTTTAACCTTTCGGGTTGAGCTGACATTCAGACGCTGTGCATTTCTCTTACACTTTTCGTGCCTTAATAGTGTTGCTTGCAGCTTCTCTTATTGATAGACGATGCTCAGTTTCCGTTCGGTTATACATCGGTCACAATGGTGTCGTGTTTTTGAGCATGTTCACTGCTGCTTTTAACACATGCCTTCGTAACCGAAGATCACCGGTTAGCCATTGGACCATTAAAGTGCTTTGTCAGTTTTCAATTCTGTTTTTGTTCCTTGCAAACTTGACATTCTGGCATGGCTGCTGCTGAAGTATAACTTGCTTCATGGGTTCGTCCTGTTACTGCTTCTGGTGGCCGTATTTGCTGTGCTAGACTCTTTCAGAATTCTGGAGACAACCTTACAAGTGGGGATGTAGGTCAGTGGTAGAGCCCATGCTTCGCCTGTGTGAGGAACTGGCTTCGACCCCCAGCATCTCAATGAAGCATAGCTTGTTTCCTGAATGCCATTGTTTAACACTCAGGTACTCTTGCTTCCTGTTAGGCCCCAACAACCAAAAAGTGCTCTTTCCTGGGTGAGTCCCAAACGGCTGTGACTCAACTGTGCAACTTTCTTCCAGTCACCAAGACATGGGTTGCTTCTTCTGTTCTCCTTTTGGTAGCTGCCTATGCAATGCTATTTTGGTTACAGCCTATGGACAGTGTAGAATCGGTAGAATTGGTATCAATTCACGGGTCAGAACAGTGTTGTGATTTTGAGCATGTTCCAGCCATTTCCACACACTTCCGCTGTCGGAGTTACCACATGCCCTCATAGGTTTGTGTGTGGTTCAAATTTAAGCACTCTCTCTTTTCTATGGCATGGTGGCCAAGTGGTAAGGCGTCGGTCTCGTAAACCGAAGATCACGGGTTCGATCCCCGTTCGTGCCTTTAAGGAAAGTGGACCGAACGGTCTATAATGTCCATTCACTACTAAAATATCTGCTTCCAATTTTGTCCTTGTACAAGAGACCTCTGTATGTGATCAAGCACTCGTCTGACTCTCAAAGAAGCAGCTGAAATGGCCTGGCGGAAAGGTGCTTACCTTTTAAATGGCAGACAACGGGAACATCTACATCCATGTTCACTGCTGCTTTTAACACATGCCTTCGTAACCGAAGATCACCGGTTAGCCATTGGACCATTAAAGTGCTTTGTCAGTTTTCAATTCTGTTTTTGTTCCTTGCAAACTTGACATTCTGGCATGGCTGCTGCTGAAGTATAACTTGCTTCATGGGTTCGTCCTGTTACTGCTTCTGGTGGCCGTATTTGCTGTGCTAGACTCTTTCAGAATTCTGAAGACAACCTTACAAGTGGGGATGTAGCTCAGTGGTAGAGCCCATGCTTCGCCTGTGTGAGGAACTGGCTTCGACCCCCAGCATCTCAATGAAGCATAGCTTGTTTCCTGAATGCCATTGTTTAACACTCAGGTACTCTTGCTTCCTGTTAGGCCCCAACAACCAAAAAGTGCTCTTTCCTGGGTGAGTCCCAAACGGCTGTGACTCAACTGTGCAACTTTCTTCCAGTCACCAAGACATGGGTTGCTTCTTCTGTTCTCCTTTTGGTAGCTGCCTATGCAATGCTATTTTGGTTACAGCCTATGGACAGTGTAGAATCGGTAGAATTGGTATCAATTCACGGGTCAGAACAGTGTTGTGATTTTGAGCATGTTCCAGCCATTTCCACACACTTCCGCTGTCGGAGTTACCACATGCCCTCATAGGTTTGTGTGTGGTTCAAATTTAAGCACTCTCTCTTTTCTATGGCATGGTGGCCAAGTGGTAAGGCGTCGGTCTCGTAAACCGAAGATCACGGGTTCGATCCCCGTTCGTGCCTTTAAGGAAAGTGGACCGAATGGTCTATAATGTCCATTCACTACTAAAATATCTGCTTCCAGTTTTGTCCTTGTACAAGAGACCTCTGTATGTGATCAAGCACTCGTCTGACTCTCAAAGAAGCAGCTGAAATGGCCTGGCGGAAAGGTGCTTACCTTTTAAATGGCAGACAACGGGAACATCTACATCCATGTTCACTGCTGCTTTTAACACATGCCTTCGTAACCGAAGATCACCGGTTAGCCATTGGACCATTAAAGTGCTTTGTCAGTTTTCAATTCTGTTTTTGTTCCTTGCAAACTTGACATTCTGGCATGGCTGCTGCTGAAGTATAACTTGCTTCATGGGTTCGTCCTGTTACTGCTTCTGGTGGCCGTATTTGCTGTGCTAGACTCTTTCAGAATTCTGAAGACAACCTTACAAGTGGGGATGTAGCTCAGTGGTAGAGCCCATGCTTCGCCTGTGTGAGGAACTGGCTTCGACCCCCAGCATCTCAATGAAGCATAGCTTGTTTCCTGAATGCCATTGTTTAACACTCAGGTACTCTTGCTTCCTGTTAGGCCCCAACAACCAAAAAGTGCTCTTTCCTGGGTGAGTCCCAAATGGCTGTGACTCAACTGTGCAACTTTCTTCCAGTCACCAAGACATGGGTTGCTTCTTCTGTTCTCCTTTTGGTAGCTGCCTATGCAATGCTATTTTGGTTACAGCCTATGGACAGTGTAGAATCGGTAGAATTGGTATCAATTCACGGGTCAGAACAGTGTTGTGATTTTGAGCATGTTCCAGCCATTTCCACACACTTCCGCTGTCGGAGTTACCACATGCCCTCATAGGTTTGTGTGTGGTTCAAATTTAAGCACTCTCTCTTTTCTATGGCATGGTGGCCAAGTGGTAAGGCGTCGGTCTTGTAATCCGAAGATCACGGGTTCGATCCCCGTTCGTGCCTTTAAGGAAAGTGGACCGAAGGGTCTATAATGTCCATTCACTACCAAAATATCTGCTTCCAATTTTGTCCTTGTACAAGAGACCTCTGTATGTGATCAAGCACTCGTCTGACTCTCAAAGAAGCAGCTGAAATGGCCTGGTGGAAAGGTGCTTACCTTTTAAATGGCAGACAACGGGAACATCTACATCCATTTCTAATGTGACCTCTACCTTTGTTTTGAGTATTTCAATGATCTTTACTGAGTTTACCATCAGGTTTCCATGTGATAGAGTCTGCAGGAGCGAAAACTGGGCTTTGCTAGGTAAGAATTTCTCCATTGCTTCCAGGTAGTTTGCAGATTAAGAGGCTGTATGTCAAAGTCTATGTTATAGGGCAGGGGTACTCAACTGGCGGACCGCGGTCCGGATCCGGACCCGAACGCAGTCCTGTCCGGACCCAATCTCATTCCTGATTAACTGGATACGGACTAAAACAAAACCGTAGCATTTATTTCAGGGCTATTGAAAAAACACTCCGTCACGAGTGTTACGTTCGCCACCCCGCTCAACAACAAGCCTGCCTGGTTGACGCTTCGCGAGCGGCGCGAGGGTCCGCGTGGCGAAAATGACGTAATCGCTGTGGCTCCGCGTGTGCGCGAGTGTCTCGCGCGCTGTCGGTTCGAGAGGTCGTGCACCTCTCGAATTTTGTAACTTCGCGCCGCGCTTCAGCGCAATGAACAAAGTCACGTTTTCAGGGTTCATACACCTTTATAAGGTGGAATTCAAGCACTTGTACGCCACTTTCAAGGTTCATTTCAATATTTCCCAGCATGTTAAACATAATTAAGTAAAAAAAAAAAACGCCCAATCTTCACGTCTTCGCGTTCTCTCATGTTTCGTCCTGGAATTACAAGAGGCTCGTAGGCCTATTTGTTAACTTAATACAAGAGAACTATTCAGTCAGACAGATATTTGTTGTGAAACCAAGTAGTTACAATTTCAAGCATTTTAAAGTACTTTAACCTAAATTCCAGCACTTTTCAACACCCCCCCCCCCCCCCCCCCCCCCGCCGCCGCTCAACAACTTACGTTCGCCACCCCCGCCGCACCGGACCTCAGGTCACAGGTATCTGCCAAAACTGGACCGCAGACAAATTTAGTTGAGTACGCCTGCTATAGGGCCAAGGATTCCTGTTGGTGTGGCAGGCCTTCTCACCCCTTCAGGGAGTAGTGATACATTAGGCAACTGGACTAGTTGATAAACCTTTGGAATCATTCTCTTTGGCTCTACAACCAATTAGTTCCACACGTCAAGGGGATGTAGCTCAGTGGAAGAGCGCATGCTTTGCATGTATGAGGTCCAGGGTTCAATCCCCTGCATCTCCATGAGCATTATCTATAGATATGGTTGGCTATATTTTAACCTTTCGGGTTGAGCTGACATTCAGACGCTGTGCATTTCTCTCACTCTTTTTGTGCCTTAATAGTGTTGCTTGCAGCTTCTCTTATTGATAGACGATGCTCAGTTTCCGTTCGGTTATACATCGGTCACAATGGTGTCGTGTTTTTGAGCATGTTCACTGCTGCTTTTAACACACGCCTTCGTAACCGAAGATCACCGGTTAGCCATTGGACCATTAAAGTGCTTTGTCAGTTTTCAATTCTGTTTTTGTTCCTTGCAAACTTGACATTCTGGCATGGCTGCTGCTGAAGTATAACTTGCTTCATGGGTTCGTCCTGTTACTGCTTCTGGTGGCCGTATTTGCTGTGCTAGACTCTTTCAGAATTCTGAAGACAACCTTACAAGTGGGGATGTAGCTCAGTGGTAGAGCCCATGCTTCGCCTGTGTGAGGAACTGGCTTCGACCCCCAGCATCTCAATGAAGCATAGCTTGTTTCCTGAATGCCATTGTTTAACACTCAGGTACTCTTGCTTCCTGTTAGGCCCCAACAACCAAAAAGTGCTCTTTCCTGGGTGAGTCCCAAACGGCTGTGACTCAACTGTGCAACTTTCTTCCAGTCACCAAGACATGGGTTGCTTCTTCTGTTCTCCTTTTGGTAGCTGCCTATGCAATGCTATTTTGGTTACAGCCTATGGACAGTGTAGAATCGGTAGAATTGGTATCAATTCACGGGTCAGAACAGTGTTGTGATTTTGAGCATGTTCCAGCCATTTCCACACACTTCCGCTGTCGGAGTTACCACATGCCCTCATCGGTTTGTGTGTGGTTCAAATTTAAGCACTCTCTCTTTTCTACGGCATGGTGGCCAAGTGGTAAGGCGTCGGTCTCGTAAACCGAAGATCATGGGTTCGATCCCCGTTCGTGCCTTTAAGGAAAGTGGACCGAAGGGTCTATAATGTCCATTCACTACCAAAATATCTGCTTCCAATTATGTCCTTGTACAAGAGACCTCTGTATGTGATCAAGCACTTGTCTGACTCTCAAAGAAGCAGCTGAAATGGCCTGGTGGAAAGGTGCTTACCTTTTAAATGGCAGACAACGGGAACATCTACATCCATTTCTAATGTGACCTCTACCTTTGTTTTGAGTATTTCAATGATCTTTACTGAGTTTACCATCAGGTTTCCATGTGATAGAGTCTGCAGGAGCGAAAACTGGGCTTTGCTAGGTAAGAATTTCTCCATTGCTTCCAGGTAGTTTGCAGATTAAGAGGCTGTATGTCAAAGTCTATGTTATAGGGCAGGGGTACTCAACTGGCGGACCGCGGTCCGGATCCGGACCCGAACGCAGTCCTGTCCGGACCCAATCTCATTCCTGATTAACTGGATACGGACTAAAACAAAACCGTAGCATTTATTTCAGGGCTATTGAAAAAACACTCCGTCACGAGTGTTACGTTCGCCACCCCGCTCAACAACAAGCCAGCTTGGTTGACGCTTCGCGAGCGGCGCGAGGGTCCGCGCGGCGAAAATGACGTAATCACTGTGGCTCCGCGTGTGCGCGAGTGTCTCGCGCGCTGTCGGTTCGAGAGGTCGTGCACCTCTCGAATTTTGTAACTTCGCGCCGCGCTTCAGCGCAATGAACAAAGTCACTTTTTCAGGGTTCATACACCTTTATAAGGTGGAATTCAAGCACTTGTACGCCACTTTCAAGGTTCATTTCAATATTTCCCAGCATGTTAAACATAATTAAGTAAAAAAAAAACGCCCAATCTTCACGTCTTCGCGTTCTCTCATGTTTCGTCCTGGAATTACAAGAGGCTCGTAGGCCTATTTGTTAACTTAATACAAGAGAACTATTCAGTCAGACAGATATTTGTTGTGAAACCAAGTAGTTACAATTTCAAGCATTTTAAAGTACTTTAACCTAAATTCCAGCACTTTTCAACACCCCCCCCCCCCCACCCCCCCCGCCGCCGCTCAACAACTTACGTTCGCCACCCCCGCCGCACCGGACCTCAGGTCACAGGTATCTGCCAAAACTGGACCGCAGACAAATTTAGTTGAGTACGCCTGTTATAGGGCCAAGGATTCCTGATGGTGTGGCAGGCCTTCTCACCCCTTCAGGGAGTAGTGATACATTAGGCAACTGGACTAGTTGATAAACCTTTGGAATCATTCTCTTTGGCTCTACAACCAATTAGTTCCACACGTCAAGGGGATGTAGCTCAGTGGAAGAGCGCATGCTTTGCATGTATGAGGTCCAGGGTTCAATCCCCTGCATCTCCATGAGCATTATCTATAGATATGGTTGGCTATATTTTAACCTTTCGGGTTGAGCTGACATTCAGACGCTGTGCATTTCTCTCACTCTTTTTGTGCCTTAATAGTGTTGCTTGCAGCTTCTCTTATTGATAGACGATGCTCAGTTTCCGTTCGGTTATACATCGGTCACAATGGTGTCGTGTTTTTGAGCATGTTCACTGCTGCTTTTAACACACGCCTTCGTAACCGAAGATCACCGGTTAGCCATTGGACCATTAAAGTGCTTTGTCAGTTTTCAATTCTGTTTTTGTTCCTTGCAAACTTGACATTCTGGCATGGCTGCTGCTGAAGTATAACTTGCTTCATGGGTTCGTCCTGTTACTGCTTCTGGTGGCCGTATTTGCTGTGCTAGACTCTTTCAGAATTCTGAAGACAACCTTACAAGTGGGGATGTAGCTCAGTGGTAGAGCCCATGCTTCGCCTGTGTGAGGAACTGGCTTCGACCCCCAGCATCTCAATGAAGCATAGCTTGTTTCCTGAATGCCATTGTTTAACACTCAGGTACTCTTGCTTCCTGTTAGGCCCCAACAACCAAAAAGTGCTCTTTCCTGGGTGAGTCCCAAACGGCTGTGACTCAACTGTGCAACTTTCTTCCAGTCACCAAGACATGGGTTGCTTCTTCTGTTCTCCTTTTGGTAGCTGCCTATGCAATGCTATTTTGGTTACAGCCTATGGACAGTGTAGAATCGGTAGAATTGGTATCAATTCACGGGTCAGAACAGTGTTGTGATTTTGAGCATGTTCCAGCCATTTCCACACACTTCCGCTGTCGGAGTTACCACATGCCCTCATAGGTTTGTGTGTGGTTCAAATTTAAGCACTCTCTCTTTTCTGTGGAATGGTGGCCAAGTGGTAAGGCGTCGGTCTCGTAAACCGAAGATCATGGGTTCGATCCCCGTTCGTGCCTTTAAGGAAAGTGGACCGAAGGGTCTATAATGTCCATTCACTACCAAAATATCTGCTTCCAATTTTGTCCTTGTACAAGAGACCTCTGTATGTGATCAAGCACTCGTCTGACTCTCAAAGAAGCAGCTGAAATGGCCTGGTGGAAAGGTGCTTACCTTTTAAATGGCAGACAACGGGAACATCTACATCCATTTCTAATGTGACCTCTACCTTTGTTTTGAGTATTTCAATGATCTTTACTGAGTTTACCATCAGGTTTCCATGTGATAGAGTCTGCAGGAGCGAAAACTGGGCTTTGCTAGGTAAGAATTTCTCCATTGCTTCCAGGTAGTTTGCAGATTAAGAGGCTGTATGTCAAAGTCTATGTTATAGGGCAGGGGTACTCAACTGGCGGACCGCGGTCCGGATCCGGACCCGAACGCAGTCCTGTCCGGACCCAATCTCATTCCTGATTAACTGGATACGGACTAAAACAAAACCGTAGCATTTATTTCAGGGCTATTGAAAAAACACTCCGTCACGAGTGTTACGTTCGCCACCCCGCTCAACAACAAGCCTGCCTGGTTGACGCTTCGCGAGCGGCGCGAGGGTCCGCGCGGCGAAAATGACGTAATCGCTGTGGCTCCGCGTGTGCGCGAGTGTCTCACGCGCTGTCGGTTCGAGAGGTCGTGCACCTCTCGAATTTTGTAACTTCGCTCCGCGCTTCAGCGCAATGAACAAAGTCACTTTTTCAGGGTTCATACACCTTTATAAGGTGGAATTCAAGCACTTGTACGCCACTTTCAAGGTTCATTTCAATATTTCCCAGCATGTTAAACATAATTAAGTAAAAAAAAAAACGCCCAATCTTCACGTCTTCGCGTTCTCTCATGTTTCGTCCTGGAATTACAAGAGGCTCGTAGGCCTATTTGTTAACTTAATACAAGAGAACTATTCAGTCAGACAGATATTTGTTGTGAAACCAAGTAGTTACAATTTCAAGCATTTTAAAGTACTTTAACCTAAATTCCAGCACTTTTCAACACCCCCCCCCCCCCCCCCCCACCCCCCCCGCCGCCGCTCAACAACTTACGTTCGCCACCCCCGCCGCACCGGACCTCAGGTCACAGGTATCTGCCAAAACTGGACCGCAGACAAATTTAGTTGAGTACGCCTGTTATAGGGCCAAGGATTCCTGATGGTGTGGCAGGCCTTCTCACCCCTTCAGGGAGTAGTGATACATTAGGCAACTGGACTAGTTGATAAACCTTTGGAATCATTCTCTTTGGCTCTACAACCAATTAGTTCCACACGTCAAGGGGATGTAGCTCAGTGGAAGAGCGCATGCTTTGCATGTATGAGGTCCAGGGTTCAATCCCCTGCATCTCCATGAGCATTATCTATAGATATGGTTGGCTATATTTTAACCTTTCGGGTTGAGCTGACATTCAGACGCTGTGCATTTCTCTCACTCTTTTTGTGCCTTAATAGTGTTGCTTGCAGCTTCTCTTATTGATAGACGATGCTCAGTTTCCGTTCGGTTATACATCGGTCACAATGGTGTCGTGTTTTTGAGCATGTTCACTGCTGCTTTTAACACACGCCTTCGTAACCGAAGATCACCGGTTAGCCATTGGACCATTAAAGTGCTTTGTCAGTTTTCAATTCTGTTTTTGTTCCTTGCAAACTTGACATTCTGGCATGGCTGCTGCTGAAGTATAACTTGCTTCATGGGTTCGTCCTGTTACTGCTTCTGGTGGCCGTATTTGCTGTGCTAGACTCTTTCAGAATTCTGAAGACAACCTTACAAGTGGGGATGTAGCTCAGTGGTAGAGCCCATGCTTCGCCTGTGTGAGGAACTGGCTTCGACCCCCAGCATCTCAATGAAGCATAGCTTGTTTCCTGAATGCCATTGTTTAACACTCAGGTACTCTTGCTTCCTGTTAGGCCCCAACAACCAAAAAGTGCTCTTTCCTGGGTGAGTCCCAAACGGCTGTGACTCAACTGTGCAACTTTCTTCCAGTCACCAAGACATGGGTTGCTTCTTCTGTTCTCCTTTTGGTAGCTGCCTATGCAATGCTATTTTGGTTACAGCCTATGGACAGTGTAGAATCGGTAGAATTGGTATCAATTCACGGGTCAGAACAGTGTTGTGATTTTGAGCATGTTCCAGCCATTTCCACACACTTCCGCTGTCGGAGTTACCACATGCCCTCATAGGTTTGTGTGTGGTTCAAATTTAAGCACTCTCTCTTTTCTACGGCATGGTGGCCAAGTGGTAAGGCGTCGGTCTCGGAAACCGAAGATCATGGGTTCGATCCCCGTTCGTGCCTTTAAGGAAAGTGGACCGAAGGGTCTATAATGTCCATTCACTACCAAAATATCTGCTTCCAATTATGTCCTTGTACAAGAGACCTCTGTATGTGATCAAGCACTCGTCTGACTCTCAAAGAAGCAGCTGAAATGGCCTGGTGGAAAGGTGCTTACCTTTTAAATGGCAGACAACGGGAACATCTACATCCATTTCTAATGTGACCTCTACCTTTGTTTTGAGTATTTCAATGATCTTTACTGAGTTTACCATCAGGTTTCCATGTGATAGAGTCTGCAGGAGCGAAAACTGGGCTTTGCTAGGTAAGAATTTCTCCATTGCTTCCAGGTAGTTTGCACATTAAGAGGCTGTATGTCAAAGTCTATGTTATAGGGCAGGGGTACTCAACTGGCGGACCGCGGTCCGGATCCGGACCCGAACGCAGTCCTGTCCGGACCCAATCTCATTCCTGATTAACTGGATACGGACTAAAACAAAACCGTAGCATTTATTTCAGGGCTATTGAAAAAACACTCCGTCACGAGTGTTACGTTCGCCACCCCGCTCAACAACAAGCCTGCCTGGTTGACGCTTCGCGAGCAGCGCGAGGGTCCGCGCGGCGAAAATGACGTAATCGCTGTGGCTCCGCGTGTGCGCGAGTGTCTCGCGCGCTGTCGGTTCGAGAGGTCGTGCACCTCTCGAATTTTGTAACTTCGCGCCGCGCTTCAGCGCAATGAACAAAGTCACTTTTTCAGGGTTCATACACCTTTATAAGGTGGAATTCAAGCACTTGTACGCCACTTTCAAGGTTCATTTCAATATTTCCCAGCATGTTAAACATAATTAAGTAAAAAAAAAAACGCCCAATCTTCACGTCTTCGCGTTCTCTCATGTTTCGTCCTGGAATTACAAGAGGCTCGTAGGCCTATTTGTTAACTTAATACAAGAGAACTATTCAGTCAGACAGATATTTGTTGTGAAACCAAGTAGTTACAATTTCAAGCATTTTAAAGTACTTTAACCTAAATTCCAGCACTTTTCAACACCCCCCCCCCCACCCCCCCCGCCGCCGCTCAACAACTTACGTTCGCCACCCCCCGCCGCACCGGACCTCAGGTCACAGGTATCTGCCAAAACTGGACCGCAGACAAATTTAGTTGAGTACGCCTGTTATAGGGCCAAGGATTCCTGATGGTGTGGCAGGCCTTCTCACCCCTTCAGGGAGTAGTGATACATTAGGCAACTGGACTAGTTGATAAACCTTTGGAATCATTCTCTTTGGCTCTACAACCAATTAGTTCCACACGTCAAGGGGATGTAGCTCAGTGGAAGAGCGCATGCTTTGCATGTATGAGGTCCAGGGTTCAATCCCCTGCATCTCCATGAGCATTATCTATAGATATGGTTGGCTATATTTTAACCTTTCGGGTTGAGCTGACATTCAGACGCTGTGCATTTCTCTCACTCTTTTTGTGCCTTAATAGTGTTGCTTGCAGCTTCTCTTATTGATAGACGATGCTCAGTTTCCGTTCGGTTATACATCGGTCACAATGGTGTCGTGTTTTTGAGCATGTTCACTGCTGCTTTTAACACACGCCTTCGTAACCGAAGATCACCGGTTAGCCATTGGACCATTAAAGTGCTTTGTCAGTTTTCAATTCTGTTTTTGTTCCTTGCAAACTTGACATTCTGGCATGGCTGCTGCTGAAGTATAACTTGCTTCATGGGTTCGTCCTGTTACTGCTTCTGGTGGCCGTATTTGCTGTGCTAGACTCTTTCAGAATTCTGAAGACAACCTTACAAGTGGGGATGTAACTCAGTGGTAGAGCCCATGCTTCGCCTGTGTGAGGAACTGGCTTCGACCCCCAGCATCTCAATGAAGCATAGCTTGTTTCCTGAACGCCATTGTTTAACACTCAGGTACTCTTGCTTCCTGTTAGGCCCCAACAACCAAAAAGTGCTCTTTCCTGGGTGAGTCCCAAACGGCTGTGACTCAACTGTGCAACTTTCTTCCAGTCACCAAGACATGGGTTGCTTCTTCTGTTCTCCTTTTGGTAGCTGCCTATGCAATGCTATTTTGGTTACAGCCTATGGACAGTGTAGAATCGGTAGAATTGGTATCAATTCACGGGTCAGAACAGTGTTGTGATTTTGAGCATGTTCCAGCCATTTCCACACACTTCCGCTGTCGGAGTTACCACATGCCCTCATCGGTTTGTGTGTGGTTCAAATTTAAGCACTCTCTCTTTTCTACGGCATGGTGGCCAAGTGGTAAGGCGTCGGTCTCGTAAACCGAAGATCATGGGTTCGATCCCCGTTCGTGCCTTTAAGGAAAGTGGACCGAAGGGTCTATAATGTCCATTCACTACCAAAATATCTGCTTCCAATTATGTCCTTGTACAAGAGACCTCTGTATGTGATCAAGCACTCGTCTGACTCTCAAAGAAGCAGCTGAAATGGCCTGGTGGAAAGGTGCTTACCTTTTAAATGGCAGACAACGGGAACATCTACATCCATTTCTAATGTGACCTCTACCTTTGTTTTGAGTATTTCAATGATCTTTACTGAGTTTACCATCAGGTTTCCATGTGATAGAGTCTGCAGGAGCGAAAACTGGGCTTTGCTAGGTAAGAATTTCTCCATTGCTTCCAGGTAGTTTGCAGATTAAGAGGCTGTATGTCAAAGTCTATGTTATAGGGCCAAGGATTCCTGATGGTGTGGCAGGCCTTCTCACCCCTTCAGGGAGTAGTGATACATTAGGCAACTGGACTAGTTGATAAACCTTTGGAATCATTCTCTTTGGCTCTACAACCAATTAGTTCCACATGTCAAGGGAATGTAGCTCAGTGGAAGAGCGCATGCTTTGCATGTATGAGGTCCAGGGTTCAATCCCCTGCATCTCCATGAGCATTATCTATAGATATGGTTGGCTATATTTTAACCTTTCGGGTTGAGCTGACATTCAGACGCTGTGCATTTCTCTCACTCTTTTTGTGCCTTAATAGTGTTGCTTGCAGCTTCTCTTATTGATAGACGATGCTCAGTTTCCGTTCGGTTATACATCGGTCACAATGGTGTCGTGTTTTTGAGCATGTTCACTGCTGCTTTTAACACACGCCTTCGTAACCGAAGATCACCGGTTAGCCATTGGACCATTAAAGTGCTTTGTCAGTTTTCAATTCTGTTTTTGTTCCTTGCAAACTTGACATTCTGGCATGGCTGCTGCTGAAGTATAACTTGCTTCATGGGTTCGTCCTGTTACTGCTTCTGGTGGCCGTATTTGCTGTGCTAGACTCTTTCAGAATTCTGAAGACAACCTTACAAGTGGGGATGTAACTCAGTGGTAGAGCCCATGCTTCGCCTGTGTGAGGAACTGGCTTCGACCCCCAGCATCTCAATGAAGCATAGCTTGTTTCCTGAACGCCATTGTTTAACACTCAGGTACTCTTGCTTCCTGTTAGGCCCCAACAACCAAAAAGTGCTCTTTCCTGGGTGAGTCCCAAACGGCTGTGACTCAACTGTGCAACTTTCTTCCAGTCACCAAGACATGGGTTGCTTCTTCTGTTCTCCTTTTGGTAGCTGCCTATGCAATGCTATTTTGGTTACAGCCTATGGACAGTGTAGAATCGGTAGAATTGGTATCAATTCACGGGTCAGAACAGTGTTGTGATTTTGAGCATGTTCCAGCCATTTCCACACACTTCCGCTGTCGGAGTTACCACATGCCCTCATCGGTTTGTGTGTGGTTCAAATTTAAGCACTCTCTCTTTTCTACGGCATGGTGGCCAAGTGGTAAGGCGTCGGTCTCGTAAACCGAAGATCATGGGTTCGATCCCCGTTCGTGCCTTTAAGGAAAGTGGACCGAAGGGTCTATAATGTCCATTCACTACCAAAATATCTGCTTCCAATTATGTCCTTGTACAAGAGACCTCTGTATGTGATCAAGCACTCGTCTGACTCTCAAAGAAGCAGCTGAAATGGCCTGGTGGAAAGGTGCTTACCTTTTAAATGGCAGACAACGGGAACATCTACATCCATTTCTAATGTGACCTCTACCTTTGTTTTGAGTATTTCAATGATCTTTACTGAGTTTACCATCAGGTTTCCATGTGATAGAGTCTGCAGGAGCGAAAACTGGGCTTTGCTAGGTAAGAATTTCTCCATTGCTTCCAGGTAGTTTGCAGATTAAGAGGCTGTATGTCAAAGTCTATGTTATAGGGCCAAGGATTCCTGATGGTGTGGCAGGCCTTCTCACCCCTTCAGGGAGTAGTGATACATTAGGCAACTGGACTAGTTGATAAACCTTTGGAATCATTCTCTTTGGCTCTACAACCAATTAGTTCCACATGTCAAGGGAATGTAGCTCAGTGGAAGAGCGCATGCTTTGCATGTATGAGGTCCAGGGTTCAATCCCCTGCATCTCCATGAGCATTATCTATAGATATGGTTGGCTATATTTTAACCTTTCGGGTTGAGCTGACATTCAGACGCTGTGCATTTCTCTCACTCTTTTTGTGCCTTAATAGTGTTGCTTGCAGCTTCTCTTATTGATAGACGATGCTCAGTTTCCGTTCGGTTATACATCGGTCACAATGGTGTCGTGTTTTTGAGCATGTTCACTGCTGCTTTTAACACATGCCTTCGTAACCGAAGATCACCGGTTAGCCATTGGACCATTAAAGTGCTTTGTCAGTTTTCAATTCTGTTTTTGTTCCTTGCAAACTTGACATTCTGGCATGGCTGCTGCTGAAGTATAACTTGCTTCATGGGTTCGTCCTGTTACTGCTTCTGGTGGCCGTATTTGCTGTGCTAGACTCTTTCAGAATTCTGAAGACAACCTTACAAGTGGGGATGTAACTCAGTGGTAGAGCCCATGCTTCGCCTGTGTGAGGAACTGGCTTCGACCCCCAGCATCTCAATGAAGCATAGCTTGTTTCCTGAATGCCATTGTTTAACACTCAGGTACTCTTGCTTCCTGTTAGGCCCCAACAACCAAAAAGTGCTCTTTCCTGGGTGAGTCCCAAACGGCTGTGACTCAACTGTGCAACTTTCTTCCAGTCACCAAGACATGGGTTGCTTCTTCTGTTCTCCTTTTGGTAGCTGCCTATGCAATGCTATTTTGGTTACAGCCTATGGACAGTGTAGAATCGGTAGAATTGGTATCAATTCACGGGTCAGAACAGTGTTGTGATTTTGAGCATGTTCCAGCCATTTCCACACACTTCCGCTGTCGGAGTTACCACATGCCCTCATAGGTTTGTGTGTGGTTCAAATTTAAGCACTCTCTCTTTTCTACGGCATGGTGGCCAAGTGGTAAGGCGTCGGTCTCGTAAACCGAAGATCATGGGTTCGATCCCCGTTCGTGCCTTTAAGGAAAGTGGACCGAAGGGTCTATAATGTCCATTCACTACCAAAATATCTGCTTCCAATTTTGTCCTTGTACAAGAGACCTCTGTATGTGATCAAGCACTCGTCTGACTCTCAAAGAAGCAGCTGAAATGGCCTGGTGGAAAGGTGCTTACCTTTTAAATGGCAGACAACGGGAACATCTACATCCATTTCTAATGTGACCTCTACCTTTGTTTTGAGTATTTCAATGATCTTTACTGAGTTTACCATCAGGTTTCCATGTGATAGAGTCTGCAGGAGCGAAAACTGGGCTTTGCTAGGTAAGAATTTCTCCATTGCTTCCAGGTAGTTTGCAGATTAAGAGGCTGTATGTCAAAGTCTATGTTATAGGGCCAAGGATTCCTGATGGTGTGGCAGGCCTTCTCACCCCTTCAGGGAGTAGTGATACATTAGGCAACTGGACTAGTTGATAAACCTTTGGAATCATTCTCTTTGGCTCTACAACCAATTAGTTCCACATGTCAAGGGAATGTAGCTCAGTGGAAGAGCGCATGCTTTGCATGTATGAGGTCCAGGGTTCAATCCCCTGCATCTCCATGAGCATTATCTATAGATATGGTTGGCTATATTTTAACCTTTCGGGTTGAGCTGACATTCAGACGCTGTGCATTTCTCTCACTCTTTTTGTGCCTTAATAGTGTTGCTTGCAGCTTCTCTTATTGATAGACGATGCTCAGTTTCCGTTCGGTTATACATCGGTCACAATGGTGTCGTGTTTTTGAGCATGTTCACTGCTGCTTTTAACACATGCCTTCGTAACCGAAGATCACCGGTTAGCCATTGGACCATTAAAGTGCTTTGTCAGTTTTCAATTCTGTTTTTGTTCCTTGCAAACTTGACATTCTGGCATGGCTGCTGCTGAAGTATAACTTGCTTCATGGGTTCGTCCTGTTACTGCTTCTGGTGGCCGTATTTGCTGTGCTAGACTCTTTCAGAATTCTGAAGACAACCTTACAAGTGGGGATGTAGCTCAGTGGTAGAGCCCATGCTTCGCCTGTGTGAGGAACTGGCTTCGACCCCCAGCATCTCAATGAAGCATAGCTTGTTTCCTGAATGCCATTGTTTAACACTCAGGTACTCTTGCTTCCTGTTAGGCCCCAACAACCAAAAAGTGCTCTTTCCTGGGTGAGTCCCAAACGGCTGTGACTCAACTGTGCAACTTTCTTCCAGTCACCAAGACATGGGTTGCTTCTTCTGTTCTCCTTTTGGTAGCTGCCTATGCAATGCTATTTTGGTTACAGCCTATGGACAGTGTAGAATCGGTAGAATTGGTATCAATTCACGGGTCAGAACAGTGTTGTGATTTTGAGCATGTTCCAGCCATTTCCACACACTTCCGCTGTCGGAGTTACCACATGCCCTCATAGGTTTGTGTGTGGTTCAAATTTAAGCACTCTCTCTTTTCTACGGCATGGTGGCCAAGTGGTAAGGCGTCGGTCTCGTAAACCGAAGATCATGGGTTCGATCCCCGTTCGTGCCTTTAAGGAAAGTGGACCGAAGGGTCTATAATGTCCATTCACTACCAAAATATCTGCTTCCAATTTTGTCCTTGTACAAGAGACCTCTGTATGTGATCAAGTCTGACTCTCAAAGAAGCAGCTGAAATGGCCTGGTGGAAAGGTGCTTACCTTTTAAATGGCAGACAACGGGAACATCTACATCCATTTCTAATGTGACCTCTACCTTTGTTTTGAGTATTTCAATGATCTTTACTGAGTTTACCATCAGGTTTCCATGTGATAGAGTCTGCAGGAGCGAAAACTGGGCTTTGCTAGGTAAGAATTTCTCCATTGCTTCCAGGTAGTTTGCAGATTAAGAGGCTGTATGTCAAAGTCTATGTTATAGGGCAGGGGTACTCAACTGGCGGACCGCGGTCCGGATCCGGACCCGAACGCAGTCCTGTCCGGACCCAATCTCATTCCTGATTAACTGGATACGGACTAAAACAAAACCGTAGCATTTATTTCAGGGCTATTGAAAAAACACTCCGTCACGAGTGTTACGTTCGCCACCCCGCTCAACAACAAGCCTGCCTGGTTGACGCTTCGCGAGCGGCTCGAGGGTCCGCGCGGCGAAAATGACGTAATCGCTGTGGCTCCGCGTGTGCGCGAGTGTCTCACGCGCTGTCGGTTCGAGAGGTCGTGCACCTCTCGAATTTTGTAACTTCGCGCCGCGCTTCAGCGCAATGAACAAAGTCACTTTTTCAGGGTTCATACACCTTTATAAGGTGGAATTCAAGCACTTGTACGCCACTTTCAAGGTTCATTTCAATATTTCCCAGCATGTTAAACATAATTAAGTAAAAAAAAAAACGCCCAATCTTCACGTCTTCGCGTTCTCTCATGTTTCGTCCTGGAATTACAAGAGGCTCGTAGGCCTATTTGTTAACTTAATACAAGAGAACTATTCAGTCAGACAGATATTTGTTGTGAAACCAAGTAGTTACAATTTCAAGCATTTTAAAGTACTTTAACCTAAATTCCAGCACTTTTCAACACCCCCCCCCCCCCCCACCCCCCCCCCCGCCGCCGCTCAACAACTTACGTTCGCCACCCCCGCCGCACCGGACCTCAGGTCACAGGTATCTGCCAAAACTGGACCGCAGACAAATTTAGTTGAGTACGCCTGTTATAGGGCCAAGGATTCCTGATGGTGTGGCAGGCCTTCTCACCCCTTCAGGGAGTAGTGATACATTAGGCAACTGGACTAGTTGATAAACCTTTGGAATCATTCTCTTTGGCTCTACAACCAATTAGTTCCACACGTCAAGGGGATGTAGCTCAGTGGAAGAGCGCATGCTTTGCATGTATGAGGTCCAGGGTTCAATCCCCTGCATCTCCATGAGCATTATCTATAGATATGGTTGGCTATATTTTAACCTTTCGGGTTGAGCTGACATTCAGACGCTGTGCATTTCTCTCACTCTTTTTGTGCCTTAATAGTGTTGCTTGCAGCTTCTCTTATTGATAGACGATGCTCAGTTTCCGTTCGGTTATACATCGGTCACAATGGTGTCGTGTTTTTGAGCATGTTCACTGCTGCTTTTAACACACGCCTTCGTAACCGAAGATCACCGGTTAGCCATTGGACCATTAAAGTGCTTTGTCAGTTTTCAATTCTGTTTTTGTTCCTTGCAAACTTGACATTCTGGCATGGCTGCTGCTGAAGTATAACTTGCTTCATGGGTTCGTCCTGTTACTGCTTCTGGTGGCCGTATTTGCTGTGCTAGACTCTTTCAGAATTCTGAAGACAACCTTACAAGTGGGGATGTAGCTCAGTGGTAGAGCCCATGCTTCGCCTGTGTGAGGAACTGGCTTCGACCCCCAGCATCTCAATGAAGCATAGCTTGTTTCCTGAATGCCATTGTTTAACACTCAGGTACTCTTGCTTCCTGTTAGGCCCCAACAACCAAAAAGTGCTCTTTCCTGGGTGAGTCCCAAACGGCTGTGACTCAACTGTGCAACTTTCTTCCAGTCACCAAGACATGGGTTGCTTCTTCTGTTCTCCTTTTGGTAGCTGCCTATGCAATGCTATTTTGGTTACAGCCTATGGACAGTGTAGAATCGGTAGAATTGGTATCAATTCACGGGTCAGAACAGTGTTGTGATTTTGAGCATGTTCCAGCCATTTCCACACACTTCCGCTGTCGGAGTTACCACATGCCCTCATCGGTTTGTGTGTGGTTCAAATTTAAGCACTCTCTCTTTTCTACGGCATGGTGGCCAAGTGGTAAGGCGTCGGTCTCGTAAACCGAAGATCATGGGTTCGATCCCCGTTCGTGCCTTTAAGGAAAGTGGACCGAAGGGTCTATAATGTCCATTCACTACCAAAATATCTGCTTCCAATTATGTCCTTGTACAAGAGACCTCTGTATGTGATCAAGCACTCGTCTGACTCTCAAAGAAGCAGCTGAAATGGCCTGGTGGAAAGGTGCTTACCTTTTAAATGGCAGACAACGGGAACATCTACATCCATTTCTAATGTGACCTCTACCTTTGTTTTGAGTATTTCAATGATCTTTACTGAGTTTACCATCAGGTTTCCATGTGATAGAGTCTGCAGGAGCGAAAACTGGGCTTTGCTAGGTAAGAATTTCTCCATTGCTTCCAGGTAGTTTGCAGATTAAGAGGCTGTATGTCAAAGTCTATGTTATAGGGCCAAGGATTCCTGATGGTGTGGCAGGCCTTCTCACCCCTTCAGGGAGTAGTGATACATTAGGCAACTGGACTAGTTGATAAACCTTTGGAATCATTCTCTTTGGCTCTACAACCAATTAGTTCCACACGTCAAGGGAATGTAGCTCAGTGGAAGAGCGCATGCTTTGCATGTATGAGGTCCAGGGTTCAATCCCCTGCATCTCCATGAGCATTATCTATAGATATGGTTGGCTATATTTTAACCTTTCGGGTTGAGCTGACATTCAGACGCTGTGCATTTCTCTCACTCTTTTTGTGCCTTAATAGTGTTGCTTGCAGCTTCTCTTATTGATAGACGATGCTCAGTTTCCGTTCGGTTATACATCGGTCACAATGGTGTCGTGTTTTTGAGCATGTTCACTGCTGCTTTTAACACATGCCTTCGTAACCGAAGATCACCGGTTAGCCATTGGACCATTAAAGTGCTTTGTCAGTTTTCAATTCTGTTTTTGTTCCTTGCAAACTTGACATTCTGGCATGGCTGCTGCTGAAGTATAACTTGCTTCATGGGTTCGTCCTGTTACTGCTTCTGGTGGCCGTATTTGCTGTGCTAGACTCTTTCAGAATTCTAAAGACAACCTTACAAGTGGGGATGTAGCTCAGTGGTAGAGCCCATGCTTCGCCTGTGTGAGGAACTGGCTTCGACCCCCAGCATCTCAATGAAGCATAGCTTGTTTCCTGAATGCCATTGTTTAACACTCAGGTACTCTTGCTTCCTGTTAGGCCCCAACAACCAAAAAGTGCTCTTTCCTGGGTGAGTCCCAAACGGCTGTGACTCAACTGTGCAACTTTCTTCCAGTCACCAAGACATGGGTTGCTTCTTCTGTTCTCCTTTTGGTAGCTGCCTATGCAATGCTATTTTGGTTACAGCCTATGGACAGTGTAGAATCGGTAGAATTGGTATCAATTCACGGGTCAGAACAGTGTTGTGATTTTGAGCATGTTCCAGCCATTTCCACACACTTCCGCTGTCGGAGTTACCACATGCCCTCATAGGTTTGTGTGTGGTTCAAATTTAAGCACTCTTTCTTTTCTACGGCATGGTGGCCAAGTGGTAAGGCGTCGGTCTCGTAAACCGAAGATCATGGGTTCGATCCCCGTTCGTGCCTTTAAGGAAAGTGGACCGAACTGTCTATAATGTCCATTCACTACCAAAATATCTGCTTCCAATTTTGTCCTTGTACAAGAGACCTCTGTATGTGATCAAGCACTCGTCTGACTCTCAAAGAAGCAGCTGAAATGGCCTGGTGGAAAGGTGCTTACCTTTTAAATGGCAGACAACGGGAACATCTACATCCATTTCTAATGTGACCTCTACCTTTGTTTTGAGTATTTCAATGATCTTTACTGAGTTTACCATCAGGTTTCCATGTGATAGAGTCTGCAGGAGCGAAAACTGGGCTTTGCTAGGTAAGAATTTCTCCATTGCTTCCAGGTAGTTTGCAGATTAAGAGGCTGTATGTCAAAGTCTATGTTATAGGGCAGGGGTACTCAACTGGCGGACCGCGGTCCGGATCCGGACCCGAACGCAGTCCTGTCCGGACCCAATCTCATTCCTGATTAACTGGATACGGACTAAAACAAAACCGTAGCATTTATTTCAGGGCTATTGAAAAAACACTCCGTCACGAGTGTTACGTTCGCCACCCCGCTCAACAACAAGCCTGCCTGGTTGACGCTTCGCGAGCGGCGCGAGGGTCCGCGCGGCGAAAATGACGTAATCGCTGTGGCTCCGCGTGTGCGCGAGTGTCTCACGCGCTGTCGGTTCGAGAGGTCGTGCACCTCTCGAATTTTGTAACTTCGCGCCGCGCTTCAGCGCAATGAACAAAGTCACTTTTTCAGGGTTCATACACCTTTATAAGGTGGAATTCAAGCACTTGTACGCCACTTTCAAGGTTCATTTCAATATTTCCCAGCATGTTAAACATAATTAAGTAAAAAAAAAAACGCCCAATCTTCACGTCTTCGCGTTCTCTCATGTTTCGTCCTGGAATTACAAGAGGCTCGTAGGCCTATTTGTTAACTTAATACAAGAGAACTATTCAGTCAGACAGATATTTGTTGTGAAACCAAGTAGTTACAATTTCAAGCATTTTAAAGTACTTTAACCTAAATTCCAGCACTTTTCAACACCCCCCCCCCCCCCCACCCCCCCCGCCGCCGCTCAACAACTTACGTTCGCCACCCCCGCCGCACCGGACCTCAGGTCACAGGTATCTGCCAAAACTGGACCGCAGACAAATTTAGTTGAGTACGCCTGTTATAGGGCCAAGGATTCCTGATGGTGTGGCAGGCCTTCTCACCCCTTCAGGGAGTAGTGATACATTAGGCAACTGGACTAGTTGATAAACCTTTGGAATCATTCTCTTTGGCTCTACAACCAATTAGTTCCACACGTCAAGGGGATGTAGCTCAGTGGAAGAGCGCATGCTTTGCATGTATGAGGTCCAGGGTTCAATCCCCTGCATCTCCATGAGCATTATCTATAGATATGGTTGGCTATATTTTAACCTTTCGGGTTGAGCTGACATTCAGACGCTGTGCATTTCTCTCACTCTTTTTGTGCCTTAATAGTGTTGCTTGCAGCTTCTCTTATTGATAGACGATGCTCAGTTTCCGTTCGGTTATACATCGGTCACAATGGTGTCGTGTTTTTGAGCATGTTCACTGCTGCTTTTAACACACGCCTTCGTAACCGAAGATCACCGGTTAGCCATTGGACCATTAAAGTGCTTTGTCAGTTTTCAATTCTGTTTTTGTTCCTTGCAAACTTGACATTCTGGCATGGCTGCTGCTGAAGTATAACTTGCTTCATGGGTTCGTCCTGTTACTGCTTCTGGTGGCCGTATTTGCTGTGCTAGACTCTTTCAGAATTCTGAAGACAACCTTACAAGTGGGGATGTAGCTCAGTGGTAGAGCCCATGCTTCGCCTGTGTGAGGAACTGGCTTCGACCCCCAGCATCTCAATGAAGCATAGCTTGTTTCCTGAATGCCATTGTTTAACACTCAGGTACTCTTGCTTCCTGTTAGGCCCCAACAACCAAAAAGTGCTCTTTCCTGGGTGAGTCCCAAACGGCTGTGACTCAACTGTGCAACTTTCTTCCAGTCACCAAGACATGGGTTGCTTCTTCTGTTCTCCTTTTGGTAGCTGCCTATGCAATGCTATTTTGGTTACAGCCTATGGACAGTGTAGAATCGGTAGAATTGGTATCAATTCACGGGTCAGAACAGTGTTGTGATTTTGAGCATGTTCCAGCCATTTCCACACACTTCCGCTGTCGGAGTTACCACATGCCCTCATAGGTTTGTGTGTGGTTCAAATTTAAGCACTCTCTCTTTTCTGTGGAATGGTGGCCAAGTGGTAAGGCGTCGGTCTCGTAAACCGAAGATCATGGGTTCGATCCCCGTTCGTGCCTTTAAGGAAAGTGGACCGAAGGGTCTATAATGTCCATTCACTACCAAAATATCTGCTTCCAATTTTGTCCTTGTACAAGAGACCTCTGTATGTGATCAAGCACTCGTCTGACTCTCAAAGAAGCAGCTGAAATGGCCTGGTGGAAAGGTGCTTACCTTTTAAATGGCAGACAACGGGAACATCTACATCCATTTCTAATGTGACCTCTACCTTTGTTTTGAGTATTTCAATGATCTTTACTGAGTTTACCATCAGGTTTCCATGTGATAGAGTCTGCAGGAGCGAAAACTGGGCTTTGCTAGGTAAGAATTTCTCCATTGCTTCCAGGTAGTTTGCAGATTAAGAGGCTGTATGTCAAAGTCTATGTTATAGGGCCAAGGATTCCTGATGGTGTGGCAGGCCTTCTCACCCCTTCAGGGAGTAGTGATACATTAGGCAACTGGACTAGTTGATAAACCTTTGGAATCATTCTCTTTGGCTCTACAACCAATTAGTTCCACACGTCAAGGGGATGTAGCTCAGTGGAAGAGCGCATGCTTTGCATGTATGAGGTCCAGGGTTCAATCCCCTGCATCTCCATGAGCATTATCTATAGATATGGTTGGCTATATTTTAACCTTTCGGGTTGAGCTGACATTCAGACGCTGTGCATTTCTCTCACTCTTTTTGTGCCTTAATAGTGTTGCTTGCAGCTTCTCTTATTGATAGACGATGCTCAGTTTCCGTTCGGTTATACATAGGTCACAATGGTGTCGTGATTTTGAGCATGTTCCTGCCATTTCCTCACATTTCCGCTGTCGGAGTTACCACATGTCCTCATAAGTTTGTGTGTGGTTCAAATTTAAGGACTCTCTCTTTTCTATGGCATGGTGGCCAAGTGGTAAGGCGTCGGTCTCGTAAACCGAAGATCGCGGGTTCGATCCCCGTTCGTGCCTTTAAGGAAAGTGGACCGAACGGTCTATAATGTCCATTCACTACTAAAATATCTGCTTCCAATTTTGTCCTTGTACAAGAGACCTCTGTATGTGATCAAGCACTCGTCTGACTCTCAAAGAAGCAGCTGAAATGGCCTGGCGGAAAGGTGCTTACCTTTTAAATGGCAGACAACGGGAACATCTACATCCATTTCTAATGTGACCTCTACCTTTGTTTTGAGTATTTCAATGATCTTTACTGAGTTTACCATCAGGTTTCCATGTGATAGAGTCTGCAGGAGCGAAAACTGGGCTTTGCTAGGTAAGAATTTCTCCATTGCTTCCAGGTAGGTTGCAGATTAAGAGGCTGTATGTCAAAGTCTATGTTATAGGGACAAGTATTCCTGATGGTGTGGCAGGCCTTCTCACCCCTTCAGGGAGTAGTGATACATTAGGCAACTGTAGACTAGTTGATAAACCTTTGGAATCATTCTCTTTGGCTCTACAACCAATTAGTTCCACATGTCAAGGGGATGTAGCTCAGTGGAAGAGCGCATGCTTTGCATGTATGAGGTCCAGGGTTCAATCCCCTCCATCTCCATGAGCATTGTCTATAGATATTGTTGGCTATATTTTAACCTTTCGGGTTGAGCTGACATTCAGACGCTGTGCATTTCTCTTACCCTTTTCGTGCCTTAATAGTGTTGCTTGCAGCTTCTCTTATTGATAGACGATGCTCAGTTTCCGTTCGGTTATACATCGGTCACAATGGTGTCGTGTTTTTGAGCATGCTCACTGCTGCTTTTAACACATGCCTTCGTAACCGAAGATCACCGGTTAGCCATTGGACCATTAAAGTGCTTTGTCAGTTTTCAATTCTGTTTTTGTTCCTTGCAAACTTGACATTCTGGCATGACTGCTGCTGAAGTATAACTTGCTTCATGGGTTTGTCCTGTTACTGCTTCTGGTGGCTGTATTTGCTGTGCTAGACTCTTTCAGAATTCTGAAGACAACCTTACAAGTGGGGATGTAGCTCAGTGGTAGAGCGCATGCTTCGCCTGTGTGAGGAACTGGCTTCGACCCCCAGCATCTCAATGAAGCATAGCTTGTTTCCTGAATGCCATTGTTTAACACTCAGGTACTCTTGCTTCCTGTTAGGCCCCAACAACCAAAAAGTGCTCTTTCCTGGGTGAGTCCCAAACGGCTGTGACTCAACTGTGCAACTTTCTTCCAGTCACCAAGACATGGGTTGCTTCTTCTGTTCTCCTTTTGGTAGCTGCCTATGCAATGCTATTTTGGTTACAGCCTATGGACAGTGTAGAATCGGTAGAATTGGTATCAATTCACGGGTCAGAACAGTGTTGTGATTTTGAGCATGTTCCAGCCATTTCCACACACTTCCGCTGTCGGAGTTACCACATGCCCTCATAGGTTTGTGTGTGGTTCAAATTTAAGCACTCACTCTTTTCTATGGCATGGTGGCCAAGTGGTAAGGCGTCGGTCTCGTAAACCGAAGATCACGGGTTAGATCCCCGTTCGTGCCTTTAAGGAAAGTGGACCGAACGGTCTATAATGTCCGTTCACTACCAAAATATCTGCTTCCAATTTTGTCCTTGTACAAGAGACCTCTGTATGTTATCAAGCACTCGTCTGACTCTCAAAGAAGCAGCTGAAATGTCCTGGCGGAAAGGTGCTTACCTTTTAAATGGCAGACAACGGGAACATCTACCTCCATTTCTAATGTGACCTCTACCTTTGTTTTGAGTATTTCAATGATCTTTACTGAGTTTACCATCAGGTTTCCATGTGATAGAGTCTGCAGGAGCGAAAACTGGGCTTTGCTAGGTAAGAATTTCTCCATTGCTTCCAGGTAGTTTGCAGATTAAGAGGCTGTATGTCAAAGTCTATGTTATAGGGCCAAGGATTCCTGATGGTGTGGCAGGCCTTCTCACCCCTTCAGGGAGTAGTGATACATTAGGCAACTGTAGACTAGTTGATAAACCTTTGGAATCATTCTCTTTGGCTCTACAACCAATTAGTTCCACACGTCAAGGGGATGTAGCTCAGTGGAAGAGTGCATGCTTTGCATGTATGAGGTCCAGGGTTCAATCCCCTGCATCTCCATGAGCATTATCTATAGATATGGTTGGCTATATTTTAACCTTTCGGGTTGAGCTGACATTCAGACGCTGTGCATTTCTCTCACTCTTTTTGTGCCTTAATAGTGTTGCTTGCAGCTTCTCTTATTGATAGACGATGCTCAGTTTCCGTTCGGTTATACATAGGTCACAATGGTGTCGTGATTTTGAGCATGTTCCTGCCATTTCCTCACATTTCCGCTGTCGGAGTTACCACATGTCCTCATAAGTTTGTGTGTGGTTCAAATTTAAGGACTCTCTCTTTTCTATGGCATGGTGGCCAAGTGGTAAGGCGTCGGTCTCGTAAACTGAAGATCACGGGTTCGATCCCCGTTCGTGCCTTTAAGGAAAGTGGACGAACGGTCTATAATGTCCATTCACTACTAAAATATCTGCTTCCAATTTTGTCCTTGTACAAGAGACCTCTGTATGTGATCAAGCACTCGTCTGACTCTCAAAGAAGCAGCTGAAATGGCCTGGCGGAAAGGTGCTTACCTTTTAAATGGCAGACAACGGGAACATCTACATCCATTTCTAATGTGACCTCTACCTTTATTTTGAGTATTTCAATGATCTTTACTGAGTTTACCATCAGGTTTCCATGTGATAGAGTCTGCAGGAGCGAAAACTGGGCTTTGCTAGGTAAGAATTTCTCCATTGCTTCCAGGTAGGTTGCAGATTAAGAGGCTGTATGTCAAAGTCTATGTTATAGGGCCAAGTATTCCTGATGGTGTGGCAGGCCTTCTCACCCCTTCAGGGAGTAGTGATACATTAGGCAACTGTAGACTAGTTGATAAACCTTTGGAATCATTCTCTTTGGCTCTACAACCAATTAGTTCCACATGTCAAGGGGATGTAGCTCAGTGGAAGAGCGCATGCTTTGCATGTATGAGGTCCAGGGTTCAATCCCCTGCATCTCCATGAGCATTGTCTATAGATATTGTTGGCTATATTTTAACCTTTCGGGTTGAGCTGACATTCAGACGCTGTGCATTTCTCTTACCCTTTTCGTGCCTTAATAGTGTTGCTTGCAGCTTCTCTTATTGATAGACGATGCTCAGTTTCCGTTCGGTTATACATCGGTCACAATGGTGTCGTGTTTTTGAGCATGTTCACTGCTGCTTTTAACACATGCCTTCGTAACCAAAGATCACCGGTTAGCCATTGGACCATTAAAGTGCTTTGTCAGTTTTCAATTCTGTTTTTGTTCCTTGCAAACTTGACATTCTGGCATGGCTGCTGCTGAAGTATAACTTGCTTCATGGGTTTGTCCTGTTACTGCTTCTGGTGGCTGTATTTGCTGTGCTAGACTCTTTCAGAATTCTGAAGACAACCTTACAAGTGGGGATGTAGCTCAGTGGTAGAGCGCATGCTTCGCCTGTGTGAGGAACTGGCTTCGACCCCCAGCATCTCAATGAAGCATAGCTTGTTTCCTGAATGCCATTGTTTAACACTCAGGTACTCTTGCTTCCTGTTAGGCCCCAACAACCAAAAAGTGCTCTTTCCTGGGTGAGTCCCAAACGGCTGTGACTCAACTGTGCAACTTTCTTCCAGTCACCAAGACATGGGTTGCTTCTTCTGTTCTCCTTTTGGTAGCTGCCTATGCAATGCTATTTTGGTTACAGCCTATGGACAGTGTAGAATCGGTAGAATTGGTATCAATTCACGGGTCAGAACAGTGTTGTGATTTTGAGCATGTTCCAGCCATTTCCACACACTTCCGCTGTCGGAGTTACCACATGCCCTCATAGGTTTGTGTGTGGTTCAAATTTAAGCACTCACTCTTTTCTATGGCATGGTGGCCAAGTGGTAAGGCGTCGGTCTCGTAAACCGAAGATCACGGGTTAGATCCCCGTTCGTGCCTTTAAGGAAAGTGGACCGAACGGTCTATAATGTCCGTTCACTACCAAAATATCTGCTTCCAATTTTGTCCTTGTACAAGAGACCTCTGTATGTTATCAAGCACTCGTCTGACTCTCAAAGAAGCAGCTGAAATGTCCTGGCGGAAAGGTGCTTACCTTTTAAATGGCAGACAACGGGAACATCTACCTCCATTTCTAATGTGACCTCTACCTTTGTTTTGAGTATTTCAATGATCTTTACTGAGTTTACCATCAGGTTTCCATGTGATAGAGTCTGCAGGAGCGAAAACTGGGCTTTGCTAGGTAAGAATTTCTCCATTGCTTCCAGGTAGTTTGCAGATTAAGAGGCTGTATGTCAAAGTCTATGTTATAGGGCCAAGGATTCCTGATGGTGTGGCAGGCCTTCTCACCCCTTCAGGGAGTAGTGATACATTAGGCAACTGTAGACTAGTTGATAAACCTTTGGAATCATTCTCTTTGGCTCTACAACCAATTAGTTCCACACGTCAAGGGGATGTAGCTCAGTGGAAGAGTGCATGCTTTGCATGTATGAGGTCCAGGGTTCAATCCCCTGCATCTCCATGAGCATTATCTATAGATATGGTTGGCTATATTTTAACCTTTCGGGTTGAGCTGACATTCAGACGCTGTGCATTTCTCTCACTCTTTTTGTGCCTTAATAGTGTTGCTTGCAGCTTCTCTTATTGATAGACGATGCTCAGTTTCCGTTCGGTTATACATAGGTCACAATGGTGTCGTGATTTTGAGCATGTTCCTGCCATTTCCTCACATTTCCGCTGTCGGAGTTACCACATGTCCTCATAAGTTTGTGTGTGGTTCAAATTTAAGGACTCTCTCTTTTCTATGGCATGGTGGCCAAGTGGTAAGGCGTCGGTCTCGTAAACCGAAGATCACGGGTTCGATCCCCGTTCGTGCCTTTAAGGAAAGTGGACGAACGGTCTATAATGTCCATTCACTACTAAAATATCTGCTTCCAATTTTGTCCTTGTACAAGAGACCTCTGTATGTGATCAAGCACTCGTCTGACTCTCAAAGAAGCAGCTGAAATGGCCTGGCGGAAAGGTGCTTACCTTTTAAATGGCAGACAACGGGAACATCTACATCCATTTCTAATGTGACCTCTACCTTTATTTTGAGTATTTCAATGATCTTTACTGAGTTTACCATCAGGTTTCCATGTGATAGAGTCTGCAGGAGCGAAAACTGGGCTTTGCTAGGTAAGAATTTCTCCATTGCTTCCAGGTAGGTTGCAGATTAAGAGGCTGTATGTCAAAGTCTATGTTATAGGGCCAAGTATTCCTGATGGTGTGGCAGGCCTTCTCACCCCTTCAGGGAGTAGTGATACATTAGGCAACTGTAGACTAGTTGATAAACCTTTGGAATCATTCTCTTTGGCTCTACAACCAATTAGTTCCACATGTCAAGGGGATGTAGCTCAGTGGAAGAGCGCATGCTTTGCATGTATGAGGTCCAGGGTTCAATCCCCTGCATCTCCATGAGCATTGTCTATAGATATTGTTGGCTATATTTTAACCTTTCGGGTTGAGCTGACATTCAGACGCTGTGCATTTCTCTTACCCTTTTCGTGCCTTAATAGTGTTGCTTGCAGCTTCTCTTATTGATAGACGATGCTCAGTTTCCGTTCGGTTATACATCGGTCACAATGGTGTCGTGTTTTTGAGCATGTTCACTGCTGCTTTTAACACATGCCTTCGTAACCAAAGATCACCGGTTAGCCATTGGACCATTAAAGTGCTTTGTCAGTTTTCAATTCTGTTTTTGTTCCTTGCAAACTTGACATTCTGGCATGGCTGCTGCTGAAGTATAACTTGCTTCATGGGTTTGTCCTGTTACTGCTTCTGGTGGCTGTATTTGCTGTGCTAGACTCTTTCAGAATTCTGAAGACAACCTTACAAGTGGGGATGTAGCTCAGTGGTAGAGCGCATGCTTCGCCTGTGTGAGGAACTGGCTTCGACCCCCAGCATCTCAATGAAGCATAGCTTGTTTCCTGAATGCCATTGTTTAACACTCAGGTACTCTTGCTTCCTGTTAGGCCCCAACAACCAAAAAGTGCTCTTTCCTGGGTGAGTCCCAAACGGCTGTGACTCAACTGTGCAACTTTCTTCCAGTCACCAAGACATGGGTTGCTTCTTCTGTTCTCCTTTTGGTAGCTGCCTATGCAATGCTATTTTGGTTACAGCCTATGGACAGTGTAGAATCGGTAGAATTGGTATCAATTCACGGGTCAGAACAGTGTTGTGATTTTGAGCATGTTCCAGCCATTTCCACACACTTCCGCTGTCGGAGTTACCACATGCCCTCATAGGTTTGTGTGTGGTTCAAATTTAAGCACTCACTCTTTTCTATGGCATGGTGGCCAAGTGGTAAGGCGTCGGTCTCGTAAACCGAAGATCACGGGTTAGATCCCCGTTCGTGCCTTTAAGGAAAGTGGACCGAACGGTCTATAATGTCCGTTCACTACCAAAATATCTGCTTCCAATTTTGTCCTTGTACAAGAGACCTCTGTATGTTATCAAGCACTCGTCTGACTCTCAAAGAAGCAGCTGAAATGTCCTGGCGGAAAGGTGCTTACCTTTTAAATGGCAGACAACGGGAACATCTACCTCCATTTCTAATGTGACCTCTACCTTTGTTTTGAGTATTTCAATGATCTTTACTGAGTTTACCATCAGGTTTCCATGTGATAGAGTCTGCAGGAGCGAAAACTGGGCTTTGCTAGGTAAGAATTTCTCCATTGCTTCCAGGTAGTTTGCAGATTAAGAGGCTGTATGTCAAAGTCTATGTTATAGGGCCAAGGATTCCTGATGGTGTGGCAGGCCTTCTCACCCCTTCAGGGAGTAGTGATACATTAGGCAACTGGACTAGTTGATAAACCTTTGGAATCATTCTCTTTGGCTCTACAACCAATTAGTTCCACACGTCAAGGGGATGTAGCTCAGTGGAAGAGCGCATGCTTTGCATGTATGAGGTCCAGGGTTCAATCCCCTGCATCTCCATGAGCATTATCTATAGATATGGTTGGCTATATTTTAACCTTTCGGGTTGAGCTGACATTCAGACGCTGTGCATTTCTCTCACTCTTTTTGTGCCTTAATAGTGTTGCTTGCAGCTTCTCTTATTGATAGACGATGCTCAGTTTCCGTTCGGTTATACATCGGTCACAATGGTGTCGTGTTTTTGAGCATGTTCACTGCTGCTTTTAACACACGCCTTCGTAACCGAAGATCACCGGTTAGCCATTGGACCATTAAAGTGCTTTGTCAGTTTTCAATTCTGTTTTTGTTCCTTGCAAACTTGACATTCTGGCATGGCTGCTGCTGAAGTATAACTTGCTTCATGGGTTCGTCCTGTTACTGCTTCTGGTGGCCGTATTTGCTGTGCTAGACTCTTTCAGAATTCTGAAGACAACCTTACAAGTGGGGATGTAGCTCAGTGGTAGAGCCCATGCTTCGCCTGTGTGAGGAACTGGCTTCGACCCCCAGCATCTCAATGAAGCATAGCTTGTTTCCTGAATGCCATTGTTTAACACTCAGGTACTCTTGCTTCCTGTTAGGCCCCAACAACCAAAAAGTGCTCTTTCCTGGGTGAGTCCCAAACGGCTGTGACTCAACTGTGCAACTTTCTTCCAGTCACCAAGACATGGGTTGCTTCTTCTGTTCTCCTTTTGGTAGCTGCCTATGCAATGCTATTTTGGTTACAGCCTATGGACAGTGTAGAATCGGTAGAATTGGTATCAATTCACGGGTCAGAACAGTGTTGTGATTTTGAGCATGTTCCAGCCATTTCCACACACTTCCGCTGTCGGAGTTACCACATGCCCTCATCGGTTTGTGTGTGGTTCAAATTTAAGCACTCTCTCTTTTCTACGGCATGGTGGCCAAGTGGTAAGGCGTCGGTCTCGTAAACCGAAGATCATGGGTTCGATCCCCGTTCGTGCCTTTAAGGAAAGTGGACCGAAGGGTCTATAATGTCCATTCACTACCAAAATATCTGCTTCCAATTATGTCCTTGTACAAGAGACCTCTGTATGTGATCAAGCACTCGTCTGACTCTCAAAGAAGCAGCTGAAATGGCCTGGTGGAAAGGTGCTTACCTTTTAAATGGCAGACAACGGGAACATCTACATCCATTTCTAATGTGACCTCTACCTTTGTTTTGAGTATTTCAATGATCTTTACTGAGTTTACCATCAGGTTTCCATGTGATAGAGTCTGCAGGAGCGAAAACTGGGCTTTGCTAGGTAAGAATTTCTCCATTGCTTCCAGGTAGTTTGCAGATTAAGAGGCTGTATGTCAAAGTCTATGTTATAGGGCCAAGGATTCCTGATGGTGTGGCAGGCCTTCTCACCCCTTCAGGGAGTAGTGATACATTAGGCAACTGGACTAGTTGATAAACCTTTGGAATCATTCTCTTTGGCTCTACAACCAATTAGTTCCACATGTCAAGGGAATGTAGCTCAGTGGAAGAGCGCATGCTTTGCATGTATGAGGTCCAGGGTTCAATCCCCTGCATCTCCATGAGCATTATCTATAGATATGGTTGGCTATATTTTAACCTTTCGGGTTGAGCTGACATTCAGACGCTGTGCATTTCTCTCACTCTTTTTGTGCCTTAATAGTGTTGCTTGCAGCTTCTCTTATTGATAGACGATGCTCAGTTTCCGTTCGGTTATACATCGGTCACAATGGTGTCGTGTTTTTGAGCATGTTCACTGCTGCTTTTAACACATGCCTTCGTAACCGAAGATCACCGGTTAGCCATTGGACCATTAAAGTGCTTTGTCAGTTTTCAATTCTGTTTTTGTTCCTTGCAAACTTGACATTCTGGCATGGCTGCTGCTGAAGTATAACTTGCTTCATGGGTTCGTCCTGTTACTGCTTCTGGTGGCCGTATTTGCTGTGCTAGACTCTTTCAGAATTCTGAAGACAACCTTACAAGTGGGGATGTAACTCAGTGGTAGAGCCCATGCTTCGCCTGTGTGAGGAACTGGCTTCGACCCCCAGCATCTCAATGAAGCATAGCTTGTTTCCTGAATGCCATTGTTTAACACTCAGGTACTCTTGCTTCCTGTTAGGCCCCAACAACCAAAAAGTGCTCTTTCCTGGGTGAGTCCCAAACGGCTGTGACTCAACTGTGCAACTTTCTTCCAGTCACCAAGACATGGGTTGCTTCTTCTGTTCTCCTTTTGGTAGCTGCCTATGCAATGCTATTTTGGTTACAGCCTATGGACAGTGTAGAATCGGTAGAATTGGTATCAATTCACGGGTCAGAACAGTGTTGTGATTTTGAGCATGTTCCAGCCATTTCCACACACTTCCGCTGTCGGAGTTACCACATGCCCTCATCGGTTTGTGTGTGGTTCAAATTTAAGCACTCTCTCTTTTCTAGGGCATGGTGGCCAAGTGGTAAGGCGTCGGTCTCGTAAACCGAAGATCATGGGTTCGATCCCCGTTCGTGCCTTTAAGGAAAGTGGACCGAAGGGTCTATAATGTCCATTCACTACCAAAATATCTGCTTCCAATTATGTCCTTGTACAAGACACCTCTGTATGTGATCAAGCACTCGTCTGACTCTCAAAGAAGCAGCTGAAATGGCCTGGTGGAAAGGTGCTTACCTTTTAAATGGCAGACAACGGGAACATCTACATCCATTTCTAATGTGACCTCTACCTTTGTTTTGAGTATTTCAATGATCTTTACTGAGTTTACCATCAGGTTTCCATGTGATAGAGTCTGCAGGAGCGAAAACTGGGCTTTGCTAGGTAAGAATTTCTCCATTGCTTCCAGGTAGTTTGCAGATTAAGAGGCTGTATGTCAAAGTCTATGTTATAGGGCCAAGGATTCCTGATGGTGTGGCAGGCCTTCTCACCCCTTCAGGGAGTAGTGATACATTAGGCAACTGGACTAGTTGATAAACCTTTGGAATCATTCTCTTTGGCTCTACAACCAATTAGTTCCACATGTCAAGGGAATGTAGCTCAGTGGAAGAGCGCATGCTTTGCATGTATGAGGTCCAGGGTTCAATCCCCTGCATCTCCATGAGCATTATCTATAGATATGGTTGGCTATATTTTAACCTTTCGGGTTGAGCTGACATTCAGACGCTGTGCATTTCTCTCACTCTTTTTGTGCCTTAATAGTGTTGCTTGCAGCTTCTCTTATTGATAGACGATGCTCAGTTTCCGTTCGGTTATACATCGGTCACAATGGTGTCGTGTTTTTGAGCATGTTCACTGCTGCTTTTAACACATGCCTTCGTAACCGAAGATCACCGGTTAGCCATTGGACCATTAAAGTGCTTTGTCAGTTTTCAATTCTGTTTTTGTTCCTTGCAAACTTGACATTCTGGCATGGCTGCTGCTGAAGTATAACTTGCTTCATGGGTTCGTCCTGTTACTGCTTCTGGTGGCCGTATTTGCTGTGCTAGACTCTTTCAGAATTCTGAAGACAACCTTACAAGTGGGGATGTAACTCAGTGGTAGAGCCCATGCTTCGCCTGTGTGAGGAACTGGCTTCGACCCCCAGCATCTCAATGAAGCATAGCTTGTTTCCTGAATGCCATTGTTTAACACTCAGGTACTCTTGCTTCCTGTTAGGCCCCAACAACCAAAAAGTGCTCTTTCCTGGGTGAGTCCCAAACGGCTGTGACTCAACTGTGCAACTTTCTTCCAGTCACCAAGACATGGGTTGCTTCTTCTGTTCTCCTTTTGGTAGCTGCCTATGCAATGCTATTTTGGTTACAGCCTATGGACAGTGTAGAATCGGTAGAATTGGTATCAATTCACGGGTCAGAACAGTGTTGTGATTTTGAGCATGTTCCAGCCATTTCCACACACTTCCGCTGTCGGAGTTACCACATGCCCTCATAGGTTTGTGTGTGGTTCAAATTTAAGCACTCACTCTTTTCTATGGCATGGTGGCCAAGTGGTAAGGCGTCGGTCTCGTAAACCGAAGATCACGGGTTAGATCCCCGTTCGTGCCTTTAAGGACAGTGGACCGAACGGTCTATAATGTCCGTTCACTACCAAAATATCTGCTTCCAATTTTGTCCTTGTACAAGAGACCTCTGTATGTTATCAAGCACTCGTCTGACTCTCAAAGAAGCAGCTGAAATGTCCTGGCGGAAAGGTGCTTACCTTTTAAATGGCAGACAACGGGAACATCTACCTCCATTTCTAATGTGACCTCTACCTTTGTTTTGAGTATTTCAATGATCTTTACTGAGTTTACCATCAGGTTTCCATGTGATAGAGTCTGCAGGAGCGAAAACTGGGCTTTGCTAGGTAAGAATTTCTCCATTGCTTCCAGGTAGTTTGCAGATTAAGAGGCTGTATGTCAAAGTCTATGTTATAGGGCCAAGGATTCCTGATGGTGTGGCAGGCCTTCTCACCCCTTCAGGGAGTAGTGATACATTAGGCAACTGGACTAGTTGATAAACCTTTGGAATCATTCTCTTTGGCTCTACAACCAATTAGTTCCACACGTCAAGGGGATGTAGCTCAGTGGAAGAGCGCATGCTTTGCATGTATGAGGTCCAGGGTTCAATCCCCTGCATCTCCATGAGCATTATCTATAGATATGGTTGGCTATATTTTAACCTTTCGGGTTGAGCTGACATTCAGACGCTGTGCATTTCTCTCACTCTTTTTGTGCCTTAATAGTGTTGCTTGCAGCTTCTCTTATTGATAGACGATGCTCAGTTTCCGTTCGGTTATACATCGGTCACAATGGTGTCGTGTTTTTGAGCATGTTCACTGCTGCTTTTAACACACGCCTTCGTAACCGAAGATCACCGGTTAGCCATTGGACCATTAAAGTGCTTTGTCAGTTTTCAATTCTGTTTTTGTTCCTTGCAAACTTGACATTCTGGCATGGCTGCTGCTGAAGTATAACTTGCTTCATGGGTTCGTCCTGTTACTGCTTCTGGTGGCCGTATTTGCTGTGCTAGACTCTTTCAGAATTCTGAAGACAACCTTACAAGTGGGGATGTAGCTCAGTGGTAGAGCCCATGCTTCGCCTGTGTGAGGAACTGGCTTCGACCCCCAGCATCTCAATGAAGCATAGCTTGTTTCCTGAATGCCATTGTTTAACACTCAGGTACTCTTGCTTCCTGTTAGGCCCCAACAACCAAAAAGTGCTCTTTCCTGGGTGAGTCCCAAACGGCTGTGACTCAACTGTGCAACTTTCTTCCAGTCACCAAGACATGGGTTGCTTCTTCTGTTCTCCTTTTGGTAGCTGCCTATGCAATGCTATTTTGGTTACAGCCTATGGACAGTGTAGAATCGGTAGAATTGGTATCAATTCACGGGTCAGAACAGTGTTGTGATTTTGAGCATGTTCCAGCCATTTCCACACACTTCCGCTGTCGGAGTTACCACATGCCCTCATAGGTTTGTGTGTGGTTCAAATTTAAGCACTCTCTCTTTTCTGTGGAATGGTGGCCAAGTGGTAAGGCGTCGGTCTCGTAAACCGAAGATCATGGGTTCGATCCCCGTTCGTGCCTTTAAGGAAAGTGGACCGAAGGGTCTATAATGTCCATTCACTACCAAAATATCTGCTTCCAATTTTGTCCTTGTACAAGAGACCTCTGTATGTGATCAAGCACTCGTCTGACTCTCAAAGAAGCAGCTGAAATGGCCTGGTGGAAAGGTGCTTACCTTTTAAATGGCAGACAACGGGAACATCTACATCCATTTCTAATGTGACCTCTACCTTTGTTTTGAGTATTTCAATGATCTTTACTGAGTTTACCATCAGGTTTCCATGTGACAGAGTCTGCAGGAGCGAAAACTGGGCTTTGCTAGGTAAGAATTTCTCCATTGCTTCCAGGTAGTTTGCAGATTAAGAGGCTGTATGTCAAAGTCTATGTTATAGGGCCAAGGATTCCTGATGGTGTGGCAGGCCTTCTCACCCCTTCAGGGAGTAGTGATACATTAGGCAACTGGACTAGTTGATAAACCTTTGGAATCATTCTCTTTGGCTCTACAACCAATTAGTTCCACACGTCAAGGGGATGTAGCTCAGTGGAAGAGCGCATGCTTTGCATGTATGAGGTCCAGGGTTCAATCCCCTGCATCTCCATGAGCATTATCTATAGATATGGTTGGCTATATTTTAACCTTTCGGGTTGAGCTGACATTCAGACGCTGTGCATTTCTCTCACTCTTTTTGTGCCTTAATAGTGTTGCTTGCAGCTTCTCTTATTGATAGACGATGCTCAGTTTCCGTTCGGTTATACATAGGTCACAATGGTGTCGTGATTTTGAGCATGTTCCTGCCATTTCCTCACATTTCCGCTGTCGGAGTTACCACATGTCCTCATAAGTTTGTGTGTGGTTCAAATTTAAGGACTCTCTCTTTTCTATGGCATGGTGGCCAAGTGGTAAGGCGTCGGTCTCGTAAACCGAAGATCGCGGGTTCGATCCCCGTTCGTGCCTTTAAGGAAAGTGGACCGAACGGTCTATAATGTCCATTCACTACTAAAATATCTGCTTCCAATTTTGTCCTTGTACAAGAGACCTCTGTATGTGATCAAGCACTCGTCTGACTCTCAAAGAAGCAGCTGAAATGGCCTGGCGGAAAGGTGCTTACCTTTTAAATGGCAGACAACGGGAACATCTACATCCATTTCTAATGTGACCTCTACCTTTGTTTTGAGTATTTCAATGATCTTTACTGAGTTTACCATCAGGTTTCCATGTGATAGAGTCTGTAGGAGCGAAAACTGGGCTTTGCTAGGTAAGAATTTCTCCATTGCTTCCAGGTAGGTTGCAGATTAAGAGGCTGTATGTCAAAGTCTATGTTATAGGGACAAGTATTCCTGATGGTGTGGCAGGCCTTCTCACCCCTTCAGGGAGTAGTGATACATTAGGCAACTGTAGACTAGTTGATAAACCTTTGGAATCATTCTCTTTGGCTCTACAACCAATTAGTTCCACATGTCAAGGGGATGTAGCTCAGTGGAAGAGCGCATGCTTTGCATGTATGAGGTCCAGGGTTCAATCCCCTCCATCTCCATGAGCATTGTCTATAGATATTGTTGGCTATATTTTAACCTTTCGGGTTGAGCTGACATTCAGACGCTGTGCATTTCTCTTACCCTTTTCGTGCCTTAATAGTGTTGCTTGCAGCTTCTCTTATTGATAGACGATGCTCAGTTTCCGTTCGGTTATACATCGGTCACAATGGTGTCGTGTTTTTGAGCATGCTCACTGCTGCTTTTAACACATGCCTTCGTAACCGAAGATCACCGGTTAGCCATTGGACCATTAAAGTGCTTTGTCAGTTTTCAATTCTGTTTTTGTTCCTTGCAAACTTGACATTCTGGCATGACTGCTGCTGAAGTATAACTTGCTTCATGGGTTTGTCCTGTTACTGCTTCTGGTGGCTGTATTTGCTGTGCTAGACTCTTTCAGAATTCTGAAGACAACCTTACAAGTGGGGATGTAGCTCAGTGGTAGAGCGCATGCTTCGCCTGTGTGAGGAACTGGCTTCGACCCCCAGCATCTCAATGAAGCATAGCTTGTTTCCTGAATGCCATTGTTTAACACTCAGGTACTCTTGCTTCCTGTTAGGCCCCAACAACCAAAAAGTGCTCTTTCCTGGGTGAGTCCCAAACGGCTGTGACTCAACTGTGCAACTTTCTTCCAGTCACCAAGACATGGGTTGCTTCTTCTGTTCTCCTTTTGGTAGCTGCCTATGCAATGCTATTTTGGTTACAGCCTATGGACAGTGTAGAATCGGTAGAATTGGTATCAATTCACGGGTCAGAACAGTGTTGTGATTTTGAGCATGTTCCAGCCATTTCCACACACTTCCGCTGTCGGAGTTACCACATGCCCTCATAGGTTTGTGTGTGGTTCAAATTTAAGCACTCACTCTTTTCTATGGCATGGTGGCCAAGTGGTAAGGCGTCGGTCTCGTAAACCGAAGATCACGGGTTAGATCCCCGTTCGTGCCTTTAAGGAAAGTGGACCGAACGGTCTATAATGTCCGTTCACTACCAAAATATCTGCTTCCAATTTTGTCCTTGTACAAGAGACCTCTGTATGTTATCAAGCACTCGTCTGACTCTCAAAGAAGCAGCTGAAATGTCCTGGCGGAAAGGTGCTTACCTTTTAAATGGCAGACAACGGGAACATCTACCTCCATTTCTAATGTGACCTCTACCTTTGTTTTGAGTATTTCAATGATCTTTACTGAGTTTACCATCAGGTTTCCATGTGATAGAGTCTGCAGGAGCGAAAACTGGGCTTTGCTAGGTAAGAATTTCTCCATTGCTTCCAGGTAGTTTGCAGATTAAGAGGCTGTATGTCAAAGTCTATGTTATAGGGCCAAGGATTCCTGATGGTGTGGCAGGCCTTCTCACCCCTTCAGGGAGTAGTGATACATTAGGCAACTGTAGACTAGTTGATAAACCTTTGGAATCATTCTCTTTGGCTCTACAACCAATTAGTTCCACACGTCAAGGGGATGTAGCTCAGTGGAAGAGTGCATGCTTTGCATGTATGAGGTCCAGGGTTCAATCCCCTGCATCTCCATGAGCATTATCTATAGATATGGTTGGCTATATTTTAACCTTTCGGGTTGAGCTGACATTCAGACGCTGTGCATTTCTCTCACTCTTTTTGTGCCTTAATAGTGTTGCTTGCAGCTTCTCTTATTGATAGACGATGCTCAGTTTCCGTTCGGTTATACATCGGTCACAATGGTGTCGTGTTTTTGAGCATGTTCACTGCCATTTCCTCACATTTCCGCTGTCGGAGTTACCACATGTCCTCATAAGTTTGTGTGTGGTTCAAATTTAAGGACTCTCTCTTTTCTATGGCATGGTGGCCAAGTGGTAAGGCGTCGGTCTCGTAAACTGAAGATCACGGGTTCGATCCCCGTTCGTGCCTTTAAGGAAAGTGGACGAACGGTCTATAATGTCCATTCACTACTAAAATATCTGCTTCCAATTTTGTCCTTGTACAAGAGACCTCTGTATGTGATCAAGCACTCGTCTGACTCTCAAAGAAGCAGCTGAAATGGCCTGGCGGAAAGGTGCTTACCTTTTAAATGGCAGACAACGGGAACATCTACATCCATTTCTAATGTGACCTCTACCTTTATTTTGAGTATTTCAATGATCTTTACTGAGTTTACCATCAGGTTTCCATGTGATAGAGTCTGCAGGAGCGAAAACTGGGCTTTGCTAGGTAAGAATTTCTCCATTGCTTCCAGGTAGGTTGCAGATTAAGAGGCTGTATGTCAAAGTCTATGTTATAGGGCCAAGTATTCCTGATGGTGTGGCAGGCCTTCTCACCCCTTCAGGGAGTAGTGATACATTAGGCAACTGTAGACTAGTTGATAAACCTTTGGAATCATTCTCTTTGGCTCTACAACCAATTAGTTCCACATGTCAAGGGGATGTAGCTCAGTGGAAGAGCGCATGCTTTGCATGTATGAGGTCCAGGGTTCAATCCCCTGCATCTCCATGAGCATTGTCTATAGATATTGTTGGCTATATTTTAACCTTTCGGGTTGAGCTGACATTCAGACGCTGTGCATTTCTCTTACCCTTTTCGTGCCTTAATAGTGTTGCTTGCAGCTTCTCTTATTGATAGACGATGCTCAGTTTCCGTTCGGTTATACATCGGTCACAATGGTGTCGTGTTTTTGAGCATGTTCACTGCTGCTTTTAACACATGCCTTCGTAACCAAAGATCACCGGTTAGCCATTGGACCATTAAAGTGCTTTGTCAGTTTTCAATTCTGTTTTTGTTCCTTGCAAACTTGACATTCTGGCATGGCTGCTGCTGAAGTATAACTTGCTTCATGGGTTTGTCCTGTTACTGCTTCTGGTGGCTGTATTTGCTGTGCTAGACTCTTTCAGAATTCTGAAGACAACCTTACAAGTGGGGATGTAGCTCAGTGGTAGAGCGCATGCTTCGCCTGTGTGAGGAACTGGCTTCGACCCCCAGCATCTCAATGAAGCATAGCTTGTTTCCTGAATGCCATTGTTTAACACTCAGGTACTCTTGCTTCCTGTTAGGCCCCAACAACCAAAAAGTGCTCTTTCCTGGGTGAGTCCCAAACGGCTGTGACTCAACTGTGCAACTTTCTTCCAGTCACCAAGACATGGGTTGCTTCTTCTGTTCTCCTTTTGGTAGCTGCCTATGCAATGCTATTTTGGTTACAGCCTATGGACAGTGTAGAATCGGTAGAATTGGTATCAATTCACGGGTCAGAACAGTGTTGTGATTTTGAGCATGTTCCAGCCATTTCCACACACTTCCGCTGTCGGAGTTACCACATGCCCTCATAGGTTTGTGTGTGGTTCAAATTTAAGCACTCACTCTTTTCTATGGCATGGTGGCCAAGTGGTAAGGCGTCGGTCTCGTAAACCGAAGATCACGGGTTAGATCCCCGTTCGTGCCTTTAAGGAAAGTGGACCGAACGGTCTATAATGTCCGTTCACTACCAAAATATCTGCTTCCAATTTTGTCCTTGTACAAGAGACCTCTGTATGTTATCAAGCACTCGTCTGACTCTCAAAGAAGCAGCTGAAATGTCCTGGCGGAAAGGTGCTTACCTTTTAAATGGCAGACAACGGGAACATCTACCTCCATTTCTAATGTGACCTCTACCTTTGTTTTGAGTATTTCAATGATCTTTACTGAGTTTACCATCAGGTTTCCATGTGATAGAGTCTGCAGGAGCGAAAACTGGGCTTTGCTAGGTAAGAATTTCTCCATTGCTTCCAGGTAGTTTGCAGATTAAGAGGCTGTATGTCAAAGTCTATGTTATAGGGCCAAGGATTCCTGATGGTGTGGCAGGCCTTCTCACCCCTTCAGGGAGTAGTGATACATTAGGCAACTGGACTAGTTGATAAACCTTTGGAATCATTCTCTTTGGCTCTACAACCAATTAGTTCCACACGTCAAGGGGATGTAGCTCAGTGGAAGAGCGCATGCTTTGCATGTATGAGGTCCAGGGTTCAATCCCCTGCATCTCCATGAGCATTATCTATAGATATGGTTGGCTATATTTTAACCTTTCGGGTTGAGCTGACATTCAGACGCTGTGCATTTCTCTCACTCTTTTTGTGCCTTAATAGTGTTGCTTGCAGCTTCTCTTATTGATAGACGATGCTCAGTTTCCGTTCGGTTATACATCGGTCACAATGGTGTCGTGTTTTTGAGCATGTTCACTGCTGCTTTTAACACACGCCTTCGTAACCGAAGATCACCGGTTAGCCATTGGACCATTAAAGTGCTTTGTCAGTTTTCAATTCTGTTTTTGTTCCTTGCAAACTTGACATTCTGGCATGGCTGCTGCTGAAGTATAACTTGCTTCATGGGTTCGTCCTGTTACTGCTTCTGGTGGCCGTATTTGCTGTGCTAGACTCTTTCAGAATTCTGAAGACAACCTTACAAGTGGGGATGTAGCTCAGTGGTAGAGCCCATGCTTCGCCTGTGTGAGGAACTGGCTTCGACCCCCAGCATCTCAATGAAGCATAGCTTGTTTCCTGAATGCCATTGTTTAACACTCAGGTACTCTTGCTTCCTGTTAGGCCCCAACAACCAAAAAGTGCTCTTTCCTGGGTGAGTCCCAAACGGCTGTGACTCAACTGTGCAACTTTCTTCCAGTCACCAAGACATGGGTTGCTTCTTCTGTTCTCCTTTTGGTAGCTGCCTATGCAATGCTATTTTGGTTACAGCCTATGGACAGTGTAGAATCGGTAGAATTGGTATCAATTCACGGGTCAGAACAGTGTTGTGATTTTGAGCATGTTCCAGCCATTTCCACACACTTCCGCTGTCGGAGTTACCACATGCCCTCATCGGTTTGTGTGTGGTTCAAATTTAAGCACTCTCTCTTTTCTACGGCATGGTGGCCAAGTGGTAAGGCGTCGGTCTCGTAAACCGAAGATCATGGGTTCGATCCCCGTTCGTGCCTTTAAGGAAAGTGGACCGAAGGGTCTATAATGTCCATTCACTACCAAAATATCTGCTTCCAATTATGTCCTTGTACAAGAGACCTCTGTATGTGATCAAGCACTCGTCTGACTCTCAAAGAAGCAGCTGAAATGGCCTGGTGGAAAGGTGCTTACCTTTTAAATGGCAGACAACGGGAACATCTACATCCATTTCTAATGTGACCTCTACCTTTGTTTTGAGTATTTCAATGATCTTTACTGAGTTTACCATCAGGTTTCCATGTGATAGAGTCTGCAGGAGCGAAAACTGGGCTTTGCTAGGTAAGAATTTCTCCATTGCTTCCAGGTAGTTTGCAGATTAAGAGGCTGTATGTCAAAGTCTATGTTATAGGGCCAAGGATTCCTGATGGTGTGGCAGGCCTTCTCACCCCTTCAGGGAGTAGTGATACATTAGGCAACTGGACTAGTTGATAAACCTTTGGAATCATTCTCTTTGGCTCTACAACCAATTAGTTCCACATGTCAAGGGAATGTAGCTCAGTGGAAGAGCGCATGCTTTGCATGTATGAGGTCCAGGGTTCAATCCCCTGCATCTCCATGAGCATTATCTATAGATATGGTTGGCTATATTTTAACCTTTCGGGTTGAGCTGACATTCAGACGCTGTGCATTTCTCTCACTCTTTTTGTGCCTTAATAGTGTTGCTTGCAGCTTCTCTTATTGATAGACGATGCTCAGTTTCCGTTCGGTTATACATCGGTCACAATGGTGTCGTGTTTTTGAGCATGTTCACTGCTGCTTTTAACACATGCCTTCGTAACCGAAGATCACCGGTTAGCCATTGGACCATTAAAGTGCTTTGTCAGTTTTCAATTCTGTTTTTGTTCCTTGCAAACTTGACATTCTGGCATGGCTGCTGCTGAAGTATAACTTGCTTCATGGGTTCGTCCTGTTACTGCTTCTGGTGGCCGTATTTGCTGTGCTAGACTCTTTCAGAATTCTGAAGACAACCTTACAAGTGGGGATGTAACTCAGTGGTAGAGCCCATGCTTCGCCTGTGTGAGGAACTGGCTTCGACCCCCAGCATCTCAATGAAGCATAGCTTGTTTCCTGAATGCCATTGTTTAACACTCAGGTACTCTTGCTTCCTGTTAGGCCCCAACAACCAAAAAGTGCTCTTTCCTGGGTGAGTCCCAAACGGCTGTGACTCAACTGTGCAACTTTCTTCCAGTCACCAAGACATGGGTTGCTTCTTCTGTTCTCCTTTTGGTAGCTGCCTATGCAATGCTATTTTGGTTACAGCCTATGGACAGTGTAGAATCGGTAGAATTGGTATCAATTCACGGGTCAGAACAGTGTTGTGATTTTGAGCATGTTCCAGCCATTTCCACACACTTCCGCTGTCGGAGTTACCACATGCCCTCATCGGTTTGTGTGTGGTTCAAATTTAAGCACTCTCTCTTTTCTAGGGCATGGTGGCCAAGTGGTAAGGCGTCGGTCTCGTAAACCGAAGATCATGGGTTCGATCCCCGTTCGTGCCTTTAAGGAAAGTGGACCGAAGGGTCTATAATGTCCATTCACTACCAAAATATCTGCTTCCAATTATGTCCTTGTACAAGACACCTCTGTATGTGATCAAGCACTCGTCTGACTCTCAAAGAAGCAGCTGAAATGGCCTGGTGGAAAGGTGCTTACCTTTTAAATGGCAGACAACGGGAACATCTACATCCATTTCTAATGTGACCTCTACCTTTGTTTTGAGTATTTCAATGATCTTTACTGAGTTTACCATCAGGTTTCCATGTGATAGAGTCTGCAGGAGCGAAAACTGGGCTTTGCTAGGTAAGAATTTCTCCATTGCTTCCAGGTAGTTTGCAGATTAAGAGGCTGTATGTCAAAGTCTATGTTATAGGGCCAAGGATTCCTGATGGTGTGGCAGGCCTTCTCACCCCTTCAGGGAGTAGTGATACATTAGGCAACTGGACTAGTTGATAAACCTTTGGAATCATTCTCTTTGGCTCTACAACCAATTAGTTCCACATGTCAAGGGAATGTAGCTCAGTGGAAGAGCGCATGCTTTGCATGTATGAGGTCCAGGGTTCAATCCCCTGCATCTCCATGAGCATTATCTATAGATATGGTTGGCTATATTTTAACCTTTCGGGTTGAGCTGACATTCAGACGCTGTGCATTTCTCTCACTCTTTTTGTGCCTTAATAGTGTTGCTTGCAGCTTCTCTTATTGATAGACGATGCTCAGTTTCCGTTCGGTTATACATCGGTCACAATGGTGTCGTGTTTTTGAGCATGTTCACTGCTGCTTTTAACACATGCCTTCGTAACCGAAGATCACCGGTTAGCCATTGGACCATTAAAGTGCTTTGTCAGTTTTCAATTCTGTTTTTGTTCCTTGCAAACTTGACATTCTGGCATGGCTGCTGCTGAAGTATAACTTGCTTCATGGGTTCGTCCTGTTACTGCTTCTGGTGGCCGTATTTGCTGTGCTAGACTCTTTCAGAATTCTGAAGACAACCTTACAAGTGGGGATGTAACTCAGTGGTAGAGCCCATGCTTCGCCTGTGTGAGGAACTGGCTTCGACCCCCAGCATCTCAATGAAGCATAGCTTGTTTCCTGAATGCCATTGTTTAACACTCAGGTACTCTTGCTTCCTGTTAGGCCCCAACAACCAAAAAGTGCTCTTTCCTGGGTGAGTCCCAAACGGCTGTGACTCAACTGTGCAACTTTCTTCCAGTCACCAAGACATGGGTTGCTTCTTCTGTTCTCCTTTTGGTAGCTGCCTATGCAATGCTATTTTGGTTACAGCCTATGGACAGTGTAGAATCGGTAGAATTGGTATCAATTCACGGGTCAGAACAGTGTTGTGATTTTGAGCATGTTCCAGCCATTTCCACACACTTCCGCTGTCGGAGTTACCACATGCCCTCATAGGTTTGTGTGTGGTTCAAATTTAAGCACTCACTCTTTTCTATGGCATGGTGGCCAAGTGGTAAGGCGTCGGTCTCGTAAACCGAAGATCACGGGTTAGATCCCCGTTCGTGCCTTTAAGGAAAGTGGACCGAACGGTCTATAATGTCCGTTCACTACCAAAATATCTGCTTCCAATTTTGTCCTTGTACAAGAGACCTCTGTATGTTATCAAGCACTCGTCTGACTCTCAAAGAAGCAGCTGAAATGTCCTGGCGGAAAGGTGCTTACCTTTTAAATGGCAGACAACGGGAACATCTACCTCCATTTCTAATGTGACCTCTACCTTTGTTTTGAGTATTTCAATGATCTTTACTGAGTTTACCATCAGGTTTCCATGTGATAGAGTCTGCAGGAGCGAAAACTGGGCTTTGCTAGGTAAGAATTTCTCCATTGCTTCCAGGTAGTTTGCAGATTAAGAGGCTGTATGTCAAAGTCTATGTTATAGGGCCAAGGATTCCTGATGGTGTGGCAGGCCTTCTCACCCCTTCAGGGAGTAGTGATACATTAGGCAACTGGACTAGTTGATAAACCTTTGGAATCATTCTCTTTGGCTCTACAACCAATTAGTTCCACACGTCAAGGGGATGTAGCTCAGTGGAAGAGCGCATGCTTTGCATGTATGAGGTCCAGGGTTCAATCCCCTGCATCTCCATGAGCATTATCTATAGATATGGTTGGCTATATTTTAACCTTTCGGGTTGAGCTGACATTCAGACGCTGTGCATTTCTCTCACTCTTTTTGTGCCTTAATAGTGTTGCTTGCAGCTTCTCTTATTGATAGACGATGCTCAGTTTCCGTTCGGTTATACATCGGTCACAATGGTGTCGTGTTTTTGAGCATGTTCACTGCTGCTTTTAACACACGCCTTCGTAACCGAAGATCACCGGTTAGCCATTGGACCATTAAAGTGCTTTGTCAGTTTTCAATTCTGTTTTTGTTCCTTGCAAACTTGACATTCTGGCATGGCTGCTGCTGAAGTATAACTTGCTTCATGGGTTCGTCCTGTTACTGCTTCTGGTGGCCGTATTTGCTGTGCTAGACTCTTTCAGAATTCTGAAGACAACCTTACAAGTGGGGATGTAGCTCAGTGGTAGAGCCCATGCTTCGCCTGTGTGAGGAACTGGCTTCGACCCCCAGCATCTCAATGAAGCATAGCTTGTTTCCTGAATGCCATTGTTTAACACTCAGGTACTCTTGCTTCCTGTTAGGCCCCAACAACCAAAAAGTGCTCTTTCCTGGGTGAGTCCCAAACGGCTGTGACTCAACTGTGCAACTTTCTTCCAGTCACCAAGACATGGGTTGCTTCTTCTGTTCTCCTTTTGGTAGCTGCCTATGCAATGCTATTTTGGTTACAGCCTATGGACAGTGTAGAATCGGTAGAATTGGTATCAATTCACGGGTCAGAACAGTGTTGTGATTTTGAGCATGTTCCAGCCATTTCCACACACTTCCGCTGTCGGAGTTACCACATGCCCTCATAGGTTTGTGTGTGGTTCAAATTTAAGCACTCTCTCTTTTCTGTGGAATGGTGGCCAAGTGGTAAGGCGTCGGTCTCGTAAACCGAAGATCATGGGTTCGATCCCCGTTCGTGCCTTTAAGGAAAGTGCACCGAAGGGTCTATAATGTCCATTCACTACCAAAATATCTGCTTCCAATTTTGTCCTTGTACAAGAGACCTCTGTATGTGATCAAGCACTCGTCTGACTCTCAAAGAAGCAGCTGAAATGGCCTGGTGGAAAGGTGCTTACCTTTTAAATGGCAGACAACGGGAACATCTACATCCATTTCTAATGTGACCTCTACCTTTGTTTTGAGTATTTCAATGATCTTTACTGAGTTTACCATCAGGTTTCCATGTGATAGAGTCTGCAGGAGCGAAAACTGGGCTTTGCTAGGTAAGAATTTCTCCATTGCTTCCAGGTAGTTTGCAGATTAAGAGGCTGTATGTCAAAGTCTATGTTATAGGGCCAAGGATTCCTGATGGTGTGGCAGGCCTTCTCACCCCTTCAGGGAGTAGTGATACATTAGGCAACTGGACTAGTTGATAAACCTTTGGAATCATTCTCTTTGGCTCTACAACCAATTAGTTCCACACGTCAAGGGGATGTAGCTCAGTGGAAGAGCGCATGCTTTGCATGTATGAGGTCCAGGGTTCAATCCCCTGCATCTCCATGAGCATTATCTATAGATATGGTTGGCTATATTTTAACCTTTCGGGTTGAGCTGACATTCAGACGCTGTGCATTTCTCTCACTCTTTTTGTGCCTTAATAGTGTTGCTTGCAGCTTCTCTTATTGATAGACGATGCTCAGTTTCCGTTCGGTTATACATAGGTCACAATGGTGTCGTGATTTTGAGCATGTTCCTGCCATTTCCTCACATTTCCGCTGTCGGAGTTACCACATGTCCTCATAAGTTTGTGTGTGGTTCAAATTTAAGGACTCTCTCTTTTCTATGGCATGGTGGCCAAGTGGTAAGGCGTCGGTCTCGTAAACCGAAGATCGCGGGTTCGATCCCCGTTCGTGCCTTTAAGGAAAGTGGACCGAACGGTCTATAATGTCCATTCACTACTAAAATATCTGCTTCCAATTTTGTCCTTGTACAAGAGACCTCTGTATGTGATCAAGCACTCGTCTGACTCTCAAAGAAGCAGCTGAAATGGCCTGGCGGAAAGGTGCTTACCTTTTAAATGGCAGACAACGGGAACATCTACATCCATTTCTAATGTGACCTCTACCTTTGTTTTGAGTATTTCAATGATCTTTACTGAGTTTACCATCAGGTTTCCATGTGATAGAGTCTGCAGGAGCGAAAACTGGGCTTTGCTAGGTAAGAATTTCTCCATTGCTTCCAGGTAGGTTGCAGATTAAGAGGCTGTATGTCAAAGTCTATGTTATAGGGACAAGTATTCCTGATGGTGTGGCAGGCCTTCTCACCCCTTCAGGGAGTAGTGATACATTAGGCAACTGTAGACTAGTTGATAAACCTTTGGAATCATTCTCTTTGGCTCTACAACCAATTAGTTCCACATGTCAAGGGGATGTAGCTCAGTGGAAGAGCGCATGCTTTGCATGTATGAGGTCCAGGGTTCAATCCCCTCCATCTCCATGAGCATTGTCTATAGATATTGTTGGCTATATTTTAACCTTTCGGGTTGAGCTGACATTCAGACGCTGTGCATTTCTCTTACCCTTTTCGTGCCTTAATAGTGTTGCTTGCAGCTTCTCTTATTGATAGACGATGCTCAGTTTCCGTTCGGTTATACATCGGTCACAATGGTGTCGTGTTTTTGAGCATGCTCACTGCTGCTTTTAACACATGCCTTCGTAACCGAAGATCACCGGTTAGCCATTGGACCATTAAAGTGCTTTGTCAGTTTTCAATTCTGTTTTTGTTCCTTGCAAACTTGACATTCTGGCATGACTGCTGCTGAAGTATAACTTGCTTCATGGGTTTGTCCTGTTACTGCTTCTGGTGGCTGTATTTGCTGTGCTAGACTCTTTCAGAATTCTGAAGACAACCTTACAAGTGGGGATGTAGCTCAGTGGTAGAGCGCATGCTTCGCCTGTGTGAGGAACTGGCTTCGACCCCCAGCATCTCAATGAAGCATAGCTTGTTTCCTGAATGCCATTGTTTAACACTCAGGTACTCTTGCTTCCTGTTAGGCCCCAACAACCAAAAAGTGCTCTTTCCTGGGTGAGTCCCAAACGGCTGTGACTCAACTGTGCAACTTTCTTCCAGTCACCAAGACATGGGTTGCTTCTTCTGTTCTCCTTTTGGTAGCTGCCTATGCAATGCTATTTTGGTTACAGCCTATGGACAGTGTAGAATCGGTAGAATTGGTATCAATTCACGGGTCAGAACAGTGTTGTGATTTTGAGCATGTTCCAGCCATTTCCACACACTTCCGCTGTCGGAGTTACCACATGCCCTCATAGGTTTGTGTGTGGTTCAAATTTAAGCACTCACTCTTTTCTATGGCATGGTGGCCAAGTGGTAAGGCGTCGGTCTCGTAAACCGAAGATCACGGGTTAGATCCCCGTTCGTGCCTTTAAGGAAAGTGGACCGAACGGTCTATAATGTCCGTTCACTACCAAAATATCTGCTTCCAATTTTGTCCTTGTACAAGAGACCTCTGTATGTTATCAAGCACTCGTCTGACTCTCAAAGAAGCAGCTGAAATGTCCTGGCGGAAAGGTGCTTACCTTTTAAATGGCAGACAACGGGAACATCTACCTCCATTTCTAATGTGACCTCTACCTTTGTTTTGAGTATTTCAATGATCTTTACTGAGTTTACCATCAGGTTTCCATGTGATAGAGTCTGCAGGAGCGAAAACTGGGCTTTGCTAGGTAAGAATTTCTCCATTGCTTCCAGGTAGTTTGCAGATTAAGAGGCTGTATGTCAAAGTCTATGTTATAGGGCCAAGGATTCCTGATGGTGTGGCAGGCCTTCTCACCCCTTCAGGGAGTAGTGATACATTAGGCAACTGTAGACTAGTTGATAAACCTTTGGAATCATTCTCTTTGGCTCTACAACCAATTAGTTCCACACGTCAAGGGGATGTAGCTCAGTGGAAGAGTGCATGCTTTGCATGTATGAGGTCCAGGGTTCAATCCCCTGCATCTCCATGAGCATTATCTATAGATATGGTTGGCTATATTTTAACCTTTCGGGTTGAGCTGACATTCAGACGCTGTGCATTTCTCTCACTCTTTTTGTGCCTTAATAGTGTTGCTTGCAGCTTCTCTTATTGATAGACGATGCTCAGTTTCCGTTCGGTTATACATAGGTCACAATGGTGTCGTGATTTTGAGCATGTTCCTGCCATTTCCTCACATTTCCGCTGTCGGAGTTACCACATGTCCTCATAAGTTTGTGTGTGGTTCAAATTTAAGGACTCTCTCTTTTCTATGGCATGGTGGCCAAGTGGTAAGGCGTCGGTCTCGTAAACTGAAGATCACGGGTTCGATCCCCGTTCGTGCCTTTAAGGAAAGTGGACGAACGGTCTATAATGTCCATTCACTACTAAAATATCTGCTTCCAATTTTGTCCTTGTACAAGAGACCTCTGTATGTGATCAAGCACTCGTCTGACTCTCAAAGAAGCAGCTGAAATGGCCTGGCGGAAAGGTGCTTACCTTTTAAATGGCAGACAACGGGAACATCTACATCCATTTCTAATGTGACCTCTACCTTTATTTTGAGTATTTCAATGATCTTTACTGAGTTTACCATCAGGTTTCCATGTGATAGAGTCTGCAGGAGCGAAAACTGGGCTTTGCTAGGTAAGAATTTCTCCATTGCTTCCAGGTAGGTTGCAGATTAAGAGGCTGTATGTCAAAGTCTATGTTATAGGGCCAAGTATTCCTGATGGTGTGGCAGGCCTTCTCACCCCTTCAGGGAGTAGTGATACATTAGGCAACTGTAGACTAGTTGATAAACCTTTGGAATCATTCTCTTTGGCTCTACAACCAATTAGTTCCACATGTCAAGGGGATGTAGCTCAGTGGAAGAGCGCATGCTTTGCATGTATGAGGTCCAGGGTTCAATCCCCTGCATCTCCATGAGCATTGTCTATAGATATTGTTGGCTATATTTTAACCTTTCGGGTTGAGCTGACATTCAGACGCTGTGCATTTCTCTTACCCTTTTCGTGCCTTAATAGTGTTGCTTGCAGCTTCTCTTATTGATAGACGATGCTCAGTTTCCGTTCGGTTATACATCGGTCACAATGGTGTCGTGTTTTTGAGCATGTTCACTGCTGCTTTTAACACATGCCTTCGTAACCAAAGATCACCGGTTAGCCATTGGACCATTAAAGTGCTTTGTCAGTTTTCAATTCTGTTTTTGTTCCTTGCAAACTTGACATTCTGGCATGGCTGCTGCTGAAGTATAACTTGCTTCATGGGTTTGTCCTGTTACTGCTTCTGGTGGCTGTATTTGCTGTGCTAGACTCTTTCAGAATTCTGAAGACAACCTTACAAGTGGGGATGTAGCTCAGTGGTAGAGCGCATGCTTCGCCTGTGTGAGGAACTGGCTTCGACCCCCAGCATCTCAATGAAGCATAGCTTGTTTCCTGAATGCCATTGTTTAACACTCAGGTACTCTTGCTTCCTGTTAGGCCCCAACAACCAAAAAGTGCTCTTTCCTGGGTGAGTCCCAAACGGCTGTGACTCAACTGTGCAACTTTCTTCCAGTCACCAAGACATGGGTTGCTTCTTCTGTTCTCCTTTTGGTAGCTGCCTATGCAATGCTATTTTGGTTACAGCCTATGGACAGTGTAGAATCGGTAGAATTGGTATCAATTCACGGGTCAGAACAGTGTTGTGATTTTGAGCATGTTCCAGCCATTTCCACACACTTCCGCTGTCGGAGTTACCACATGCCCTCATAGGTTTGTGTGTGGTTCAAATTTAAGCACTCACTCTTTTCTATGGCATGGTGGCCAAGTGGTAAGGCGTCGGTCTCGTAAACCGAAGATCACGGGTTAGATCCCCGTTCGTGCCTTTAAGGAAAGTGGACCGAACGGTCTATAATGTCCGTTCACTACCAAAATATCTGCTTCCAATTTTGTCCTTGTACAAGAGACCTCTGTATGTTATCAAGCACTCGTCTGACTCTCAAAGAAGCAGCTGAAATGTCCTGGCGGAAAGGTGCTTACCTTTTAAATGGCAGACAACGGGAACATCTACCTCCATTTCTAATGTGACCTCTACCTTTGTTTTGAGTATTTCAATGATCTTTACTGAGTTTACCATCAGGTTTCCATGTGATAGAGTCTGCAGGAGCGAAAACTGGGCTTTGCTAGGTAAGAATTTCTCCATTGCTTCCAGGTAGTTTGCAGATTAAGAGGCTGTATGTCAAAGTCTATGTTATAGGGCCAAGGATTCCTGATGGTGTGGCAGGCCTTCTCACCCCTTCAGGGAGTAGTGATACATTAGGCAACTGTAGACTAGTTGATAAACCTTTGGAATCATTCTCTTTGGCTCTACAACCAATTAGTTCCACACGTCAAGGGGATGTAGCTCAGTGGAAGAGTGCATGCTTTGCATGTATGAGGTCCAGGGTTCAATCCCCTGCATCTCCATGAGCATTATCTATAGATATGGTTGGCTATATTTTAACCTTTCGGGTTGAGCTGACATTCAGACGCTGTGCATTTCTCTCACTCTTTTTGTGCCTTAATAGTGTTGCTTGCAGCTTCTCTTATTGATAGACGATGCTCAGTTTCCGTTCGGTTATACATAGGTCACAATGGTGTCGTGATTTTGAGCATGTTCCTGCCATTTCCTCACATTTCCGCTGTCGGAGTTACCACATGTCCTCATAAGTTTGTGTGTGGTTCAAATTTAAGGACTCTCTCTTTTCTATGGCATGGTGGCCAAGTGGTAAGGCGTCGGTCTCGTAAACTGAAGATCACGGGTTCGATCCCCGTTCGTGCCTTTAAGGAAAGTGGACGAACGGTCTATAATGTCCATTCACTACTAAAATATCTGCTTCCAATTTTGTCCTTGTACAAGAGACCTCTGTATGTGATCAAGCACTCGTCTGACTCTCAAAGAAGCAGCTGAAATGGCCTGGCGGAAAGGTGCTTACCTTTTAAATGGCAGACAACGGGAACATCTACATCCATTTCTAATGTGACCTCTACCTTTATTTTGAGTATTTCAATGATCTTTACTGAGTTTACCATCAGGTTTCCATGTGATAGAGTCTGCAGGAGCGAAAACTGGGCTTTGCTAGGTAAGAATTTCTCCATTGCTTCCAGGTAGGTTGCAGATTAAGAGGCTGTATGTCAAAGTCTATGTTATAGGGCCAAGTATTCCTGATGGTGTGGCAGGCCTTCTCACCCCTTCAGGGAGTAGTGATACATTAGGCAACTGTAGACTAGTTGATAAACCTTTGGAATCATTCTCTTTGGCTCTACAACCAATTAGTTCCACATGTCAAGGGGATGTAGCTCAGTGGAAGAGCGCATGCTTTGCATGTATGAGGTCCAGGGTTCAATCCCCTGCATCTCCATGAGCATTGTCTATAGATATTGTTGGCTATATTTTAACCTTTCGGGTTGAGCTGACATTCAGACGCTGTGCATTTCTCTTACCCTTTTCGTGCCTTAATAGTGTTGCTTGCAGCTTCTCTTATTGATAGACGATGCTCAGTTTCCGTTCGGTTATACATCGGTCACAATGGTGTCGTGTTTTTGAGCATGTTCACTGCTGCTTTTAACACATGCCTTCGTAACCAAAGATCACCGGTTAGCCATTGGACCATTAAAGTGCTTTGTCAGTTTTCAATTCTGTTTTTGTTCCTTGCAAACTTGACATTCTGGCATGGCTGCTGCTGAAGTATAACTTGCTTCATGGGTTTGTCCTGTTACTGCTTCTGGTGGCTGTATTTGCTGTGCTAGACTCTTTCAGAATTCTGAAGACAACCTTACAAGTGGGGATGTAGCTCAGTGGTAGAGCGCATGCTTCGCCTGTGTGAGGAACTGGCTTCGACCCCCAGCATCTCAATGAAGCATAGCTTGTTTCCTGAATGCCATTGTTTAACACTCAGGTACTCTTGCTTCCTGTTAGGCCCCAACAACCAAAAAGTGCTCTTTCCTGGGTGAGTCCCAAACGGCTGTGACTCAACTGTGCAACTTTCTTCCAGTCACCAAGACATGGGTTGCTTCTTCTGTTCTCCTTTTGGTAGCTGCCTATGCAATGCTATTTTGGTTACAGCCTATGGACAGTGTAGAATCGGTAGAATTGGTATCAATTCACGGGTCAGAACAGTGTTGTGATTTTGAGCATGTTCCAGCCATTTCCACACACTTCCGCTGTCGGAGTTACCACATGCCCTCATAGGTTTGTGTGTGGTTCAAATTTAAGCACTCACTCTTTTCTATGGCATGGTGGCCAAGTGGTAAGGCGTCGGTCTCGTAAACCGAAGATCACGGGTTAGATCCCCGTTCGTGCCTTTAAGGAAAGTGGACCGAACGGTCTATAATGTCCGTTCACTACCAAAATATCTGCTTCCAATTTTGTCCTTGTACAAGAGACCTCTGTATGTTATCAAGCACTCGTCTGACTCTCAAAGAAGCAGCTGAAATGTCCTGGCGGAAAGGTGCTTACCTTTTAAATGGCAGACAACGGGAACATCTACCTCCATTTCTAATGTGACCTCTACCTTTGTTTTGAGTATTTCAATGATCTTTACTGAGTTTACCATCAGGTTTCCATGTGATAGAGTCTGCAGGAGCGAAAACTGGGCTTTGCTAGGTAAGAATTTCTCCATTGCTTCCAGGTAGTTTGCAGATTAAGAGGCTGTATGTCAAAGTCTATGTTATAGGGCCAAGGATTCCTGATGGTGTGGCAGGCCTTCTCACCCCTTCAGGGAGTAGTGATACATTAGGCAACTGGACTAGTTGATAAACCTTTGGAATCATTCTCTTTGGCTCTACAACCAATTAGTTCCACACGTCAAGGGGATGTAGCTCAGTGGAAGAGCGCATGCTTTGCATGTATGAGGTCCAGGGTTCAATCCCCTGCATCTCCATGAGCATTATCTATAGATATGGTTGGCTATATTTTAACCTTTCGGGTTGAGCTGACATTCAGACGCTGTGCATTTCTCTCACTCTTTTTGTGCCTTAATAGTGTTGCTTGCAGCTTCTCTTATTGATAGACGATGCTCAGTTTCCGTTCGGTTATACATCGGTCACAATGGTGTCGTGTTTTTGAGCATGTTCACTGCTGCTTTTAACACACGCCTTCGTAACCGAAGATCACCGGTTAGCCATTGGACCATTAAAGTGCTTTGTCAGTTTTCAATTCTGTTTTTGTTCCTTGCAAACTTGACATTCTGGCATGGCTGCTGCTGAAGTATAACTTGCTTCATGGGTTCGTCCTGTTACTGCTTCTGGTGGCCGTATTTGCTGTGCTAGACTCTTTCAGAATTCTGAAGACAACCTTACAAGTGGGGATGTAGCTCAGTGGTAGAGCCCATGCTTCGCCTGTGTGAGGAACTGGCTTCGACCCCCAGCATCTCAATGAAGCATAGCTTGTTTCCTGAATGCCATTGTTTAACACTCAGGTACTCTTGCTTCCTGTTAGGCCCCAACAACCAAAAAGTGCTCTTTCCTGGGTGAGTCCCAAACGGCTGTGACTCAACTGTGCAACTTTCTTCCAGTCACCAAGACATGGGTTGCTTCTTCTGTTCTCCTTTTGGTAGCTGCCTATGCAATGCTATTTTGGTTACAGCCTATGGACAGTGTAGAATCGGTAGAATTGGTATCAATTCACGGGTCAGAACAGTGTTGTGATTTTGAGCATGTTCCAGCCATTTCCACACACTTCCGCTGTCGGAGTTACCACATGCCCTCATCGGTTTGTGTGTGGTTCAAATTTAAGCACTCTCTCTTTTCTACGGCATGGTGGCCAAGTGGTAAGGCGTCGGTCTCGTAAACCGAAGATCATGGGTTCGATCCCCGTTCGTGCCTTTAAGGAAAGTGGACCGAAGGGTCTATAATGTCCATTCACTACCAAAATATCTGCTTCCAATTATGTCCTTGTACAAGAGACCTCTGTATGTGATCAAGCACTCGTCTGACTCTCAAAGAAGCAGCTGAAATGGCCTGGTGGAAAGGTGCTTACCTTTTAAATGGCAGACAACGGGAACATCTACATCCATTTCTAATGTGACCTCTACCTTTGTTTTGAGTATTTCAATGATCTTTACTGAGTTTACCATCAGGTTTCCATGTGATAGAGTCTGCAGGAGCGAAAACTGGGCTTTGCTAGGTAAGAATTTCTCCATTGCTTCCAGGTAGTTTGCAGATTAAGAGGCTGTATGTCAAAGTCTATGTTATAGGGCCAAGGATTCCTGATGGTGTGGCAGGCCTTCTCACCCCTTCAGGGAGTAGTGATACATTAGGCAACTGGACTAGTTGATAAACCTTTGGAATCATTCTCTTTGGCTCTACAACCAATTAGTTCCACATGTCAAGGGAATGTAGCTCAGTGGAAGAGCGCATGCTTTGCATGTATGAGGTCCAGGGTTCAATCCCCTGCATCTCCATGAGCATTATCTATAGATATGGTTGGCTATATTTTAACCTTTCGGGTTGAGCTGACATTCAGACGCTGTGCATTTCTCTCACTCTTTTTGTGCCTTAATAGTGTTGCTTGCAGCTTCTCTTATTGATAGACGATGCTCAGTTTCCGTTCGGTTATACATCGGTCACAATGGTGTCGTGTTTTTGAGCATGTTCACTGCTGCTTTTAACACATGCCTTCGTAACCGAAGATCACCGGTTAGCCATTGGACCATTAAAGTGCTTTGTCAGTTTTCAATTCTGTTTTTGTTCCTTGCAAACTTGACATTCTGGCATGGCTGCTGCTGAAGTATAACTTGCTTCATGGGTTCGTCCTGTTACTGCTTCTGGTGGCCGTATTTGCTGTGCTAGACTCTTTCAGAATTCTGAAGACAACCTTACAAGTGGGGATGTAACTCAGTGGTAGAGCCCATGCTTCGCCTGTGTGAGGAACTGGCTTCGACCCCCAGCATCTCAATGAAGCATAGCTTGTTTCCTGAATGCCATTGTTTAACACTCAGGTACTCTTGCTTCCTGTTAGGCCCCAACAACCAAAAAGTGCTCTTTCCTGGGTGAGTCCCAAACGGCTGTGACTCAACTGTGCAACTTTCTTCCAGTCACCAAGACATGGGTTGCTTCTTCTGTTCTCCTTTTGGTAGCTGCCTATGCAATGCTATTTTGGTTACAGCCTATGGACAGTGTAGAATCGGTAGAATTGGTATCAATTCACGGGTCAGAACAGTGTTGTGATTTTGAGCATGTTCCAGCCATTTCCACACACTTCCGCTGTCGGAGTTACCACATGCCCTCATCGGTTTGTGTGTGGTTCAAATTTAAGCACTCTCTCTTTTCTACGGCATGGTGGCCAAGTGGTAAGGCGTCGGTCTCGTAAACCGAAGATCATGGGTTCGATCCCCGTTCGTGCCTTTAAGGAAAGTGGACCGAAGGGTCTATAATGTCCATTCACTACCAAAATATCTGCTTCCAATTATGTCCTTGTACAAGACACCTCTGTATGTGATCAAGCACTCGTCTGACTCTCAAAGAAGCAGCTGAAATGGCCTGGTGGAAAGGTGCTTACCTTTTAAATGGCAGACAACGGGAACATCTACATCCATTTCTAATGTGACCTCTACCTTTGTTTTGAGTATTTCAATGATCTTTACTGAGTTTACCATCAGGTTTCCATGTGATAGAGTCTGCAGGAGCGAAAACTGGGCTTTGCTAGGTAAGAATTTCTCCATTGCTTCCAGGTAGTTTGCAGATTAAGAGGCTGTATGTCAAAGTCTATGTTATAGGGCCAAGGATTCCTGATGGTGTGGCAGGCCTTCTCACCCCTTCAGGGAGTAGTGATACATTAGGCAACTGGACTAGTTGATAAACCTTTGGAATCATTCTCTTTGGCTCTACAACCAATTAGTTCCACATGTCAAGGGAATGTAGCTCAGTGGAAGAGCGCATGCTTTGCATGTATGAGGTCCAGGGTTCAATCCCCTGCATCTCCATGAGCATTATCTATAGATATGGTTGGCTATATTTTAACCTTTCGGGTTGAGCTGACATTCAGACGCTGTGCATTTCTCTCACTCTTTTTGTGCCTTAATAGTGTTGCTTGCAGCTTCTCTTATTGATAGACGATGCTCAGTTTCCGTTCGGTTATACATCGGTCACAATGGTGTCGTGTTTTTGAGCATGTTCACTGCTGCTTTTAACACATGCCTTCGTAACCGAAGATCACCGGTTAGCCATTGGACCATTAAAGTGCTTTGTCAGTTTTCAATTCTGTTTTTGTTCCTTGCAAACTTGACATTCTGGCATGGCTGCTGCTGAAGTATAACTTGCTTCATGGGTTCGTCCTGTTACTGCTTCTGGTGGCCGTATTTGCTGTGCTAGACTCTTTCAGAATTCTGAAGACAACCTTACAAGTGGGGATGTAACTCAGTGGTAGAGCCCATGCTTCGCCTGTGTGAGGAACTGGCTTCGACCCCCAGCATCTCAATGAAGCATAGCTTGTTTCCTGAATGCCATTGTTTAACACTCAGGTACTCTTGCTTCCTGTTAGGCCCCAACAACCAAAAAGTGCTCTTTCCTGGGTGAGTCCCAAACGGCTGTGACTCAACTGTGCAACTTTCTTCCAGTCACCAAGACATGGGTTGCTTCTTCTGTTCTCCTTTTGGTAGCTGCCTATGCAATGCTATTTTGGTTACAGCCTATGGACAGTGTAGAATCGGTAGAATTGGTATCAATTCACGGGTCAGAACAGTGTTGTGATTTTGAGCATGTTCCAGCCATTTCCACACACTTCCGCTGTCGAAGTTACCACATGCCCTCATAGGTTTGTGTGTGGTTCAAATTTAAGCACTCACTCTTTTCTATGGCATGGTGGCCAAGTGGTAAGGCGTCGGTCTCGTAAACCGAAGATCACGGGTTAGATCCCCGTTCGTGCCTTTAAGGAAAGTGGACCGAACGGTCTATAATGTCCGTTCACTACCAAAATATCTGCTTCCAATTTTGTCCTTGTACAAGAGACCTCTGTATGTTATCAAGCACTCGTCTGACTCTCAAAGAAGCAGCTGAAATGTCCTGGCGGAAAGGTGCTTACCTTTTAAATGGCAGACAACGGGAACATCTACCTCCATTTCTAATGTGACCTCTACCTTTGTTTTGAGTATTTCAATGATCTTTACTGAGTTTACCATCAGGTTTCCATGTGATAGAGTCTGCAGGAGCGAAAACTGGGCTTTGCTAGGTAAGAATTTCTCCATTGCTTCCAGGTAGTTTGCAGATTAAGAGGCTGTATGTCAAAGTCTATGTTATAGGGCCAAGGATTCCTGATGGTGTGGCAGGCCTTCTCACCCCTTCAGGGAGTAGTGATACATTAGGCAACTGGACTAGTTGATAAACCTTTGGAATCATTCTCTTTGGCTCTACAACCAATTAGTTCCACATGTCAAGGGAATGTAGCTCAGTGGAAGAGCGCATGCTTTGCATGTATGAGGTCCAGGGTTCAATCCCCTGCATCTCCATGAGCATTATCTATAGATATGGTTGGCTATATTTTAACCTTTCGGGTTGAGCTGACATTCAGACGCTGTGCATTTCTCTCACTCTTTTTGTGCCTTAATAGTGTTGCTTGCAGCTTCTCTTATTGATAGACGATGCTCAGTTTCCGTTCGGTTATACATCGGTCACAATGGTGTCGTGTTTTTGAGCATGTTCACTGCTGCTTTTAACACATGCCTTCGTAACCGAAGATCACCGGTTAGCCATTGGACCATTAAAGTGCTTTGTCAGTTTTCAATTCTGTTTTTGTTCCTTGCAAACTTGACATTCTGGCATGGCTGCTGCTGAAGTATAACTTGCTTCATGGGTTCGTCCTGTTACTGCTTCTGGTGGCCGTATTTGCTGTGCTAGACTCTTTCAGAATTCTGAAGACAACCTTACAAGTGGGGATGTAACTCAGTGGTAGAGCCCATGCTTCGCCTGTGTGAGGAACTGGCTTCGACCCCCAGCATCTCAATGAAGCATAGCTTGTTTCCTGAATGCCATTGTTTAACACTCAGGTACTCTTGCTTCCTGTTAGGCCCCAACAACCAAAAAGTGCTCTTTCCTGGGTGAGTCCCAAACGGCTGTGACTCAACTGTGCAACTTTCTTCCAGTCACCAAGACATGGGTTGCTTCTTCTGTTCTCCTTTTGGTAGCTGCCTATGCAATGCTATTTTGGTTACAGCCTATGGACAGTGTAGAATCGGTAGAATTGGTATCAATTCACGGGTCAGAACAGTGTTGTGATTTTGAGCATGTTCCAGCCATTTCCACACACTTCCGCTGTCGGAGTTACCACATGCCCTCATAGGTTTGTGTGTGGTTCAAATTTAAGCACTCACTCTTTTCTATGGCATGGTGGCCAAGTGGTAAGGCGTCGGTCTCGTAAACCGAAGATCACGGGTTAGATCCCCGTTCGTGCCTTTAAGGAAAGTGGACCGAACGGTCTATAATGTCCGTTCACTACCAAAATATCTGCTTCCAATTTTGTCCTTGTACAAGAGACCTCTGTATGTTATCAAGCACTCGTCTGACTCTCAAAGAAGCAGCTGAAATGTCCTGGCGGAAAGGTGCTTACCTTTTAAATGGCAGACAACGGGAACATCTACCTCCATTTCTAATGTGACCTCTACCTTTGTTTTGAGTATTTCAATGATCTTTACTGAGTTTACCATCAGGTTTCCATGTGATAGAGTCTGCAGGAGCGAAAACTGGGCTTTGCTAGGTAAGAATTTCTCCATTGCTTCCAGGTAGTTTGCAGATTAAGAGGCTGTATGTCAAAGTCTATGTTATAGGGCCAAGGATTCCTGATGGTGTGGCAGGCCTTCTCACCCCTTCAGGGAGTAGTGATACATTAGGCAACTGGACTAGTTGATAAACCTTTGGAATCATTCTCTTTGGCTCTACAACCAATTAGTTCCACATGTCAAGGGAATGTAGCTCAGTGGAAGAGCGCATGCTTTGCATGTATGAGGTCCAGGGTTCAATCCCCTGCATCTCCATGAGCATTATCTATAGATATGGTTGGCTATATTTTAACCTTTCGGGTTGAGCTGACATTCAGACGCTGTGCATTTCTCTCACTCTTTTTGTGCCTTAATAGTGTTGCTTGCAGCTTCTCTTATTGATAGACGATGCTCAGTTTCCGTTCGGTTATACATCGGTCACAATGGTGTCGTGTTTTTGAGCATGTTCACTGCTGCTTTTAACACATGCCTTCGTAACCGAAGATCACCGGTTAGCCATTGGACACTTTTAAAGTGCTTTGTCAGTTTTCAATTCTGTTTTTGTTCCTTGCAAACTTGACATTCTGGCATGGCTGCTGCTGAAGTATAACTTGCTTCATGGGTTCGTCCTGTTACTGCTTCTGGTGGCCGTATTTGCTGTGCTAGACTCTTTCAGAATTCTGAAGACAACCTTACAAGTGGGGATGTAACTCAGTGGTAGAGCCCATGCTTCGCCTGTGTGAGGAACTGGCTTCGACCCCCAGCATCTCAATGAAGCATAGCTTGTTTCCTGAATGCCATTGTTTAACACTCAGGTACTCTTGCTTCCTGTTAGGCCCCAACAACCAAAAAGTGCTCTTTCCTGGGTGAGTCCCAAACGGCTGTGACTCAACTGTGCAACTTTCTTCCAGTCACCAAGACATGGGTTGCTTCTTCTGTTCTCCTTTTGGTAGCTGCCTATGCAATGCTATTTTGGTTACAGCCTATGGACAGTGTAGAATCGGTAGAATTGGTATCAATTCACGGGTCAGAACAGTGTTGTGATTTTGAGCATGTTCCAGCCATTTCCACACACTTCCGCTGTCGGAGTTACCACATGCCCTCATAGGTTTGTGTGTGGTTCAAATTTAAGCACTCACTCTTTTCTATGGCATGGTGGCCAAGTGGTAAGGCGTCGGTCTCGTAAACCGAAGATCACGGGTTAGATCCCCGTTCGTGCCTTTAAGGAAAGTGGACCGAACGGTCTATAATGTCCGTTCACTACCAAAATATCTGCTTCCAATTTTGTCCTTGTACAAGAGACCTCTGTATGTTATCAAGCACTCGTCTGACTCTCAAAGAAGCAGCTGAAATGTCCTGGCGGAAAGGTGCTTACCTTTTAAATGGCAGACAACGGGAACATCTACCTCCATTTCTAATGTGACCTCTACCTTTGTTTTGAGTATTTCAATGATCTTTACTGAGTTTACCATCAGGTTTCCATGTGATAGAGTCTGCAGGAGCGAAAACTGGGCTTTGCTAGGTAAGAATTTCTCCATTGCTTCCAGGTAGTTTGCAGATTAAGAGGCTGTATGTCAAAGTCTATGTTATAGGGCCAAGGATTCCTGATGGTGTGGCAGGCCTTCTCACCCCTTCAGGGAGTAGTGATACATTAGGCAACTGGACTAGTTGATAAACCTTTGGAATCATTCTCTTTGGCTCTACAACCAATTAGTTCCACATGTCAAGGGAATGTAGCTCAGTGGAAGAGCGCATGCTTTGCATGTATGAGGTCCAGGGTTCAATCCCCTGCATCTCCATGAGCATTATCTATAGATATGGTTGGCTATATTTTAACCTTTCGGGTTGAGCTGACATTCAGACGCTGTGCATTTCTCTCACTCTTTTTGTGCCTTAATAGTGTTGCTTGCAGCTTCTCTTATTGATAGACGATGCTCAGTTTCCGTTCGGTTATACATCGGTCACAATGGTGTCGTGTTTTTGAGCATGTTCACTGCTGCTTTTAACACATGCCTTCGTAACCGAAGATCACCGGTTAGCCATTGGACCATTAAAGTGCTTTGTCAGTTTTCAATTCTGTTTTTGTTCCTTGCAAACTTGACATTCTGGCATGGCTGCTGCTGAAGTATAACTTGCTTCATGGGTTCGTCCTGTTACTGCTTCTGGTGGCCGTATTTGCTGTGCTAGACTCTTTCAGAATTCTGAAGACAACCTTACAAGTGGGGATGTAACTCAGTGGTAGAGCCCATGCTTCGCCTGTGTGAGGAACTGGCTTCGACCCCCAGCATCTCAATGAAGCATAGCTTGTTTCCTGAATGCCATTGTTTAACACTCAGGTACTCTTGCTTCCTGTTAGGCCCCAACAACCAAAAAGTGCTCTTTCCTGGGTGAGTCCCAAACGGCTGTGACTCAACTGTGCAACTTTCTTCCAGTCACCAAGACATGGGTTGCTTCTTCTGTTCTCCTTTTGGTAGCTGCCTATGCAATGCTATTTTGGTTACAGCCTATGGACAGTGTAGAATCGGTAGAATTGGTATCAATTCACGGGTCAGAACAGTGTTGTGATTTTGAGCATGTTCCAGCCATTTCCACACACTTCCGCTGTCGGAGTTACCACATGCCCTCATAGGTTTGTGTGTGGTTCAAATTTAAGCACTCACTCTTTTCTATGGCATGGTGGCCAAGTGGTAAGGCGTCGGTCTCGTAAACCGAAGATCACGGGTTAGATCCCCGTTCGTGCCTTTAAGGAAAGTGGACCGAACGGTCTATAATGTCCGTTCACTACCAAAATATCTGCTTCCAATTTTGTCCTTGTACAAGAGACCTCTGTATGTTATCAAGCACTCGTCTGACTCTCAAAGAAGCAGCTGAAATGTCCTGGCGGAAAGGTGCTTACCTTTTAAATGGCAGACAACGGGAACATCTACCTCCATTTCTAATGTGACCTCTACCTTTGTTTTGAGTATTTCAATGATCTTTACTGAGTTTACCATCAGGTTTCCATGTGATAGAGTCTGCAGGAGCGAAAACTGGGCTTTGCTAGGTAAGAATTTCTCCATTGCTTCCAGGTAGTTTGCAGATTAAGAGGCTGTATGTCAAAGTCTATGTTATAGGGCCAAGGATTCCTGATGGTGTGGCAGGCCTTCTCACCCCTTCAGGGAGTAGTGATACATTAGGCAACTGGACTAGTTGATAAACCTTTGGAATCATTCTCTTTGGCTCTACAACCAATTAGTTCCACATGTCAAGGGAATGTAGCTCAGTGGAAGAGCGCATGCTTTGCATGTATGAGGTCCAGGGTTCAATCCCCTGCATCTCCATGAGCATTATCTATAGATATGGTTGGCTATATTTTAACCTTTCGGGTTGAGCTGACATTCAGACGCTGTGCATTTCTCTCACTCTTTTTGTGCCTTAATAGTGTTGCTTGCAGCTTCTCTTATTGATAGACGATGCTCAGTTTCCGTTCGGTTATACATCGGTCACAATGGTGTCGTGTTTTTGAGCATGTTCACTGCTGCTTTTAACACATGCCTTCGTAACCGAAGATCACCGGTTAGCCATTGGACACTTTTAAAGTGCTTTGTCAGTTTTCAATTCTGTTTTTGTTCCTTGCAAACTTGACATTCTGGCATGGCTGCTGCTGAAGTATAACTTGCTTCATGGGTTCGTCCTGTTACTGCTTCTGGTGGCCGTATTTGCTGTGCTAGACTCTTTCAGAATTCTGAAGACAACCTTACAAGTGGGGATGTAACTCAGTGGTAGAGCCCATGCTTCGCCTGTGTGAGGAACTGGCTTCGACCCCCAGCATCTCAATGAAGCATAGCTTGTTTCCTGAATGCCATTGTTTAACACTCAGGTACTCTTGCTTCCTGTTAGGCCCCAACAACCAAAAAGTGCTCTTTCCTGGGTGAGTCCCAAACGGCTGTGACTCAACTGTGCAACTTTCTTCCAGTCACCAAGACATGGGTTGCTTCTTCTGTTCTCCTTTTGGTAGCTGCCTATGCAATGCTATTTTGGTTACAGCCTATGGACAGTGTAGAATCGGTAGAATTGGTATCAATTCACGGGTCAGAACAGTGTTGTGATTTTGAGCATGTTCCAGCCATTTCCACACACTTCCGCTGTCGGAGTTACCACATGCCCTCATCGGTTTGTGTGTGGTTCAAATTTAAGCACTCTCTCTTTTCTACGGCATGGTGGCCAAGTGGTAAGGCGTCGGTCTCGTAAACCGAAGATCATGGGTTCGATCCCCGTTCGTGCCTTTAAGGAAAGTGGACCGAAGGGTCTATAATGTCCATTCACTACCAAAATATCTGCTTCCAATTATGTCCTTGTACAAGAGACCTCTGTATGTGATCAAGCACTCGTCTGACTCTCAAAGAAGCAGCTGAAATGGCCTGGTGGAAAGGTGCTTACCTTTTAAATGGCAGACAACGGGAACATCTACATCCATTTCTAATGTGACCTCTACCTTTGTTTTGAGTATTTCAATGATCTTTACTGAGTTTACCATCAGGTTTCCATGTGATAGAGTCTGCAGGAGCGAAAACTGGGCTTTGCTAGGTAAGAATTTCTCCATTGCTTCCAGGTAGTTTGCAGATTAAGAGGCTGTATGTCAAAGTCTATGTTATAGGGCCAAGGATTCCTGATGGTGTGGCAGGCCTTCTCACCCCTTCAGGGAGTAGTGATACATTAGGCAACTGGACTAGTTGATAAACCTTTGGAATCATTCTCTTTGGCTCTACAACCAATTAGTTCCACATGTCAAGGGAATGTAGCTCAGTGGAAGAGCGCATGCTTTGCATGTATGAGGTCCAGGGTTCAATCCCCTGCATCTCCATGAGCATTATCTATAGATATGGTTGGCTATATTTTAACCTTTCGGGTTGAGCTGACATTCAGACGCTGTGCATTTCTCTCACTCTTTTTGTGCCTTAATAGTGTTGCTTGCAGCTTCTCTTATTGATAGACGATGCTCAGTTTCCGTTCGGTTATACATCGGTCACAATGGTGTCGTGTTTTTGAGCATGTTCACTGCTGCTTTTAACACATGCCTTCGTAACCGAAGATCACCGGTTAGCCATTGGACCATTAAAGTGCTTTGTCAGTTTTCAATTCTGTTTTTGTTCCTTGCAAACTTGACATTCTGGCATGGCTGCTGCTGAAGTATAACTTGCTTCATGGGTTCGTCCTGTTACTGCTTCTGGTGGCCGTATTTGCTGTGCTAGACTCTTTCAGAATTCTGAAGACAACCTTACAAGTGGGGATGTAACTCAGTGGTAGAGCCCATGCTTCGCCTGTGTGAGGAACTGGCTTCGACCCCCAGCATCTCAATGAAGCATAGCTTGTTTCCTGAATGCCATTGTTTAACACTCAGGTACTCTTGCTTCCTGTTAGGCCCCAACAACCAAAAAGTGCTCTTTCCTGGGTGAGTCCCAAACGGCTGTGACTCAACTGTGCAACTTTCTTCCAGTCACCAAGACATGGGTTGCTTCTTCTGTTCTCCTTTTGGTAGCTGCCTATGCAATGCTATTTTGGTTACAGCCTATGGACAGTGTAGAATCGGTAGAATTGGTATCAATTCACGGGTCAGAACAGTGTTGTGATTTTGAGCATGTTCCAGCCATTTCCACACACTTCTGCTGTCGGAGTTACCACATGCCCTCATCGGTTTGTGTGTGGTTCAAATTTAAGCACTCTCTCTTTTCTACGGCATGGTGGCCAAGTGGTAAGGCGTCGGTCTCGTAAACCGAAGATCATGGGTTCGATCCCCGTTCGTGCCTTTAAGGAAAGTGGACCGAAGGGTCTATAATGTCCATTCACTACCAAAATATCTGCTTCCAATTATGTCCTTGTACAAGAGACCTCTGTATGTGATCAAGCACTCGTCTGACTCTCAAAGAAGCAGCTGAAATGGCCTGGTGGAAAGGTGCTTACCTTTTAAATGGCAGACAACGGGAACATCTACATCCATTTCTAATGTGACCTCTACCTTTGTTTTGAGTATTTCAATGATCTTTACTGAGTTTACCATCAGGTTTCCATGTGATAGAGTCTGCAGGAGCGAAAACTGGGCTTTGCTAGGTAAGAATTTCTCCATTGCTTCCAGGTAGTTTGCAGATTAAGAGGCTGTATGTCAAAGTCTATGTTATAGGGCCAAGGATTCCTGATGGTGTGGCAGGCCTTCTCACCCCTTCAGGGAGTAGTGATACATTAGGCAACTGGACTAGTTGATAAACCTTTGGAATCATTCTCTTTGGCTCTACAACCAATTAGTTCCACATGTCAAGGGAATGTAGCTCAGTGGAAGAGCGCATGCTTTGCATGTATGAGGTCCAGGGTTCAATCCCCTGCATCTCCATGAGCATTATCTATAGATATGGTTGGCTATATTTTAACCTTTCGGGTTGAGCTGACATTCAGACGCTGTGCATTTCTCTCACTCTTTTTGTGCCTTAATAGTGTTGCTTGCAGCTTCTCTTATTGATAGACGATGCTCAGTTTCCGTTCGGTTATACATCGGTCACAATGGTGTCGTGTTTTTGAGCATGTTCACTGCTGCTTTTAACACATGCCTTCGTAACCGAAGATCACCGGTTAGCCATTGGACCATTAAAGTGCTTTGTCAGTTTTCAATTCTGTTTTTGTTCCTTGCAAACTTGACATTCTGGCATGGCTGCTGCTGAAGTATAACTTGCTTCATGGGTTCGTCCTGTTACTGCTTCTGGTGGCCGTATTTGCTGTGCTAGACTCTTTCAGAATTCTGAAGACAACCTTACAAGTGGGGATGTAACTCAGTGGTAGAGCCCATGCTTCGCCTGTGTGAGGAACTGGCTTCGACCCCCAGCATCTCAATGAAGCATAGCTTGTTTCCTGAATGCCATTGTTTAACACTCAGGTACTCTTGCTTCCTGTTAGGCCCCAACAACCAAAAAGTGCTCTTTCCTGGGTGAGTCCCAAACGGCTGTGACTCAACTGTGCAACTTTCTTCCAGTCACCAAGACATGGGTTGCTTCTTCTGTTCTCCTTTTGGTAGCTGCCTATGCAATGCTATTTTGGTTACAGCCTATGGACAGTGTAGAATCGGTAGAATTGGTATCAATTCACGGGTCAGAACAGTGTTGTGATTTTGAGCATGTTCCAGCCATTTCCACACACTTCCGCTGTCGGAGTTACCACATGCCCTCATAGGTTTGTGTGTGGTTCAAATTTAAGCACTCACTCTTTTCTATGGCATGGTGGCCAAGTGGTAAGGCGTCGGTCTCGTAAACCGAAGATCACGGGTTAGATCCCCGTTCGTGCCTTTAAGGAAAGTGGACCGAATGGTCTATAATGTCCGTTCACTACCAAAATATCTGCTTCCAATTTTGTCCTTGTACAAGAGACCTCTGTATGTTATCAAGCACTCGTCTGACTCTCAAAGAAGCAGCTGAAATGTCCTGGCGGAAAGGTGCTTACCTTTTAAATGGCAGACAACGGGAACATCTACCTCCATTTCTAATGTGACCTCTACCTTTGTTTTGAGTATTTCAATGATCTTTACTGAGTTTACCATCAGGTTTCCATGTGATAGAGTCTGCAGGAGCGAAAACTGGGCTTTGCTAGGTAAGAATTTCTCCATTGCTTCCAGGTAGTTTGCAGATTAAGAGGCTGTATGTCAAAGTCTATGTTATAGGGCCAAGGATTCCTGATGGTGTGGCAGGCCTTCTCACCCCTTCAGGGAGTAGTGATACATTAGGCAACTGGACTAGTTGATAAACCTTTGGAATCATTCTCTTTGGCTCTACAACCAATTAGTTCCACATGTCAAGGGAATGTAGCTCAGTGGAAGAGCGCATGCTTTGCATGTATGAGGTCCAGGGTTCAATCCCCTGCATCTCCATGAGCATTATCTATAGATATGGTTGGCTATATTTTAACCTTTCGGGTTGAGCTGACATTCAGACGCTGTGCATTTCTCTCACTCTTTTTGTGCCTTAATAGTGTTGCTTGCAGCTTCTCTTATTGATAGACGATGCTCAGTTTCCGTTCGGTTATACATCGGTCACAATGGTGTCGTGTTTTTGAGCATGTTCACTGCTGCTTTTAACACATGCCTTCGTAACCGAAGATCACCGGTTAGCCATTGGACCATTAAAGTGCTTTGTCAGTTTTCAATTCTGTTTTTGTTCCTTGCAAACTTGACATTCTGGCATGGCTGCTGCTGAAGTATAACTTGCTTCATGGGTTCGTCCTGTTACTGCTTCTGGTGGCCGTATTTGCTGTGCTAGACTCTTTCAGAATTCTGAAGACAACCTTACAAGTGGGGATGTAACTCAGTGGTAGAGCCCATGCTTCGCCTGTGTGAGGAACTGGCTTCGACCCCCAGCATCTCAATGAAGCATAGCTTGTTTCCTGAATGCCATTGTTTAACACTCAGGTACTCTTGCTTCCTGTTAGGCCCCAACAACCAAAAAGTGCTCTTTCCTGGGTGAGTCCCAAACGGCTGTGACTCAACTGTGCAACTTTCTTCCAGTCACCAAGACATGGGTTGCTTCTTCTGTTCTCCTTTTGGTAGCTGCCTATGCAATGCTATTTTGGTTACAGCCTATGGACAGTGTAGAATCGGTAGAATTGGTATCAATTCACGGGTCAGAACAGTGTTGTGATTTTGAGCATGTTCCAGCCATTTCCACACACTTCCGCTGTCGGAGTTACCACATGCCCTCATAGGTTTGTGTGTGGTTCAAATTTAAGCACTCTCTCTTTTCTACGGCATGGTGGCCAAGTGGTAAGGCGTCGGTCTCGTAAACCGAAGATCATGGGTTCGATCCCCGTTCGTGCCTTTAAGGAAAGTGGACCGAAGGGTCTATAATGTCCATTCACTACCAAAATATCTGCTTCCAATTTTGTCCTTGTACAAGAGACCTCTGTATGTGATCAAGCACTCGTCTGACTCTCAAAGAAGCAGCTGAAATGGCCTGGTGGAAAGGTGCTTACCTTTTAAATGGCAGACAACGGGAACATCTACATCCATTTCTAATGTGACCTCTACCTTTGTTTTGAGTATTTCAATGATCTTTACTGAGTTTACCATCAGGTTTCCATGTGATAGAGTCTGCAGGAGCGAAAACTGGGCTTTGCTAGGTAAGAATTTCTCCATTGCTTCCAGGTAGTTTGCAGATTAAGAGGCTGTATGTCAAAGTCTATGTTATAGGGCCAAGGATTCCTGATGGTGTGGCAGGCCTTCTCACCCCTTCAGGGAGTAGTGATACATTAGGCAACTGGACTAGTTGATAAACCTTTGGAATCATTCTCTTTGGCTCTACAACCAATTAGTTCCACACGTCAAGGGGATGTAGCTCAGTGGAAGAGCGCATGCTTTGCATGTATGAGGTCCAGGGTTCAATCCCCTGCATCTCCATGAGCATTATCTATAGATATGGTTGGCTATATTTTAACCTTTCGGGTTGAGCTGACATTCAGACGCTGTGCATTTCTCTCACTCTTTTTGTGCCTTAATAGTGTTGCTTGCAGCTTCTCTTATTGATAGACGATGCTCAGTTTCCGTTCGGTTATACATCGGTCACAATGGTGTCGTGTTTTTGAGCATGTTCACTGCTGCTTTTAACACATGCCTTCGTAACCGAAGATCACCGGTTAGCCATTGGACCATTAAAGTGCTTTGTCAGTTTTCAATTCTGTTTTTGTTCCTTGCAAACTTGACATTCTGGCATGGCTGCTGCTGAAGTATAACTTGCTTCATGGGTTCGTCCTGTTACTGCTTCTGGTGGCCGTATTTGCTGTGCTAGACTCTTTCAGAATTCTGAAGACAACCTTACAAGTGGGGATGTAACTCAGTGGTAGAGCCCATGCTTCGCCTGTGTGAGGAACTGGCTTCGACCCCCAGCATCTCAATGAAGCATAGCTTGTTTCCTGAATGCCATTGTTTAACACTCAGGTACTCTTGCTTCCTGTTAGGCCCCAACAACCAAAAAGTGCTCTTTCCTGGGTGAGTCCCAAACGGCTGTGACTCAACTGTGCAACTTTCTTCCAGTCACCAAGACATGGGTTGCTTCTTCTGTTCTCCTTTTGGTAGCTGCCTATGCAATGCTATTTTGGTTACAGCCTATGGACAGTGTAGAATCGGTAGAATTGGTATCAATTCACGGGTCAGAACAGTGTTGTGATTTTGAGCATGTTCCAGCCATTTCCACACACTTCCGCTGTCGGAGTTACCACATGCCCTCATAGGTTTGTGTGTGGTTCAAATTTAAGCACTCACTCTTTTCTATGGCATGGTGGCCAAGTGGTAAGGCGTCGGTCTCGTAAACCGAAGATCACGGGTTAGATCCCCGTTCGTGCCTTTAAGGAAAGTGGACCGAATGGTCTATAATGTCCGTTCACTACCAAAATATCTGCTTCCAATTTTGTCCTTGTACAAGAGACCTCTGTATGTTATCAAGCACTCGTCTGACTCTCAAAGAAGCAGCTGAAATGTCCTGGCGGAAAGGTGCTTACCTTTTAAATGGCAGACAACGGGAACATCTACCTCCATTTCTAATGTGACCTCTACCTTTGTTTTGAGTATTTCAATGATCTTTACTGAGTTTACCATCAGGTTTCCATGTGATAGAGTCTGCAGGAGCGAAAACTGGGCTTTGCTAGGTAAGAATTTCTCCATTGCTTCCAGGTAGTTTGCAGATTAAGAGGCTGTATGTCAAAGTCTATGTTATAGGGCCAAGGATTCCTGATGGTGTGGCAGGCCTTCTCACCCCTTCAGGGAGTAGTGATACATTAGGCAACTGGACTAGTTGATAAACCTTTGGAATCATTCTCTTTGGCTCTACAACCAATTAGTTCCACATGTCAAGGGAATGTAGCTCAGTGGAAGAGCGCATGCTTTGCATGTATGAGGTCCAGGGTTCAATCCCCTGCATCTCCATGAGCATTATCTATAGATATGGTTGGCTATATTTTAACCTTTCGGGTTGAGCTGACATTCAGACGCTGTGCATTTCTCTCACTCTTTTTGTGCCTTAATAGTGTTGCTTGCAGCTTCTCTTATTGATAGACGATGCTCAGTTTCCGTTCGGTTATACATCGGTCACAATGGTGTCGTGTTTTTGAGCATGTTCACTGCTGCTTTTAACACATGCCTTCGTAACCGAAGATCACCGGTTAGCCATTGGACCATTAAAGTGCTTTGTCAGTTTTCAATTCTGTTTTTGTTCCTTGCAAACTTGACATTCTGGCATGGCTGCTGCTGAAGTATAACTTGCTTCATGGGTTCGTCCTGTTACTGCTTCTGGTGGCCGTATTTGCTGTGCTAGACTCTTTCAGAATTCTGAAGACAACCTTACAAGTGGGGATGTAACTCAGTGGTAGAGCCCATGCTTCGCCTGTGTGAGGAACTGGCTTCGACCCCCAGCATCTCAATGAAGCATAGCTTGTTTCCTGAATGCCATTGTTTAACACTCAGGTACTCTTGCTTCCTGTTAGGCCCCAACAACCAAAAAGTGCTCTTTCCTGGGTGAGTCCCAAACGGCTGTGACTCAACTGTGCAACTTTCTTCCAGTCACCAAGACATGGGTTGCTTCTTCTGTTCTCCTTTTGGTAGCTGCCTATGCAATGCTATTTTGGTTACAGCCTATGGACAGTGTAGAATCGGTAGAATTGGTATCAATTCACGGGTCAGAACAGTGTTGTGATTTTGAGCATGTTCCAGCCATTTCCACACACTTCCGCTGTCGGAGTTACCACATGCCCTCATAGGTTTGTGTGTGGTTCAAATTTAAGCACTCTCTCTTTTCTACGGCATGGTGGCCAAGTGGTAAGGCGTCGGTCTCGTAAACCGAAGATCATGGGTTCAATCCCCGTTCGTGCCTTTAAGGAAAGTGGACCGAAGGGTCTATAATGTCCATTCACTACCAAAATATCTGCTTCCAATTTTGTCCTTGTACAAGAGACCTCTGTATGTGATCAAGCACTCGTCTGACTCTCAAAGAAGCAGCTGAAATGGCCTGGTGGAAAGGTGCTTACCTTTTAAATGGCAGACAACGGGAACATCTACATCCATTTCTAATGTGACCTCTACCTTTGTTTTGAGTATTTCAATGATCTTTACTGAGTTTACCATCAGGTTTCCATGTGATAGAGTCTGCAGGAGCGAAAACTGGGCTTTGCTAGGTAAGAATTTCTCCATTGCTTCCAGGTAGTTTGCAGATTAAGAGGCTGTATGTCAAAGTCTATGTTATAGGGCCAAGGATTCCTGATGGTGTGGCAGGCCTTCTCACCCCTTCAGGGAGTAGTGATACATTAGGCAACTGGACTAGTTGATAAACCTTTGGAATCATTCTCTTTGGCTCTACAACCAATTAGTTCCACACGTCAAGGGGATGTAGCTCAGTGGAAGAGCGCATGCTTTGCATGTATGAGGTCCAGGGTTCAATCCCCTGCATCTCCATGAGCATTATCTATAGATATGGTTGGCTATATTTTAACCTTTCGGGTTGAGCTGACATTCAGACGCTGTGCATTTCTCTCACTCTTTTTGTGCCTTAATAGTGTTGCTTGCAGCTTCTCTTATTGATAGACGATGCTCAGTTTCCGTTCGGTTATACATAGGTCACAATGGTGTCGTGATTTTGAGCATGTTCCTGCCATTTCCTCACATTTCCGCTGTCGGAGTTACCACATGTCCTCATAAGTTTGTGTGTGGTTCAAATTTAAGGACTCTCTCTTTTCTATGGCATGGTGGCCAAGTGGTAAGGCGTCGGTCTCGTAAACCGAAGATCGCGGGTTCGATCCCCGTTCGTGCCTTTAAGGAAAGTGGACCGAACGGTCTATAATGTCCATTCACTACTAAAATATCTGCTTCCAATTTTGTCCTTGTACAAGAGACCTCTGTATGTGATCAAGCACTCGTCTGACTCTCAAAGAAGCAGCTGAAATGGCCTGGCGGAAAGGTGCTTACCTTTTAAAGGGCAGACAACGGGAACATCTACCTACATTTCTAATGTGACCTCTACCTTTGTTTTGAGTATTTCAATGATCTTTACTGAGTTTACCATCAGGTTTCCATGTGATAAAGTCTGCAGGAGCGAAAACTGGGCTTTGCTAGGTAAGAATTTCTCCATTGCTTCCAGGTAGGTTGCAGATTAAGAGGCTGTATGTCAAAGTCTATGTTATAGGGCCAAGGATTCCTGATGGTTTGGCAGGCCTTCTCACCGCTTCAGGGAGTTGTGATACATTAGGCAACTGTAGACTAGTTGATAAACCTTTGGAATCATTCTCTTTGGCTCAACAACCAATTCCTTCCACATGTCAAGGGGATGTAGCTCAGTGGAAGAGCGCATGCTTTGCATGTATGAGGTCCAGGGTTCAATCCCCTGCATCTCCATGAGCATTCTCTATAGATATGGTTGGCTATATTTTAACCTTTCGGGTTGAGCTGACATTCAGACGCTGTGCATTTCTCTCACTCTTTTCGTGCCTTAATAGTGTTGCTTGCAGCTTCTCTTATTGATAGACGATGCTCAGTTTCCGTTCGGTTATACATCGGTCACAATGGTGTCGTGTTTTTGAGCATGTTCACTGTTGTTTTTAACACATGCCTTCCTAACCGAAGACCACCGGTTAGCCATTGGACCATTAAAGTGCTTTGTCAGTTTTCAATTCTGTTTTTGTTCCTTGCAAACTTGACATTCTGGCATGGCTGCTGCTGAAGTATAACTTGCTTCATGGGTTCGTCCTGTTACTGCTTCTGGTGGCCGTATTTGCTGTGCTAGACTCTTTCAGAATTCTGAAGACAACCTTACAAGTGGGGATGTAGCTCAGTGGTAGAGTGCATGCTTCGCCTGTGTGAGGAACTGGCTTCGACCCCCAACATCTCAATGAAGCATAGCTTGTTTCCTGAATGCCATTGTTTAACACTCAGGTACTCTTGCTTCCTGTTAGGCCCCAACAACCAAAAAGTGCTCTTTCCTGGGTCAGTCCCAAACGGCTGTGACTCAACTGTGCAACTTTCTTCCAGTCACCAAGACATGGGTTGCTTCTTCTGTTCTCCTTTTGGTAGCTGCCTATGCAATGCTATTTTGGTTACAGCCTAAGGACAGTGTATAATCGGTAGAATTGGTATCAATTCACGGGTCAGAACAGTGTTGTGATTTTGAGCATGTTCCAGCCATTTCCACACACTTCCGCTGTCGGAGTTACCACATGCCCTCGTAGGTTTGTGTGTGGATCAAATTTAAGCACTCTCTCTTTTCTGCGGCATGGTGGCCAAGTGGTAAGGCGTCGGTCTTGTAAACCGAAGATCATGGGTTCGATCCCCGTTCGTGCCTTTAAGGAAAGTGGACCGAAGGGTCGATAATGTCCATTCACTACCAAAATATCTGCTTCCAATTTTGTCCTTGTACAAGAGAACTCTGTATGTGATCAAGGACTCGTCTGACTCTCAAAGAAGCAGCTGAAATGGCCTGGCGGAAAGGTGCTTACCTTTTAAAGGGCAGACAACGGGAACATCTACCTACATTTCTAATGTGACCTCTACCTTTGTTTTGAGTATTTCAATGATCTTTACTGAGTTTACCATCAGGTTTCCATGTGATAAAGTCGGCAGGAGCGAAAACTGGGCTTTGCTAGGTAAGAATTTCTCCATTGCTTCCAGGTAGGTTGCAGATTAAGAGGCTGTATGTCAAAGTCTATGTTATAGGGCCAAGGATTCCTGATGGTTTGGCAGGCCTTCTCACCGCTTCAGGGAGTTGTGATACATTAGGCAACTGTAGACTAGTTGATAAACCTTTGGAATCATTCTCTTTGGCTCAACAACCAATTCCTTCCACATGTCAAGGGGATGTAGCTCAGTGGAAGAGCGCATGCTTTGCATGTATGAGGTCCAGGGTTCAATCCCCTGCATCTCCATGAGCATTCTCTATAGATATGGTTGGCTATATTTTAACCTTTCGGGTTGAGCTGACATTCAGACGCTGTGCATTTCTCTCACTCTTTTCGTGCCTTAATAGTGTTGCTTGCAGCTTCTCTTATTGATAGACGATGCTCAGTTTCCGTTCGGTTATACATCGGTCACAATGGTGTCGTGTTTTTGAGCATGTTCACTGCTGTTTTTAACACATGCCTTCCTAACCGAAGACCACCGGTTAGCCATTGGACCATTAAAGTGCTTTGTCAGTTTTCAATTCTGTTTTTGTTCCTTGCAAACTTGACATTCTGGCATGGCTGCTGCTGAAGTATAACTTGCTTCATGGGTTCGTCCTGTTACTGCTTCTGGTGGCCGTATTTGCTGTGCTAGACTCTTTCAGAATTCTGAAGACAACCTTACAAGTGGGGATGTAGCTCAGTGGTAGAGTGCATGCTTCGCCTGTGTGAGGAACTGGCTTCGACCCCCAGCATCTCAATGAAGCATAGCTTGTTTCCTGAATGCCATTGTTTAACACTCAGGTACTCTTGCTTCCTGTTAGGCCCCAACAACCAAAAAGTGCTCTTTCCTGGGTCAGTCCCAAACGGCTGTGACTCAACTGTGCAACTTTCTTCCAGTCACCAAGACATGGGTTGCTTCTTCTGTTCTCCTTTTGGTAGCTGCCTATGCAATGCTATTTTGGTTACAGCCTAAGGACAGTGTATAATCGGTAGAATTGGTATCAATTCACGGGTCAGAACAGTGTTGTGATTTTGAGCATGTTCCAGCCATTTCCACACACTTCCGCTGTCGGAGTTACCACATGCCCTCGTAGGTTTGTGTGTGGATCAAATTTAAGCACTCTCTTTTCTGCGGCATGGTGGCCAAGTGGTAAGGCGTCGGTCTCGTAAACCGAAGATCATGGGTTCGATCCCCGTTCATGCCTTTAAGGAAAGTGGACCGAAGGGTCGATAATGTCCATTCACTACCAAAATATCTGCTTCCAATTTTGTCCTTGTACAAGAGACCTCTGTATGTGATCAAGCACTCGTCTGACTCTCAAAGAAGCAGCTGAAATGGCCTGGCGGAAAGCTGCTTACCTTTTAAAGGGCAGACAACGGGAACATCTACCTCCATTTCTAATGTGACCTCTACCTTTGTTTTGAGTATTTCAATGATCTTTACTGAGTTTACCATCAGGTTTCCATGTGATAAAGTCTGCAGGAGCGAAAACTGGGCTTTGCTAGGTAAGAATTTCTCCATTGCTTCCAGGTAGGTTGCAGATTAAGAGGCTGTATGTCAAAGTCTATGTTATAGGGCCAAGGATTCCTGATGGTGTGGCAGGCCTTCTCACCGCTTCAGGGAGTTGTGATACATTAGGCAACTGTAGACTAGTTGATAAACCTTTGGAATCATTCTCTTTGGCTCTACAACCAATTCCTTCCACATGTCAAGGGGATGTAGCTCAGTGGAAGAGCGCATGCTTTGCATGTATGAGGTCCAGGATTCAATCCCCTGCATCTCCATGAGTATTGTCTATAGATATGGTTGGCTATATTTTAACCTTTCGGATTGAGCTGACATTCAGACGCTGTGCATTTCTCTTACCCTTTTCGTGCCTTAATAGTGTTGCTTGCAGCTTCTCTTATTGATAGACGATGCTCAGTTTCCGTTCGGTTATACATCGGTCACAATGGTGTCGTGTTTTTGAGCATGTTCACTGCTGCTTTTAACACATGCCTTCCTAACCGAAGACCACCGGTTAGCCATTGGACCATTAAAGTGCTTTGTCAGTTTTCAATTCTGTTTTTGTTCCTTGCAAACTTGACATTCTGGCATGGCTGCTGCTGAAGTATAACTTGCTTCATGGGTTTGTCCTGTTACTGCTTCTGGTGGCCGTATTTGCTGTGCTAGACTCTTTCAGAATTCTGAAGACAACCTTACAAGTGGGGATGTAGCTCAGTGGTAGAGCGCATGCTTCGCCTGTGTGAGGAACTGGCTTCGACCCCCAGCATCTCAATGAAGCATAGCTTGTTTCCTGAATGCCATTGTTTAACACTCAGGTACTCTTGCTTCCTGTTAGGCCCCAACAACCAAAAAGTGCTCTTTCCTGAGTGAGTCCCAAACGGCTGTGACTCAACTGTGCAACTTTCTTCCAGTCACCAAGACATGGGTTGCTTCTTCTGTTCTCCTTTTGGTAGCTGCCTATGCAATGCTATTTTGGTTACAGCCTATGGACAGTGTAGAATCGGTAGAATTGGTATCAATTCACGGGTCAGAACAGTGTTGTGATTTTGAGCATGTTCCAGCCATTTCCACACACTTCCGCTGTCGGAGTTACCACATGCCCTCGTAGGTTTGTGTGTGGTTCAAATTTAAGCACTCTCTCATTTCTACGGCATGGTGGCCAAGTGGTAAGGCGTCGGTCTCGTAAACCGAGGATCACGGGTTCGATCCCCGTTCGTGCCTTTAAGGAAAGTGGACCGAAGGGTCGATAATGTCCATTCCCTACCAAAATATCTGCTTCCAATTTTGTCCTTGTACAAGAGACCTCTGTATGTGATCAAGGACTCGTCTGACTCTCAAAGAAGCAGCTGAAATGGCCTAGCGGAAAGGTGCATACCTTTTAAAGGGCGGACAACGGGAACATCTACCTCCATTTCTAATGTGACCTCTACCTTTGTTTTGAGTATTTCAATGATCTTTACTGAGTTTACCATCAGGTTTCCATGTGATAAAGTCTGCAGGAGCGAAAACTGGGCTTTGCTAGGTAAGAATTTCTCCATTGCTTCCAGGTAGGTTGCAGATTAAGAGGCTGTATGTCAAAGTCTATGTTATAGGGCCAAGGATTCCTGATGGTGTGGCAGGCCTTCTCACCGCTTCAGGGAGTTGTGATACATTAGGCAACTGTAGACTAGTTGATAAACCTTTGGAATCATTCTCTTTGGCTCTACAACCCATTCCTTCCACACGTCAAGGGGATGTAGCTCAGTGGAAGAGCGCATGCTTTGCATGTATGAGGTCCAGGGTTCAATCCCCTGCATCTCCATGAGCATTGTCAATAGATATGGTTGGCTATATTTTAACCTTTCGGATTGAGCTGACATTCAGACGCTGTGCATTTCTCTCACTCTTTTCGTGCCTTAATAGTGTTGCTTGCAGCTTCTCTTATTGATAGACGATGCTCAGTTTCCGTTCGGTTATACATCGGTCACAATGGTGTCGTGTTTTTGAGCATGTTCACTGCTGCTTTTAACACGTGCCTTCCTAACCGAAGACCACCGGTTAGCCATTGGACCATTAAAGTGCTTTGTCAGTTTTCAATTCTGTTTTTGTTCCATGTAAACTTGACATTCTGGCATGGCTGCTGCTGAAGTATAATTTGCTTCATGGGTTCGTCCTGTTACTGCTTCTGGTGGCCGTATTTGCTGTGCTAGACTCTTTCAGAATTCTGAAGACAACCTTACAAGTGGGGATGTAGCTCAGTGGTAGAGCGCATGCTTCGCCTGTGTGAGGAACTGGCTTCGACCCCCAGCATCTCAATGAAGCATAGCTTGTTTCCTGAATGCCATTGTTTAACACTCAGGTACTCTTGCTTCCTGTTAGGCCCCAACAACCAAAAAGTGCTCTTTCCTGGGTCAGTCCCAAACGGCTGTGACTCAACTGTGCGACTTTCTTCCAGTCACCAAGACATGGGTTGCTTCTTCTGTTCTCCTTTTGGTAGCTGCCTATGCAATGCTATTTTGGTTACAGCCTATGGACAGTGTAGAATCGGTAGAATTGGTATCAATTTATGGGTCAGAACAGTGTTGTGATTTTGAGCATGTTCCAGCCATTTCCACACACTTCCGCTGTCGGAGTTACCACATGCCCTCGTAGGTTTGTGTGTGGGTCAAATTTAAGCACTCTTTCTTTTCTATGGCATGGTGGCCAAGTGGTAAGGCGTCAGTCTCGTAAACCGAAGATCACGGGTTCGATCCCCGTTCGTGCCTTTAAGGAAAGTGGACCGAAGGGTCAATAATGTCCATTCACTACCAAAATATCTGCTTCCAATTTTGTCCTTGTACAAGAGACCTCTGTATGTTATCAAGCACTCGTCTGACTCTCAAAGAAGCAGCTGAAATGGCCTGGCGGAAAGGTGATTACCTTTTAAATGGCAGACAACGGGAACATCTACCTCCATTTCTAATGTGACCTCTACCTTTGTTTTGAGTATTTCAATGATCTTTACTGAGTTTACCATCAGGTTTCCATGTGATAGAGTCTGCAGGAGCGAAAACTGGGCTTTGCTAGGTAAGAATTTCTCCATTACTTCAAGGTAGGTTGCAGATTAAGAGGCTGTATGTCAAAGTCTATGTTATAGGGCCAAGGATTCCTGATGGTGTGGCAGGCCTTCTCACCCCTTCAGGGAGTTGTGATACATTAGGTGATTTTAGGCTAGTTGATAAACCTTTGGAATCATTTTTTTTGCTCTACAACCAATTCCCTCCACATGTCAAGGGGATGTAGCTCAGTGGAAGAGCACATTTTTGCATGTGTGAGGTCCAGGGTTCAATCCCCTGCATCTCCATGACCATTGTCTATGGATATGGTTGGCTATATTTTAACCTTTCGGGTTGAGCTGACATTCAGACTAATCACGACAAAAACCTGCAAATCACGCAGGACACTGTCCATGAGACGCTGGAATGTCTGGGCAGCATTTTTGAGGCCAAAAGGCATGCGGAGGAACTCGAACAGGCCGAAAGGAGTGATCACTGCCGTCTTCGGAACGTCCGCGGGATGCATGGGGACCTGGTGGTAGCAACGGACTAAGTCCACCTTTGAAAATATGACTTTTCCGGCCAGACAGGTAGAAAAATCTTGCACATGAGGAACAGGATAGCGATCAGGAGTGGTGGCATCGTTAAGCCAGCGATAGTCACCGCAAGGTTTCTCAACAATGTGCAGCGGCGAGGCCCAGGGGCTGTCAGACCTACGCACAATACCCAGGCGCTCCATCATCCCAAACTCAGCTCTCGCTATTGCGAGCTTGGCGGGGTCCAAACGTCTAGTGCGAGCGTGAACAGGTGGGCCCGAGGTCGCGATGTGATGCTCAACCCCATGCCTGCTGCTGTCCGAAGAAAACATGGGTTCCGTCAGACCAAGAAACTCTGCGAGGAGACGTGAGAAATCGTCTGAGACAGAGAACGCACCTGACAGGTTGGAGGAGCTTAAACGACTGAGCGAGCATGGGAGAGAGCTGAAAGTCTCTGGATTCACGAGGCGTCTGTTCCTAATATCAACCAGCAAGCTGTTGGCACACAGGAAATCGGCACCTAAGAGGGGAGTGGAAGCCTTCGCCAGCACAAAAGGCCATGTGAACCGCTGCCCACCGAAGCACAGTGGCACTGACTGTTGCCCGTACATGGGAATAGAGCTCCCGTTGGCTGCCTCAAGGGCGGGGCCAGCATGGCCTGACTTCATGTCCATCTCGGAGGTGGGCAGAACACTCAACTGAGGAAATGATGGCACGAGACCACGTCCGTCAGGAAAAGCATGCTACTGCAACAGCCGATGCCTGTAGCCACTAGAAGGCGTCAGCCCTCACTTTTCCCGGCTTCCTGAAACCGCATGGCATGATAATCCCTGAGGATAGAACCCGCCAAGGTTGCGTGAACGTCGCTGGGTAACTGCTGAAGGAAAATCTCCCTGAACAGAAAACACGGCGGGTGGTCGCCCAGTAGGGACAGCATGTGATCCATCAACTCCGAAGGTTTGGAATCGCCCAAACCAAGCCTGAAGCCTGCAGGCATGCTCCAACTCCGACAGCTCGAAAATTTGTAGGAGCAGCGACTTAAGGGCTTCATACTTATCGTCCTCCGGAGGGTCTTGAAGAAAACTCACCACTCTGGAGGCGATGCCGTTGTTCATGGCCGTGACGACATAATAATACATCGTGTCGTCCTCCGTGATTTTCCGGATGGCGAACTGAGCCTCGGCTTGAGCAAACCAAACAGCGGAATGCTGCTCCCAAAACTCCGGTAATTTAAGCGCTACTGCGTTCGCCAACATGACGTGAATACTTCGGAAACGTCCGAATAGACGTAAGGGTCACCACTGAAGAGGGTTCGGAAACTGAGGCAGAAACTGCTTAATACAGAAATCCAGAGGAGGGAAACTTTATTTTCCACGCAACTCAAACAATAGCCCTGTTTTCTCCCCCTCCCCTGGCGCGCGCAGCACTTAAAAGGCTAAAACTCCCTGAGTGGCCAAGTGCCTGTCTGTTGCTGCGAGGAGTAGTAGTCGCTACACAGGTACAGATCCAGGGGTTCATGAGCGATGGGTTTTATGATAAACTGGGGTGCTGGTGCTGTCATCCTGTCACTGCATGTGATCACTCATGTTTGTTGATGGTGTAGTGGGTGGATGCCAATGTCTCAGAATGCTCCCAAATCTGTGTTACCTTCTGGTTCTGCCTTTTTAGCTAGGCTGTAATAATTAAGTTTAATGGTGGAGTTTTTCCATATGGCTGCCCACCTACCTGAGAAATACTGAGACGAGGATGTCATGATACAAAGTACAAGTCACCAGCTAACCCTGCAGGGTTTTTTTTGGAAAGTTGGAAAAAATACCAGGGATTGAAAGAAGAGAAATTGGAACCTTAACACCAAATTTGTGCCATCATGATAGTCAAGGTGCTGATTCCGCTTGGTTGTTGAACTCGTTCTGCAGGTATCTTGGGCCATGCAGACAGGATACCTTCTCGTAGTTGCCACTAATTAGATGGAGATACTTAAATGCTATTAACTGCTCGCTCTACCTCATTCCAGTGATGCTCAATATGATTATTATCTGGGGACAGAAGGCCAGGGAAAGAAAGCAACTTGCTATCATGTTTCTAGGACCAATCCATGACTATGTGAAGCTAAAAGTGTCCTTATGCCATAGGGTAAACAGCTACCATGATAAGACAAACTTCATCTGCTACAATGATTAGGTAATCCCCATAGTCCATCCACAGGTATCAGAAGGGTGTGTCAACAAAAACATTCCCCACACAATTACTCTTCCTCCACCAGCCTGAACTGTTGGCCCCTTACAGGAAATGCTCATCGATTAATCTGACTTGCAATTAGCATGAATGTGCACCATCTTTTTGTCAGAGTGATTAATTATGATGGTTTAAATTGAGATTTGTATTATATGTACATATGATTTTTTTAAAGAACACACACGTATATATTGCGTGTACTAATAACGCTTCATTGTGAACAGTGCCCTGTGGAACCGGATGATGAACGCCACACAACTCCAGGAACATTTAAGGGAGGTGAGAGGCACCAAGTGTCATGTCAGACCTTATGAAACCATCTATATCAGACAGACATGTATATAGAGACCCATACTTGAGTAAAGGTACAAGTACTCTATTGAAAAAGTGACTTGAGTAGAAGTGGATGTACAGAAGTACTTAAGTATTGTAAGTAGGTTATTCAAAAATGTATTACTCAAGTATTGAAAGTAAAAACTACAAATGTTGTGTTTTGTATTAATTTTAAAAAGCAGTCAAAGTTTGATTATCAATTTTTTTAATGTATCACTTACAAATCAAAGCTGTCAAAGACCACAAATACAAGTGTTCTGTATGTAAAAACAAGTAACAACTTAAAAAACTGGGCTTAACACTGCATACACAAAAAACAAATAACCTATGTCCCGCTACGTCGTAGGTTTGACACAAAAGTACAAGTTATTCTTAATTTAGCTGAGAAAACAAGGTGTATTTTGGCCGCAAAATCCATCCATCTGGTTCTAAGGGTGAGCCTATTGCCCTGCGTTTACCCTCAATAAATGCCATTACCCTATAAAAACACTACACTAATGGAAGATCGTTCCACCATCTTGGAGCCAGGACGGAGAATAGTCTGGAGTTTTGTCTTCCATGAGACTTTAAGCATGAAGTTTCAAGACAAGCCATGCTTGAGATTTGGCGTGCTTGTGGTACGGATCGAGCTTTGAGCATGGACATCATGTAGGGAGCGGCTAGTCCATTTTTGGCTTTGTAAGCAAGCATCAAGTTTTTATATCTGATGCGTGCCGCTACTAGAAGCGGCGCAGTGGATTGAGGAGAACGCAGTGGAGGAGTCATGTATGAGAACTTGGAGAGATTGAAGACCAGTCGTGCTACAGTATTCTGAATCAGTTGTAGAGGTCTGATGACCCATAGAGAAAGACCCACAAGTAGGGAATTGCAGCAGTCCAACTTTGAGATGACAAGAAACTGCACAAGCACCTGGGTAGCTTCCTGTGAATGGAAGGGTCGTATTCTGCGTATGTTGCAGAGGAGAAATCTGCAGGATCTGGTCAGATCTGAAACATGTGTAACATGTGGTTGTCCGATGTTTCCCCCAGGCTTCGAGCAGTTTCTGATGGTGTTAACAGGGTGTTCTCAAAGGAAATGGTGAGGTCATTGTGTGGGTTTGGGGTTCCTGGAATGTACCGAAGCTCGGTTCACCGGCCATATTATTAGGTACACCTGTCCAACTGCTCGCAAATGTTGAATCAGCCAATCACATGGCAGCAACTCAATGCATTAAGGCATGTAGACATGGCCAAAATTATCTGCTGCAGTTCAAACCGAGCATCAGATTGGGGAAGGAAAGTGATTTAAGTGACTTTGAACGCAGCATGGTTGGTTTGAGTATTTCAGAAACTGGTGATTAGTATTTTCATGCACAACCATCTCTAGAGTTTACAGAGAATGATCCAAAAAAGAGAAAATATCCAGCGAGTGGCAGTTTTGTAGGCGCAAATGCCTTGTTGATGCCAGAGGTCAGAGGAGAATGGCCAGACTGGTTTGAGCTGACAGAACAGCAACTGTAACTCAAATAACCAGTTACAACTGAGGCATGCATCTCTGAATGCATAGCACTTTGAACCTTGAGGCGGATGGGCTACAGCAGCAGGAGACCACACCAGGTGCCACTACTGTCAGCTAAGAACAGGAAATTGAGGTTACAATTCGCACAGGCTCACCAAAATTAGACAACAGACGATTGGGAAAACATTGCCTGGTCTAATGAGTCTCAATTTCTGCTGCGACATTCAGATTGTAGGGTCAGAATTTTACCTCAACAACATGAAAGCATGGATCGATCCTGATTTTTATCAATGGTTCAGGCTGGTGGTGGTGTTGCAATGGTGTGGGAGAAATCTTTCTGGCACACTTTGGGCCCATTAGTACCAATTGAGCATCATGTCAACGCCACAGCCTACCTGAGTATTATTGCTGACCATGTCCATCCCGTTATGACCACAGTGTACTCATCTTCTGATGGTTACTTCCAGCAGGATAACACCTGTGAAGGAAATATTGATTATATTCATGTGTGATTCATGTTAATCATGTCCATGCAGACACTATAGCACGGTCTGTGTGAAAAGTACTGCTTAGTAGTTAACTGTAACCATATTGAAGATGTTTTTCTGTAAGACTGAAGTTTTCTGTGCAGCAGCAGAGTTAGTGATAATATTGCTTATCTGTTTCTAAGCACCCAAGGTTGAATCCTAGGGAAACTGATAACTGCTCCTGGGAAGCAGGCATCCTTAGTTTTTTCTACACACACACTTTGACTATAAGAATCTGGACTGAGAGAGACAGTTCAGAGTTACTGCATGAAGCGTAAGCTTCACATCATACTTTTATACTTTTATATTTTGTAACTCTCTTGCTATCAAATAAATACTGCTTAATATATTATAAGACCTCGAATTCTGTGCCATCAATTCCACCACAGAATTTGGCGTTGTCGGCAGGATGAGCGAGGATCGTAGCGGAGGAATGAACTGAAGCTCACCGAGGACGCTCCTCAGTCTGGGACTGAGCTGGACGACGGGAACCCCACAAGCTAAAGGGAAAGTACCGCCAGGGTGTAGCTGAAAGTTCTGACCTCGCTGACGACTCCCGCCTCATCCAACGAACAAAAAGAACGTGGTGGTGGCACACAATCGTAAGTGAATAAAAAAACTTGTTTGTAGTTTTCCACGGAATAGGCGTCCCTGCCTGCATTGAAATAGGAAAGGAATATTACTCTGGGAGTAATAAAGAGCCTATTAAGAGAATAGGCCTATTTAGACGCCTAACTAGAGAAAAGGCCGTTATTGTAGACGTACATTAACGTATAAGGACCCGGGTCGATTCAGTGCAAGGCTATAGGAGGGACCTATTCACGGCCATTGTTGGAACTAAATTGAGATCCAATATATGTTAAGCAGTAAATAAGTGTTTTTGATAGCAATTTGTATTTTTAATAGCAATTTGTATTTTGAACATTTAAAGGATGGGTTTAAGTAACAGTAAAAAATATGCCTTTGATGTCAGCCAACATCCCAATAGCATTTTTGAACAGATGAATAGACTTTATGGTACTGACTGCTGCAAACATGTTCCATACTGGATAGAAAATTGTGGGTTTGCGCCAAGTGGTTCACTGAGTGTGGTGTATTTGGGAAAGTTGATACAGAGGGTTCAAGAGAGACCTAAAAAGGATAATAAGAAAGCATGCTGTCATGCGTATTTTGATGACAATAAGGAAGATATGTGGCAAGTGTTGGTTAGAGGAGGCTCAAAAGAGAGCTAATATGCAAAAGAAGGTTAGGCAGGTAGGGCTTGGAGAAAATACTAATAAGGTGTCCCAGTGTGTCTCCTTAGCTGATCCTGACCTCGATGCCGCCCCAACGAGACTTCGCCCACCACCCGGAGTACCTGGGGGAGAGGGAGCCGCTGCAGCTGCACCACTCCCACACCCGCCTCACAACACACACCCACCCCCATATGCTGACGCCAGAGCTGCCTTAGAAAATGCACAACAACGTGAACTGTCAGAAGACTCGGCCCCCGTACTCTCCCCTGTCAGTAAGCACACCAGGCTTCAAACCGCAGTGAAGGGAGGAGGCCTTATGACAGCACCAGGCCCTCACACTGGATCATGGTATGAGATGGTGCCCGTTGCCAATCAGGCAGCCCACCAGATGATGATAACCACGCCCGAACCAGTGATCACACAGTTCCCGATGGTAGAAGTCTCCGGCCTGGACAGAGTTATCATGGTGCACAGACACTGGACTTCTGATGACATCATGAAAGCAGGCGAGGGTATGGACAAACCATCTGACATAGGAGGACGGTGCTTTGGAGAATAACTTGTGGCTTTTGCTCGGTCCTGTAGACCGACCCAATCAGAACTGAAACGTTTACTGGTGGTCAAACTCGGACCTCAGTTCAACAAAATCGAACGTGACTGGAATCCAGGTGATGTCTGTCTCCACCTACCTGAGTGGGATGCCCCTGATGGAGAGGGAGCTGATCTGAACGGACCGTACAGAGACATGATAAGACGTTTGGTGGAAAGAGTGGAAGCTGCCTATCCAGTCTCCGTCAACACAGACAAGATAGCAGTTTGCAAACAAGAAGATGGAGAGTCTATCAGTGACTTCCTCGTTCGACTAACCAGAGTCCATACAGACCACTGCGGAATCGAAGCACCAGCACAACATGCCAACGGCCCGGCAGACGTCGGCTTGTGGGAAGGCCATCTGAGAAACACTTTACTGGTGAACATGAGAAACAGACATCAGCGACCTCATCAGAGCCAACTGCATTGGGTACAACAGAACCCCTCTGTCGGTGATAGAAGATCACACTAAACACCACGAGGCACAGCTCATAAATAAGGAGAAGAAGAAAACTCAGAAACAGAGCGACATACCGCAGCAGGCCATGCTGACTATGGTCCAGACCAGCCAAGATTACATCAGTAGCAGAGGAAGAGGCTGAGGCAGAGGCGGAGAAGATGGAGGACGTGGTGGACAGAGAAACAAAGACAAAGACACATGCTACAATTGCGGCAAACAAGGACATTTTGCTAGAGACTGTCCAGAGTCCAAAGATGGCCATCTGACCACTGAGGAAAGAGGCCAGGACTGACGGGCGGCAGGGAGGCAGGACAGCGACGGGCCACTGAGGGAAGAAGACAGCAAAAGGAAGGTACCAAATTTAGATTATTCTTTTGTCCAGCTAATTAGTAAAAAACCCAGCAGCACTCCCACAGGTAGAAATAATGGTTGAAAAACGAAAACTAAAATTTTTGGTAGACAGTGGAGCAACACACACCGTTATAATGGCTGACCAGATAAATTGTGAAATGAAGCATGATAAAACTGTCAGAGTAATGGGTGTGGGAGGGCTAACTATCTTAGAGAGAGTGTCTGTGTTTATACAGTGTAATGTAGATAATAATGATTTGAACATAGCTTCCTGATCTCCGCTACGTGCCCAGCTAATGTAATGTTTTGAGATTTGATGTGTAAATTGCAATACACACTCCAAAGTGGCCAGAATGGGCTATTTTTGTTTTGGGGAGAGCCCCAATTAATTCATTTGGCATCAGGATAACCAGGTTATGCCTATAAATGGCAGTACAGGGGCACCGAAGGGGGAATCAGAAAGCATTTCATGACAGAGGTGACTTATGTGTTACCAGCAGATTTTTTACATTAGGCCTAAACCAAGTGACACATTTCATTGCACATACATATCTGACGGACCAGATACAGAGTATGGGGCCAGGTTCTATGCAGAGCTGCATGACTTAATGACCATGACTGACTTGAACGACACATGGGCAGCAGGCCTAGTGAGATTGAGTGAAGGACAAATGAATCTCTATTGTGTTCCATGGGCCACGCCCCACATATCACTACCTAACACACTGGAATTATTTGACCAAAATGACAACACACAAACAAAGGCCATACGTATGACCCTCCTCCCAGCGGAATAATTAGAATTGGCAAAAGTTCCACAAGCTCTGTTGGTTAAGGGAAAGAACGATGTGGGCCTCATTAAAAGATGTGTGCATCGTTCCCAAATCTGATTACAGACCCAAACAACACCAATACACATTGAAACCTGAAGCCATGAAAGGCATCAGGTCCGTTTTCCAATTACTACGAGAGGCTGGCGTGATAGTGCCATGCAAAACCTCACCAGTAAGAACTCCCAGTTTTCCCAGTTAAGAAGCCAGGGTGAGAGGAATGGAGGTTTGTTCAGGATTTGCAAGCTGTCAAGTGGCAGCACACCCTAGATCCCCAGAAGTCCCAAATCCTTACACCATTCTCTCTCAGGTTCCCCCAGACAGCTAGTGGTTCAGTGTAGTGGATCTGGCCAATGCATTTTTCTTTTTTTAGCATTCCAGTTCATCCAGATAGCCAATTTGGTTTGCCTTTTCAAAAAAAAAAATAATAATAAAAATACACATTCACTAGATCAGTGGTTCCCAAACTTTTTCTGCCGTGCCCCCCTTTAGTAGATGAGAATATTTTTGCGCCCCCCCCCCCCCCCCTATTGACTAGGGATGCACCGATTCACGTTTTTCACTTCCGATACCCATTCATATCTATCTGAGGCTTGGTATCGGCCGATACTGATCCGATACCGATCTGATAAAACAGTGCTGAATCGACTTAAAACATTTTTTTTTTAAACACAGACATACTGAATTACAAGTTTATTGAAAACTCTGCACCAGTATAGCACACTTAAACACACATAAAAACATGTAAAAAAAAAAAAGCACAACTTGCATTTGTTCAGTCAGGGCAATTATGAATATAACATTGAATGTAAAATATCAAAGAACCTGAAACAGACAAAAACAATAGGTTCACATCTTTGGTCAAACATGAAAAAAATAAACTGCAAGAAACCTTTGAAATGGTTCAAGAATTCTAAATATCATTTTAAATAAATAAGGAGATGAAATAAGAGAAACAGCAATACCTATGCGGCTAGTTTGCTAGCGTTGACATCACGCAGAGCACAAAGCATGTAACGGCCAGAAATATGTGTACTGTCTCTTTAAGGGAGCGAGTTGAGCGCGCGTATGGAATATTGTTGTTATTTAGCTTTCTGCCGTAGAAAACCACTGCTCTTTATTTTATCTTTATTTTATTTCTGTAAGTAACGCATTCAATGAGCTTTGGACAACTCACCAGTTCATGTATGAACAGTCAAGTAATGATGGAGCCCAGGTTTATTTTGGTCAACCAGCACATAAACGGACTAAGTGGAATAGCACCAGCGCGAATACGAGTGAGTGATTCACCTCTTCTCTGCTTCGTGTTTCACTCGCCTGTTAACTGTCCAAGTTTTCTGTCCGTGTCGGAGTGTAACTCCGAAAAGCGTTACAAGCATAGAATTAGACTGAATAGATCTGTTTTAATGGATCGGTCACATTGTCACTGATACCCGATATAGAATTTTTTCAGATATTAATATCGGAATCGGTACATCCCTAATATTGACACATGTGCACGTTTTACTTTCAAGCTCCGCGCCCCCCCTGCAATAGCTCCGCGCCCCACCTAGGGGGCGCGCCCCCCACTTTGGGAACCACTGCACTAGATTATGTCAAGGTTACTGTGAATCACCCACCATTTACAATGCTGCACTACGTGTGAGATTAGAAACATTTAAACTTCGAGAGGGAACAGCTTTAGTTCAAAATACGAATGATCTCTTAGTTTGTGCTCCAAACAGAGACCTTTGCAGACAGGCCAAAGTGGCACTGCTAAATTATTTAGCAGAGGAAGGCCACAAGGCATCAAAATCAAAGTTGTGATACTGCAGAGAGAAAGTAAACTTCTTAGGACACGTTATCTCACAACAAACCATACTGAAGCTTCCCAAACTGCGAACTAAGAAACAACTGTTATCATTTCTTGGCATGTGTTCATATTGTTGCACCTTTATTCTCTCCTATGCAGAGAACGAGGGGCCCCTCAGATAACTGATTCCCACCAAAGGATCCAGCACTTCAACATTTGAGTTGACTCCCGAGGGGGAGGCAGCTATTCAGCTCAGGCAGCTGAGCTAGTAGCCCTCACCAAGGCCAAATTGGCCAAAGGGAAAACAGTGAATATCTGGACAGACTCCAGATATGATTGGGGAGTAGTGCACGATTTTGGCGCCATATAGAAAGACCGAGATTTCCTAACTAGTTCTGGCAGCAAAATTAAGAACCACAAACTAGTAGCGCAACTACTAGATGCTGTCCAGCTACCAGCGCAAGTAGCAATCATTAAATGTGCAGCGCACACCTCATCCCAAGATGAGGCAGCGAGAGGTGATGCTTTTACAGATGCCACTGCAAAAGCCACAGCGCATGCGACGCCTAACTTACAAGCCACCCAACAAGAACATGCATCCACCCCAATAACTACAATTGATATCCTACAAATGGCCTCCTCAGAGGAGAAGGCCCAGTGGAAACGGGCGGGCTGTGTTAAAACAGAAGGCGTATGGGTACACCCTGATACTACTAGACCTTGCCTACCAAAGGCTTACATGCAAGGCCTAGTTAAGATTGCTCATGGGAGGAGTCACATGAGCAAAGGGGGAATAGACCAGGTATCACTACTTATAGGCCTACTCAAAATTTTTGTTCTAAATATTTGATCTGTACACAGAACTCCACTAGAAGAGACACCAACACAATACCAGCCCCATCGGGACACCAGACAGAACCGTTTCAAAATTGGCAAATAGACTTTGTGGAACTAACACCAACTGAAGGAAAGAAGTTCCTTCTAGTATGTGTATGCATGTTCAGAAGTGGGTGGAAGCTTTTCCAACAGGGAAACAGGACAGTGATGCGGTTTCTAAGGTGTTCCTGAGAGAGATCATTCCCCGGTGGGGTCTGCCACAGAGAATTTCCGGTGATAACGGGGCACCCTTTGTCCACGCAGGACTTCAAAATCAGACTAAATATGTAGGTATAGACATGCGCAAGCATTACAGCTACCACCCTGCAGGCGCAGTGCAAAGAGCAAACGGCACAATAAAAGCAGGTCTTGTCAAGACCAGCCAGGAAACAGGGATGTCCTGGACAAAATGTTTGCCATTAGTGTTGTGGCAGTGTAGGACCAGACCACAAGCTAAGACAGAGCTGTCAGCATTTGAAATTGTCTTTGGCAGGCCTCCCAACACAGGTCTCGGACCCCCAGAGCTGGAGATGCACCTGTTGAATGAACAACTAATTCAAAAGTTTGTCTTTGTACAAGTCTATGTACTGTGTCTAAGCAGGTGAAAGCAGTGTTGCTAGAACCAGCAGACCATCTGCTCCACACCTTCATTCCTGGCGACTGGGTTGCAGAACCAGATGATTCCTAAAGCTTTCTGAAAGAATGACTACTGTTGCATGAAGATTATGTTGAATGATTAAGAGAATCAAAGGGGGAAATGTGAAGGAAATATTGATTATATTCATGTGTGATTCATGTTAATCATGTCCATGCAGACACTATAGCACGGTCTGTGTGAAAAGTACTGCTTAGTAGTTAACTGTAACCATATTGAAGATGTTTTTCTGTAAGACTGAAGTTTTCTGTGCAGCAGCAGAGTTAGTGATAATATTGCTTATCTGTTTCTAAGCACCCAAGGTTGAATCCTAGGGAAACTGATAACTGCTCCTGGGAAGCAGGCATCCTTAGTTTTTTTCTACACACACACTTTGACTATAAGAATCTGGACTGAGAGAGACAGTTCAGAGTTACTGCATGAAGCGTAAGCTTCACATCATACTTTTATACTTTTATATTTTGTAACTCTCTTGCTATCAAATAAATACTGCTTAATATATTATAAGACCTCGAATTCTGTGCCATCAATTCCACCACACACCCCATATTATAAAGCGCAAATCATCTCAGACTGGTTTCTCAAACACGACAATGAATTCACTGTATTTGAATGGCCTCCACAGTCACCAAATCTCAATCCAATAGAGCACCTTTGGGATGTGGTGGAACAGGACAGTAACTGTGTGATGCTATCATGTCAATATGGACCAGACTCTCTGAAGAATGTTTCCAGTACCTTGTTGAATCTATGCCATAAAGAACTAAGGCAGTTCTGAAGACAAAAGGGGGTCCAACCTGGTACTAGCAAGGTGTACCTAATAAAGTGGCCAGTGAGTGTAGATTTATAGTCTACTGAACATTACTCAACACAGCCATTAATGTCCAAATATCTGGCAACAAACATTTTTCTTTTCAGTTTTCTTTCCTCCCATATGAACTATCAGGTTATTTGTTTATGCATCAGCATTGTAGCCATATTTCAGATGCACCTACTTACCTAAGCAAGACCCTTTAAACGTGTATGCATGTGTTTTCTTACCTATAAAGATGAGCAGTACTCCCACGAGTATTTGCAGACACAGAGAGAGGCTGATGAGTATTATAAGTGGGGTATACAAGCTGAACTGGGGTCCTTGTTCCAGCACTGCTTTTAGCTGTGAGGCATTGGCCATTAGCAGTGCTAGGTCAAGCATGCTCTCTGCGGCACTCTTCTTGTTGGCATACTGGTTTATATTCAGAGAGGAGGCAGACACGTCTTGCACATCGGATTCCTGGGTGGAGAGAAAGGGGTAAATGGAGAAGGGGAAGAAATTAGAAATTGTAGTTGAAAATATGTAAAGTGACATTTAGCCACTTACAGTCCCAGTGCTCGATTTGTATGTTTATGTGGGTATGTGCATAAAACAGTTGGCATAATTGATTGGCTGTCCATATAAGTTAGCTCGCTCTATCTATCTATCTATCTATCTAAGCTCATAAAAACTCACAGGAGTAACACTAAGAATAACCAAAGTATGTAAGTCAATGTCAGATTTAATCTTGTGTTAAATCTTTGCCAAAGCTCTTTGCCAAACCAGAATAGCTCTTTCTGTCTCTCTATCAACATGTCCATCAGTCTTTGTAAGAAACTTCAGAAGAGGATGTAATGGAACTCCAAATCCCAGAAGCCCTTGCTCCAGGACTTAGTCCAGGGACTTGGAGGTTAAAAAGAGTAGTGTAGCCCATTTTCTGTAAGCACACCAAATATGTAAGAGGGCAGGAGGCATGATCCTATTTTTGTGTATTTAGTCAAAGTCAAAGTCAAATTTATTTATATAGCGCTTTTCACAACACACGTTGTCACAAAGCAGCTTTACAATCGTATGGGTCCAGATCCCTAATGATCAAGCCAAAGGCAACAGTGGCAAGGGAAAACTCCCTATGATGGTGGGGATTAGGAAGAAACCTCGGGAGGACCAAGACTCAAAAGGGAACCCATCCTCCATTGGGCGGCCCGCTAAAACAACACATGGTTTATTGAAAACCATCCAGTGTTCATCCAATGTTTGTAATGTAAACCATCTATCCTATGTTCAATAGACCAGTTGAGTGCTTACCATGTGTATCCTGCATCCTCTAATCTAACTGCTGTGAACTATTGTCCTAATGCTCCTCTTTCATGACTGGATCTGTTGATGTGTGCCTTCCAATACAAGAAGCTGGGTGTCTGATCATTGTCCTGTGTGTTTTACTGTAATAGACATACCATCACAATTGCATGCCCCCTTAGATCCAGGTGTAACATATGCAATTCTTTATATATTGTTGACTTTCAGCTGCAATGGCAATAATTTACAGTCATATTGGATTAGTCCCATTCTTCATCTCTTATCACCTCCAACCATTTTTAAGTCATATTTTACTTCTAACTTTAGTTGTTACGCCAATTTCACCCTAGCTAGTTCTACCAACTATGGAGGGTAGGGCGACGGGCTTCTTCTGAACCAATCGCCACACATATTCAAGCTGCTGCCAACGCAGAGACATGGGGCAGCTGAACACACTCAGGGGAAGGGTCTAACAGTCCTTGCCGGCAAGCGTGAGCATGCAAACATCTTCAATTAGTATCAATGTGACTGACAGGGGACAGAGTAATGACCCCTCCCACCCAGAGAGCAGCGACAATTTGCTCTCTAGGATTCTAAGCAATGAATGACTATGTCATGGAACCAGCAAAGAGCATTTATTTTTATTACAGTATATATGCTCACACACACACACACACACACACACACACACACACACAGACAAGCAAACTAAATCAATAATTCCTTCCAAAGCAAGTACAACAATCATAAGTAACTGTAGAATCTGAACCTGATGCAAAACTGTAAACTGTATACTTACTTATTTGTATTTAACCTGATTTTCTGGTTATATATTTTCATATTAATACAGCTGTTTGTGTACTTGTGTCAGTAATGTCTTTATAGTTTAAAGACTATATTAAATGTTGATCACATTATATTAAAGACTTTATTATATGTTGATCACACTCTGGATCTCACAAGAAAATATGATTTGTGAATCACTACCATAAACATGCATGCAAAGGCAAGCAATAAACACACCGGCCAACAGCCCTTTCTGAGAACACAGCATGAAAATAAGCCAACAATATTTATTTTAACTAAACCATTACATTAAATAATGAGCTACGAGGAGTCATTCAGTGTTTTTTTGGAATCTAACTTCCCTTGCAATACACAGTGTAAATTCATTCAAATTTTGAAATAATATGAGCACATTTCCATCTTTGTCATTCCTCATGATTAAATGGCAATTTTAGATAATGGTTGGGAACAGGTTTGCTACATTAGTGTTAATTTATAACTTGTCACATTCATGATGTGCAATTGCATTAACATGTAATTATGCACAATGGTTCAGTTCATATTTCAGTGCTTCTGTAGTATTGTGCTGCTCATTATGAGTGGATAGGTCTAAAATGTCTTATTTGAGTTATTCACTTGTGTCACAAGGATATGACTAGCACACAGCTACAGAAGCAAAAGTGACTTTCATAGCAAGCAGGAGAAAGGTGGCTTCTCTGTTAGGGATGTGTCTATCATTAAGACAGATTGTTGACAAAAAGTGCATTTATTATTCAGCAGGCAAGTCTAGAGCTCATGTTTACTTTCCACTTCAAGTGCCCGTCACCTGACACTGCTAATATGAACTTGCAGGTCATAATTAATTTACACCTGTTCTAAAATTTGCTAAACATAAAGAAAATAACTTACTGCTAAATTTAAAAGCACACTTTCTACAATTAAAATAACGTGTTTTTCTTAAACCTTAAAATTCCACATTACTGTAAGTCCTTCAGCTTACAATGATGTAAATTGCATAGTAAATAAATAAAAAAAACAATGTTGGCTATATCACTATAATTGCTTCACCTATTTGTTTTAGGTACCTCAAGCAGTACAAATGATATTCAACCAGGATCCAAGAAACACAGTATTACCATATAAATTCTAATTATGCAGGGAATTATATATGCATTATGAAAGACAGGTTCTAAGTACACTAACTGTTATTATAGGTGCAATTTCTATTTAACCCACATCTATCTGATAGCGGCAGGGCCTCAAATTCTCAAAGTACATGATACAGCTGTATGTATTAGTTTTATGAGGCTTAAACAGTATTACTCATTTGAGCTCCTTATGGTATGGATTGAACTTATTCATATCTTTATGGATGCTTTCAGGGTATGACCTGATTAAACATTCAGGCAAAATTCCTAGGAGCATGAAAGAGTGAAAATCTGATACATCTTCATACTGTGCCTTAGTGGGAAGGTGTGAAGCTGTGTGACTCATCACATCACTGGTGTCATTCTACATTGCAGGGCTACAGATAGATTTTTTTAATTTGGGATTTTTTTTAAGTGTACATGCGTGTAACTGTGGTTTAGTGTCAAAAACTTTACATAACCTTTTGAATTAGCTTATATTCAAAAGCCACTGTCCAGCCTCCAAAGTCCACTATAAGGCCATGATCCATTTACGTGATAGATTCACAGTTAACCTCAAGAAGCTGTTTAGTGTGTGGGCTTTTTTGTGTTACCCCACACATTGCCAATTTGTGGGAATTCTAGCATGATTGATGTAGAATCATTTTGATGGAAACTTTAAACCACATTTAGAAATCATTTCTCATCATTTGACAGGGAAGTTGCATGAACGTTTTTGCCCCTTGCCTTTGTGGTGTGAGTGGAAAGGTTTGTTTTATCTCCTGAAACGACACAGATGGTTGCGTCAACATACTGTGTAAATGCAGTTAGGATATAAAACTGTAACACTATTGGTCAACAGTCAGCATGATGTTACTATGAAAAAATGCCAGCTATATTATCAGTTTGGACCTATGAGCTAAATATTAGAAATTAAGAATAAGTGCAATTAATGTAGTCAGTTAATTGCAACTAAGATTAAGTGGTCGATAGAATACTATCCGCAACTATAGAATACAGACTAATTTAGTGCACCGCAACGCTATACATTGAATTAAACTGGAATTAATTTAACGTAGTTCCGGTTTAAATGTTACTGCGTTTATCAGAATTCCAGTCTATTCCTCTCTTAACTGGCACTCTTTGTAGACAACAATCAGCAAGATTACTTAACGCTTCTCCAAATACGACCTACCTCGACAGAACTGCTGTTGTCCGTGTGCACATTTAGTTCTGCCCTGTTCGTTTCCATTGTGCATAAACTCACGTCGCATATACACTTCCTTTTGCGTTTAGAGAAACTAGCAATATGTGGAATAGTCTCAGCTCAGGGAGAGCGCATCTCTTATCGGCAACTCCACGCAGTGAGTAAGTAGGACATCTTGGTTTACTAGTTTAGCTTAGCTATATGCTTATACAATCAACTATATCGTCAAAATAACATTGCGAGTGATTTTATTATTTAAAAGTATAATAGTATCATTGCATATAGCCTATATACTTCAATACAGCTCATAATTAATTAGAATTATAGATTAGCCTATGTGAGAAATACACAATATGGGCAAATGTATGTGGACACCTGACCAGAAAACCTGTGCCCCAACTTTATAGCAAAAATATTTTACAATATATATACAGGGCTCTCAAGTTTTGAATTCATTTCAGAGTGTGAGAGTCGGTGGCGAACGTAAGTTGTTGAGCGGGGGGGGGGGGGGGACGTTGTTGCTGTATTTCGCGATCGATCGCCAGTGGAGGGCGACATATATATGGATATATATAGGCTATATGGATCAGAGGTAAATAAACTAGATTTTTTTTTTCGCCGTGTGAAATCGGAAGTGTGGCGTGAGAGCGTGTGAAGACGGTAAAATGCGTGTGTCACACGCTCAATGCGTGAGACTTGAGAACACTGTATATATATTGGAGTGAATCTGTGGGGATTTCTGCCCATGGGTCAAAGGAGCATTACTGAGGTTAGACACTGATGTGAGTGAAGGTCTTTCTGGCAAGCGACATTGCAGTTCATCCCCCTGCGTGCGCCTTTATTGAACAGAGACAGGGAGGTTATAATCTTCCTGACCTCCACGTTTCTGGACTGTGGGAGGAAACCCACGCAGACACGGTGAGAACATGGAAACTCCACTCAGAGAGGGACTTGAACCCAGGGGCGCCTCCAGATTTATATTGTCCCCTCCAGATTTATATTGACCCCATCCGAAATCTAGCATCTACAAGCATAAACGCATATATTGTACAGCTTGGTCCCCCTCACTTCAGAACTTCCATCTACGCCCATGCTTGAACCCAAGAACCCAGTGCTGAGAGTCAAACGTACCAACTACCAAGCCAATGTCATGTCATCAAACGACGCTAATCCCAATTTAGCTAAATGTAAAAAAAAATGTGGCAACGGTTTTATCGAGATAGTTTTTTTTATTGAGAACACAGACGGGAGACTAAAATGGGTCGAACGTAGCTATAAACCCTGCCCCGTTATAACGATATCTGATTACAAACATCCGGGAATACATTATAAAAACATTAATTTGAATTTAATTGAAAGAGATAATGAAATATTATGAGGGAGTCGTTGGGATTTCTAGCCCCAAGAAGTTACAGAACTCCATCTTTATTCCACTTCATCTGACGTTGCATGGTTGCATTGCACAGTGATCTTAGGCCTTTGTGCTCGGTCAGGGAAACATCTCTCATGAAGGTACTGGAAGTTCACATTGTCTTCTGTTTGATGGATGAGCTGTTGATGCTTATATAGACGCTTCCGGGTCACAATATTTATGTAATTTTATATAATATAATCATATTTATATTTATAATAAACATCTAGCAAGGCAGACGTTTTACACACGTGCGACAATTTATTGTGGGTACATTTTTACCCATTCTAGTGTTCTAGTGACAATATTTGTCTATCGAGATTGCATGGATTTAATACTTGTGGCCATATATACAAGCTATATATTCTGATAATTAGGGAAACTACACTTTAGTAAAGTAAAATAATTAAGAATATTCAATGCCATTGCATTATGCCTTAATATCACAAGCAGTGATACATTTAATATTTTTTATTTATTGCAGAGTTAGATTTTAAAGACATTAACAGATGACATTCACTTTGCTTTAACCAACTCCTGCTGGAAAACTTGGATAAAACAAAGACTAAAGGGGAGACTAATGGATTTTAGTTAGCTTTTGCATCATAATTCTGTTTAATAATCAGTGCCACTACAATAAGATATATTTTAAGATATATTTTGACAGCCGAATTGTTCTTGATTGTGAAGCTGTTAGTTGCAAATCAATGCAATATGTTGATTATTCACATAGCAGAGACTGAAGACTTGCTCCCTTGCAAGTCGCAGACAAATGACTTAAATGTGCAAAGTGGAAGAATTCTGTTGTCATGAACATATTGGTAGGAAAATGGTTGGCACCAACATATTCTATCATCACAGTTTGGATGGTTTATTTCCAAAACAACTATTTGTAAGCTGTAAGTATTTAATTCTATAAGCCTGAATGAATAGCCTTTTCTGTTAATCATTTGTGTAGGAAAATTACATTTGTGTTGAATGTTTCTTGGTAGATAAAAATATATATATTAAAAGATAATGAATCTGGTATAGGCATTGATTTTATTGTTTTAATATCCAACTGAAAATGCTAAAACTATGACAAATTACTCTGTAAGAGCTGGTCACTTCTGTATATTAAAGCATTGTATGTTAATTGTGTGTGTGTGTGTGTGTGTGTGTGTGTGTGTGTGTGTGTGTGTGTGTGTGTGTGTGTGTGTGTGAGACAGAGAGAGAGAGAGAGAGAGAGAGAGAGAGAGTATTAAGTTTCACTTAATGCTTGAGGAAAAGTACCACAGACCTTATATTCAGTTTAAAGTTATGCCATTTTGTCAGAGAGCAGGAGAAATCAATCCTAAACTAACCTACTTCATGAGAACCTAAGTGCGATTCTTGATATAAACTAATTACTACTGTAGCTATATCATAATATTAATCTAAATAGGCCTACATTGCACGAGTCGCCCCTATTCATTACACCGTTGTTCACAGAAATATTTAAGAGGACGTGAAATTAAATAGCTCATATGGCATAGACAATTTATTCGAATTCAGTTTCACTTGGAGTTCTCCATGGAGGCATGCAAAGACGGGGGCAGGAGAGGGACCTCCGGGGTGGTACCATCGCGGTATTGGAGCCCGGCTGCATCCACAGGTCACGCCGCTCGTCTCCCGCTTCACCTCCGGCGTGAAACAGCGACGAGTCTGGAGCGAGTCGTGTCTTTCTATTGGGTAGACTCGCCCGTCGGTACCGTGGGCGTGGAGGCGAGCGTACTAAACCCAGACGAGCGCAAACACACACACAAACGCAGCGAACCCCGTCAGAAAGCGAGGGCGCCGCCGCAGCCCTTGCGGATCCCGCTGCACCTCATCACCAAGACTCGCTTCTTAAAACGCCCAAAATTCACGTTTTGCCGCAGCTTTCCGTGAAGGATATCCTCTTATTTCAACGAGAAGACGTACAACGCGAGACGTTATTTATTTTATGGACGCCGGGAAACAAAGTAAACGACCGTTCTATGTCTTTCAAAAAATATTTTGAGTTTAAAGTGGATTTTTGGGATGGTTTGACTAAACAAAAAAAGAGGAATTTGTGAGACCTCAGACACCGGCGTTGAGGCTGGACTCGGGGGACGTTTGGCGTTAGCAGCCTGCTAGCTGCTCACATTACAGCAAACTGAAGGACTGAAGGTGTTTCCTTCGTTCGCCTTTACAACGTTGAACGGAAACAAATTCGGGGGGGTTGGTTTGTTATTTTTATGGGTGGCCGCTTGAATATTAGTTTGTGGTACTGGATATTACCGGTAGGTTGCTGTGGTGCACCTATGCACCTGCCTGTATTCATCTACACGTTGGGCTCACTCGGTGTCTGTGGTTAAGTGTTTTGGGGATTAGTTGTGATCTCAATTGACCACCGTCCTCATTTTTGCCTTGGCAGGTCGCCGTGGAAGTGGGAGCCCGAGGTCGGCCCGTCCTGCCCCATGTCGAGGAGCCGCGTCGGCCGCTGCGGGCTCTCGGCTGCAGCTCCAACGCGTCCAGACTCGAACCACGCCGCTAAATGTGCATTTGTGGGGGAAAGTGAGCGTTTTATTTTTTAAATAATGGAGTCCGGGGACGGCCCAAAACCTGACGGCCCCAGGGTGACCAGGTATCCTTCCGTTCCCGGTTCGCAGTGTGAACTGAACATGAATATTCATGAGACCAATAGCGAGGGGGACGTGGATAAAACAGATGAGGGTCCGGGCTCGGTTCGCGGAGGCAGCGAGCCCAGCGCGCGTCCTCGGTCCAAACACCAGCGAGGAGTGCGAGAGAGGTTCATCCGGAGAAGTTTGTGGTTCGCGGACAATGACGACCAGGCGTGCGAGGCACCTGAATGTGACACGTACGGCAAGATGCTCAACGTCAACCTGCGAACGATAGTGGACCGAACCAGGGGCGCACGCTCGAGATTACAGGAAGGGTCCAGCACCGAGAGCCAGGGGGGGCGCAAGGACAGCGCCACGGAGAGCGCAGGCGCCGACGACGAGAGGGACCGAACACCTGCGTGTAATGCTGAATCTGCAGACGACGGCAAAAACGTGATCAAGACTGCCAGCGAAGAAAATGAGGAGGAGGCCGAGATGAAGGCAGTCGCCACCTCCCCGGGTGGTCGCTTTCTGAAGTTTGACATTGAACTCGGGAGGGGCTCTTTCAAGACCGTCTACAAAGGCTTAGACACCGACACCTGGGTGGAGGTGGCATGGTGTGAACTTCAGGTACGTAGTCTCGTAGAACAGTGACTTAAGCGCACAGGTTGCCACAGATCATCTGATGGTACTCACCTTCTTATATAAAACTGAAGACTGATATCTTGATTTTCATGGCATAAGACACATCCCCCAAGTCTCCAGAAACTACTTCATATGCTTTGAAGAAGCATATTCTATTCTGTGTGAGTAAATGATTGTGACGTTGATGGGTGGGTCAGTACAACAAGCATGACTGTTGAACTGGTTAAGTGGAGCACAGTTAGATGTGTGTTTCTGTGCTCATGGTCTCTTCTCTTTCCCATTCACATCTAGTCAATTAAATCGCCCTAAGGTGACTGATGGCTGCTGCCAGTCAAGCAGAAAGATTTTTCGACCTTCTCACCATTCATTATGGTGTTGTTGGTGTTAAAAAGCTGACAGCAGGATTTTTTTCCCAGACTAAACATGTTTGTCTTTAGATGAGATTGAAGTTGCCTGTTGGTTAAAGAAGAAAAAAATATGGATTATTTCAGCTTAAAGGGTTTGTGCCCATCACGAGCGTGCTGTACCCCAAAATGTTAATCTCCTGTAGTAAAATGAATTACTAGTATATCACATTTCCAACAATGAAAGCACAGATGTGTTTATTTCTGCTGTTTCTCAATCTGAGAGAACAGAGATTGTGGAACAGGTGCTGTTTCTCAATCTGAGAGAACAGAGATTGTGGAACAGGTGCTGTTTCTCAATCTGAGAGCACAGAGATTGTGGAACAGGTGCTGTTTCTCAATCTGAGAGAACAGAGATTGTAGAACAGGTGCTGTTTCTCAATCTGAGAGAACAGAGATTGTAGAACAGGTGCTGTTTCTCAATCTGAGAGAACAGAGATTGTAGAACAGGTGCTGTTTCTCAATCTGAGAGCACAGAGATTGTGGAACAGGTGCTGTTTCTCAGTCTGAGAGCACAGAGATTGTAGAACAGGTGCTGTTTCCAAAAGCACCCTCGATCTCACATCACATTTATCAATTCTCTCCTTCACCGTCCTGTGACGGTTTTTCGGGGCTATCCTGATGACACAGGGAGGGGCTGGTACATGTTGATGTGGAAAAAGTGGATGTTTAAGTATGGAAAAAGTCTTTTGCCAGTACTTACCAGTTTGTTAAAGTAATTTGTTGGTGCGTTTAAAAGAGAATAAGTATAGTTCATGGTATGTCATTTGATTTATAGGGAAACCCAGACAGTGGGTGAAAGGTGAAGCGTGTTCGTTTATATAATGCAGTAGGATGTTTTTGGGCCATGCAGGTTTAAAGTTTATTTAGAACTGTTGGGCAAGGGTTTTTGTTTACCATATCTCAATGATCATAATTCCACTGTAGGGTTATCAAACCATAATCACTTATGTTTTGATAGAGGAAGACTTGTTGTCTTAAATCCAAAACTTCCAGTGAAATTGGTCAATCTTTTTGATACGACTGTAATGTACGTTACAGCATCAGAAGAGACAGTCAGTCTGTGTACACCTAAACAAACAAAGCAGGCTGCTCACTTTATTAAAATATGACACTGCTGCTCAGGCATTCATCATGCCTACCACAAATTCCAAAAGCCCACAAAAGAATCGATTTCCAAATCACCAAGGCTCCTGATGTTGGTATCAGTACCCAGCCTCAGCTGGAACTTGAGGTTCAGTGCTTGACTTGGGTGTCATTTGTACAACGTGGGTATGAATGCATCTCTGCTTATGACACTTTGGATTATTTTTATATCATAACATAATGCTGCTTGTATTTGCTAATATCCATCTGACTCATCCAAGCTGATTATCATTATAAATCATATTTGAGAGATTCAGACGATGTCTAACTGAGTTAGACGATCGTGTTATGCTTGTTGCCACCTATGGGTGGACAGACGAATCTACATTTCTGATCTGTGTGTTTCATATGGTCTTTAATGTTTTGTCATGGGTTTATGGGCCCATTAAATAATAATCCATCTCTTTACTTTCCAAACAAATACTTTCCAAACTAACATGAGGTGACTGGCAGTAATTGTGGTTCTTCTGTGTGAGGGGGCGTTGTTTCAAATAAGTTTGTGATTTCTGAGGTCTTGTTGTTTCTTGTTGTTTACTGACTTTTTCCAACACAGATGTTGGTGGTCTGAGTGACCATGGTGCTGCTTTTTTTTGTATAGCTAATAGGATAATTATGGTCTTTGACCAAATGTGCAATCCCAGTAGAGTAACCAGAGTGAGCCACTTGTGTGAACTGAACGCTTGTGCGAACTGTATGCTTGTGCATTGCAGACGTGTATATTGATGAATACTATGGTCAGCACACCTTCACCTGTCCAGAGGGAATGATTAGAGCAGACGCTTGCTTCCTTTTGATGGTAGAGTTGGTGCCACTGTTAGAAGGTTATGAAGGTACTTAATGTGAAAATTGCCATAGGCAACATGGCAAAAGTAGCTGTCACATGAAAACATAACTGTGAACACAGTGGCACATTAGTTTAATTCCTCCATCATTGGCCTAATCTTGTCGTCTGTATCGTATGCTTTTTATTCTTAGTGACGCAGCAGTGAAACATTTTTCAAGTGTGGCCCCAGAAAAGAGGGAAATCCTTCTTTTAGTCTACCAGTGTCCTACATAAACACCGCTCCATCGTAACTAAAATGGTGGCGCTCCGTAAGGTAGCTGTGTTGAACTGTCAGGGGATCTCATTGCAAACGTGCCCATTATTGCATGTCTGTTTTGAGGGTTGCTCCCACAGCAATGTAGCGGACACACCTGGGACAGACTTCACATACTGGTAATGCTTCAAATGAACAGGTTTCTAAGATTCCAAGTATAAGCTGCCAACAAGGACAACAGCTTCGAATGATGGAAACATCCATGTTTGTGCCCGACAGTCAATAATCCAATCCAGCTAACTCTGTAATCCACATAGGACAAAAGGCTCCGAGCATCAGTGGTCAGCAGGGCGGATTGTGACCTGTTGGGAAAACAAAGTCCTTTTTGTTTCCTGTGAGTTAACTGCACGTAGCGTAAGCAGGATGCTACAGCACCACCGAGGGCCAAATCACACGCCGTTGTGATAGTCTTGTCATGAGCTTTTCTGCCCCCAAAAAAGTCCTTGTTTTATGGCAGCTTTTATTTATATCGTATTTCATTCTTTTGGCTACGTCTGTGCTGGAAGCGGGAAGTTGTGCTTGTATGTGATATTACTGTTTGAAACGTTCTGAGAACCTAAAATATGCTTGCTATACTGGGAGTGTGGCATTTTTGAAAGGATGTTGTAGAGTGACCTATGATGCCGTGTGTGTGTGTGTGTGTGTGTGTGTGTTGTGGGGTGGTTTCTGCACGTCAACAATAGTGTGCAGGACTGCTGAAGGTGTCAGGGGATGGGTGTGCATACCCGGGTGCTGTTGGGGAGGTCTACACATGGACAGCTTTGTGTTTCCTGGATTTTGCTAACTTGTGGGTAAATGTATGTAGACTGTAGTGAATATCTTCTTGTACTTTAGACATTGTGCTTTAATATGATGTCAAATATGACTTGGGTGTCTCCACATTCAGCCCCCCCCCCTATATAATTTTTACATGGAAGAAGATAAACGGAACATTGCTAATAAAAGTAGGTCCCTCACCATCAGTGTGGAAGGACACGAAGGTGAGCCTGTTCTGATGGTACTATACTGGTACTGATGGTATTATACTGGTACTGATGGTACTATAGTGCTGAGCACCATCATCGTACCCTTGCAGCAGATCTCCAAGTATTGGATGTTGCCACACGCCGTGGTGCGCCAGTGGGTGGCCACGGGTGGTGGAGGGGTGCCTACCAACCCTGCTGTCCTTCTATCACAGATGGACCGTGGCCATATGCCTCCTCGGGGAACCTTGGCACGGCCCTTGTATGTATGCATGCATATGTTTACACATATGAGCTCAGACTTTTTTTTTTGGGGGGGGGGGGGGGGTGCTCTTTGTCATAATCAAAATGGCTTCCTGCTTTGACCTACTTTTGAGCAGCCGCTCCCCCACCCCTGCTGCGAAATGTTCATTTCAGAGCCTTGAGTCAGGGATCGTCAGTGCTGTGTTTGAGTGAACTGAACAGATTAAATTCTTCCTATTATAGTTTCCATCTTGACTAGTCTGATATCAGTAAAGCATTATTTAGGCATTCTTCTCTGGTAAACGACTAATTAAATGACTCATTGATATGCATTGGCTCTAGATGTGTGTTTTATGGGCTTTGAAACAACCATTTGAAGAACAAACTTTGCTGTTATTTAAAGGGAATTAAATGTGCTATCGGATTCAGAAGCATGTGTTCTCTAACTGCTCCTCTGGATCTGTGGTCTTGGTTTCTCCAGTAGCTCTTCTCTACCTCTTCAACATTGTACTTGTAGTAATGCTGCTTAAACGTGGACTCATAACTACACTGGACTGCCCCTGGACAGGAGCGTTAATCCAGAACATTGCAATAATCGAACAAGATCATGCATCTCCTGCCAAGTTAATTCCTGTTTCATGCAGGTGTACAGTGTGTACGTGTGTACGTTAGTGTGTGGTTGCACAACCAGATTGGAACTTGTCGTACAGGAACACCAATAAACCGTGTGCTTTAGGGCCAAAGCTTGGGGCGGGGGGGGGGACGCTCGTGGCAGCTTGGTCGTGTGGTCGGGCCTACTGGCTCACCAAGTGCGTTTGGCGCGTGTGCGTGTCGGTGCGTCCGCCCAATAAACACCTTTGGGGCGGCGGGCCTGGAGCGTGGGAGCAGGAACGTCGGGAACACCGCGCCTTTGCCGTCTACGTCTTTCTAACCGCTCTCGCTCTAGGCAGATGTACGCAGAGACTACTAACGCAGTTTATGGGTGGAGAAAGACGTGCTGAGGGGGGAGGGGCGGTGGGGTCAGTCAGAAAGTTGTCCAAAGCGGTTAATGGTGTGTGGTAAGAAAATGAGACCAGGAGAAGCGCGACCAGCCGCAGAAGGTCTCGGCGAGCCAGTAACGCAGCGGCAGATGGGTTTCGCTGGCCGAGTTCGCCCCGCTCAAAAGGCCACCGCCACTTTCAGCTGGAGTGTACCTAGATCCTCAGCTATGTCCACCCTCGCCGTCTGTTTGTGCTCTCCCCAGTGTAATATACCTTTATGACCGCGCGATCCGGCCGTTTAACTGCCCCGGTCCAGCCCGTGGTTTTCTGGAGAAAAGGTTGCGTCATTGTTTACCTGAGCAAGAGGAGCTGATCTCGGAACAGGGCGCATCTTTGGGACGCCAACCGGGCAAGGCCTGTTGGAACTTGAGGAAAGCTGCAATTCCGAAAGGCATGTTGCAGGTAATACAGAACCCACATGCCACAAATAGAATACATCATTACGACGTGGGTTTAGTTCTCGGTTCCCCTATCTCCGTGTCTTCTCGGTGGCACACACACTCCCTCGCGTACTTTCCATCTCTCTCCCATTTTATTCTCCCTCTCCTGTTGTTGGTAATCTATTGGATGATCGGTAGCTGCTTCAGCCCTTAGCTCTACGCCCCGAGCAGAAGCCGTACGTATTTGTGGGTCACACCTGTCGCACCTCGCCCAACCAGTATTCATTTGAGTAGCACTGCATTTGAGGAAGCTAATTATCGCTCCGCTTGATGTAACCTGCCGTCAGTAGCACGCCTGTCGCGTGGCAGGCGCACCTTTCTCCGAGAGAGAGAGAGGCCCGGTGCTGATGCCTGCTCCGTCCCACCCTGGCTGAGTGCGTGCGGGCTCCTTCGTGCACCTCCGTGTTCCATCTCCTCCCACGCCATCTCATCCAGCTTCTGCCTCGGGGCGCTAGGGCCTGGGGGAGACGGGCTGCCAGGAGAGAGGGGCGTGACGGTCGGGTCCGCGTCTGCACGTGTCGCACGAATGCAGCGTTGGCCCACTTTGAACGTCACTTCTTGCTAAATGAGTCGGGCTCGGCCTCGCATGGGATTACTTTGGTCAACCCCAACGATTTTAGCCGCCGTTCGATGAATCCCTCTGAAACCCATATTAAGGCATCCACTGTTGATTCTCTCCAATTATTGGTGTTTGCTGTGCGGGATCCCGAGGGCACGGGTGAACGTGTGCACCTGTGTGGCTTCTGTCAACCACGAGCTCTTGCACGGCCCTTAATGGAGTCATTGTTTTGAATATCGCTTAATGTTGAAATGATTTGGAGGGGAGAAAACATGTCAGGGATTTCTGTTTTGGCAGTTGGGAGCCTGTGAGATAAGGAAACGAAACGAGGTTACTAGGAGGATTCAGAACAGCATGCCTAAACACACAAATGGTGCACTTGTAACAGACGAACAGTTTTATAGATTACTCAAACCGTAATGTCAGTCTCATGATTTGCTATAGTCGCTCATGAAGAACGCCTTTTAACAGTGCAGTCTAATTGATCCCTTAATAAAGACGTTTCTTTATCATCAAGCTCCATGAAGAGCTGGGTGTGTTTGAGCTGTGCGGGCATCTTCATTACGACGTGTGCTCAGAGTGTAAGGCCTTGCTTATGTCCAAGGTCAAACGCAGTCCTCCATATTCCATTGCATGTGATTGAGTGTAATTAGAAATGACTGACTTCTGCATGACTTGATGGCCCATGTGTGAGTGGTGCGTGCTTGTGTGTGCATGTAGCACTAGTATTGGATTCTCTGTAACTGATAACCGTGGTGTGTGGGTTGCCCGGGCTTCACCCAGAACTCAGGAACTGGTCCGATGCAACATAATGGGGGTGGGGGTTCAGGTCACGCACTTGGATGCTTTCAGAAATAATAACCTTTAACTCCGAAAGCTCTTACAATCCATACAAATGCAGGTTTTCTGTGGTATGCTGCATTTACATGGCAACCGTGTATGATTGGCAGGTTGTTGATGGTGATCACTTCCTGGTAGGATGCCATCTCTGCTATTGTTAGTTAACGCTGTAGGGGCTTCTGTCATGAGGTGCACATTCCATGAGGCCAGAGCAGGTTTGGCAGCTTGCGTTTGAGAAGTTGATCATGTTCTGATCTGGAACCAGCATTCTTCATTTAAAGCCCATCCTTAGCCATTGCAGAGGAGGTAGAATAACTGTTCTCAGTTCACCAAGAAATGATTCATCTGACATCACACGCCTAAATACCGCAGAAATCCGTTACCCCATGTTAAACTACTGGAAAGATTACGTCACAGGCAATCTAGTGTATTTTGCATATGGATTCGTTTGAAAAGAACGGGCATGGGCAAGTTTAGCTAAAGTATTAAAAGAAGTATTAAAGGAACGCCTTAAAGATGGGGACTACCCCCCCCCCCCCCCCCCCGCAATGTATGTTGGCAGTAATGTTGTATGGCAGTGATCTACTATGTGCTTTTAACCACTTTGTCTCTATAGTGAGTGAGGGAGGAATGTCTCAGCTG